>NC_090329.1:50594404-50913571 GCF_035084215.1 Heptranchias perlo
AGAATGGCCACTTGGCCGAGGTACAGAATAGTGACAAGTGACCATGGAACCTTACTTCATGTACAGCCAATGCCTCCAAGAGTAGGGCTGTTGATACGATCTCATTAAAGTGTAATAGTGAGTGTCATTGGCACAACCTTGCTTGTGTGTTCAAAAAAGAAATATTTAGGAAAAACAGCAAACTGTTTCCCACTTCTTCCACCCTAGCCCCCTCCATTTTCTCCTCTTGCTTGGTGTCCACTGTTTATAGTTTTCTTCTTACTGTTAAGCACTTTGAAATATCTTCCTGTACTTAAGTATTCCAAAAATGGAAATCACTGTTGCAGACTAGATGTTAGCACATTAAGATAAATATTCAACATCAGAAGATATCATGAAAGAAATTATGCAAATTAACTCAGGAATAAAGCAATATAAAATAAAAACAGAAAAGAGAAACGAAAGAATCAAGGGACAAGGCAACACTTAAAATAAAGGAATGTAACCTATGAAGAAAAAAGGAAATCAAAATTTTAAGAGATGCTTTCAAAGATAGGGAAGTAAGATATAGTAAAAAGATAAGGAAGTTGTAACAGAATAGAAAAAAAATAGGTTGACCCTGTCCTCCCCTAGCATTCCTACTCACATTTTCTGGAGGGGTTGCTGGATTGTGAACAGGTGCCAGGGCTAATTTTAACCAAGGTTGACTGAGGCCAAATTTATTACCCTACCACTGTATCAGCTGAGATCTGCTAGCCCAGCACAGACTGGGGATTGAACCTGGGACATTCCTGTTCTGTATGGCTCAGCTTGTCATATGTTATTGCCAGTAGTCATTGAGAAAGAAAAAACCTTTTATCCAAGCATTCCTATTAGACATTTTGAAATATATGGGAAGCTTCTGCATGAAAATATCCCATTAACGGCAGTGCCTGTAAACTGATAATGTGGATACTGAACAGTTTACTTCTGTAGTACGCCTGCTTTAGTAGCTTTGTTTCATTAGGGTGCTGGAGACACTGAGCCTGATGAGAATGAGAAGGCTGATCAGAAAGGGAAATCATCACCATTCGAGGAAGATAAAAATAGAGAACTGAAACAAGGAGATGATGATGTTTCCAAAACTAATGGGCTAGTTTTGCAGAATGGAATAGATACAGACTGCAAGGACTTCAAGTAAGTGTCTCATTTTGGTATTTGTAAATTTTGTGAAGGTTACTAAACTATCAGATTTATTTTCCTAAATGAAGTGTCACTTATGTTCAAGAGTACAGGCAGTCTATTCCCAAGTCTTTTGGCAATGCCACTCTGGACAAACCAACTGGAGCCAAATGAGAGTGGCTTGGGAGTCACCCCTCCCAAGTAAAAGGAAAAGGCCAAGACAAATTTACCATCGTAACCCAGCCATAAAAGCTGTAGGTTTCATCTGGAGCTTTTTGAAGTTTCAAGATTAGCTTCTGTTGGTATGGCTAATTCTAGTTAATACCTAGATATAATTAAGTGATAGCAAAAGAAATAGATAAAACTCTGAAAATTTAAACCAAACAGATTTTCTGTGCTAACAACTCAGTTCATTATACTAAGAATGTACAGTTGTCAGCTAGTACTAATTGCAAGAATCTTCTATTTTTATGCCAGCATTTTACATTAGCTAATTGTCTTTGGGAAAATTGAAGATTTCTGCTTTGTTTTTCTCTCCGTAACCTGGATCATGTCTTGATGGTAATTTCCACTGAGAAAGATAGCCCACCTACTGCTTTAAGGGTACTTCAAGTCGCATTTCCTTTTCCCAT
The DNA here is from genome assembly GCF_035084215.1 of Heptranchias perlo. Lineage (NCBI taxonomy): Eukaryota > Metazoa > Chordata > Chondrichthyes > Hexanchiformes > Hexanchidae > Heptranchias > Heptranchias perlo. The sequence continues at coordinate 50,596,177 of NC_090329.1, forward strand.
CCTCTGCCAAGCGACTTAACCTTCTTAAATCGTACATGGCACCATGTTTGGTGCCTAAGTTATTTTTAAAAATATTTTTAATGTTTTACTGCCCTTGTGCACATGTTTTGAGTTTCATCCACTGTATTAGCCATTAGACACGAGTTTGTTTTTCTGATTGCAGAACTGTTCTGCCACATTTGGGTTTTGAAACTTGCATTGCTACAGAAAAATTACCTCTTTATATTTTGCTACCTTTCTCTTGATTATAAATAAACAGTTTCCCAATAAGTTTAGGGGAAACTTGGAAAAGAAAAGGCTAAAGAGCAATGTAATGTCATATCTCCTGAGCCAAGAGAATGGCACACGCAAGCAAGTAGATCTTCCACTTGGAAGTGTGGACTTAGTCTTCTAGAGTACAGATGTCAGGAAAATAACTGCTTTGACAATCCACCTGGAAAATGAGAACTTGAGCACCCGATGCTTAATGTATTTAGACCAAAGGAAATATTGGAAAAACCATTAAATAGCCCTTTCAGATGGTTTACTACTGTACTTATTCACGGAGGAAAGATTTTAGCATCTTCCCCAATTAATTTGCACTAAGGATGACTGTAGGAGGTTAATTGCCCGTTATTTAAGTGAGGTAATGTCTGTTCAACGGTAAATTCACTGTCTTGGCCTGATGACAAGGCTGGAGAAAATATTTTTTATATATCTATTGAATCAATGGCTCATAGATATAGTTTCATGAGCTCATTGTCAGATCATTCAGTTGCCCATGCCTTCCATTCTGTAATAAATGGTGGTTGGCTGGCGAAAATTTAGTTGGGCACTGATTTATGAAAGCAGTTTGATTTTGTAGGATTGATATTTTACCCCAGTTAAAATGAGGCTTAACTGCATGACGGCTGCTTAAGACCTGAAACTGCATAACCACTGTGTTGCTGTTGTTAGCTGGAAGGAAAGTAAAAGAAGCAATGCAGGAGTTTTTGAGTGAAATTGCCTGAAATGGTTCTGTTTGCACGGGTGATGATTTTCAGCTATTCTTCTCTGCCCTATCTAAATCAGAAATAAAATGCAAGTTGTACTTTGCTAATGTGTTTATAATTTCACATTTCAATGAACTTGGAACAGAAAACACTAGTTCTGCAGTCTCCTATGGTAAATAGATATTATGTCAGCAGTGGTTAGTTGATTGCTGCAACTAGCATAGAGAGTTTCCCAACAGACATGGAAAACCATTATGACCTGCAAAGCACCTTTTCATTCTTTGGCAACTAATAAGTATGGAGTTTTTGCAGGGTTATGCTGATCTCTTGCCATTATTTCCAAGTAGAGAGTAAGCAGGCACGACCCAATCCTTTGTTTTAAGGTTGGTGATAAATGTATACAGAGCCAAATGAACAAAGAGTATTAAATTAATCATTACAGTCATATTTCTGAACATACCAACTGTCCTACCTTGCTTCCCTCAGGATCTTTTCCCATTCAAATAAATTATGCAGCAAATAATGTTAATAGACTGTTTTCCATAGGAAAGAAATTACTGGATTTGGAAGGAAAATTTACTTGGGGGGGGGGAAGCATCAAGACATGACCCAAAGTGCTTATAAAGGGGTAGGTGTACAAATCCTTCTGTGGGGTGGTGGTGTAGTTTACTGATGTCAGGACATGATCCCCAGGATATATGGAGAATGTCATTAAAGGAATAAGAACCAATGCACTTTATTAATCTGTTCTTTTTTAATCTGTTCATTTGCTACTGCAAAGAAGTAAAGCACATTTACAGTCACATTCCTCATTTGGATTTTACAGGGTAAATTTAAACCGTACAGAAGCCCCCTTTATTTGCTCCCAACATCCAATAGTATATGGAATGATATTTAAAGATTGCTAAAGTATTGACACCCCGCTGTGAAAAGCCCATTAAATTTTATTATAAGGAACTTTTTAAGAATTCTTCAAAATTGTTAATTATTTTTTAAAATATGTGTGTGTGTGTGTGTGTGTATATATATATATGTGTGTGTGTGTGTGCTACATTTAACAAAAAACTATAAACCCACATTTGTATTTTTATGCTGCACAGCCGTACTCCTGGAAGCCGTCAAGCCTCTCCCACTGAAGTGGCTGAACGCCTGGGTCCTAACCAGAACACTTCAGAAGGTTTAGGCCAATTGTCCAATGCCACAGCAAATAAGCCACCTGGAGAAGAGTTTCATAATTCTGATACTCAAAATTTAGACACCATTGAGGCCACAGTTGGCCTAGATCATTTGCAGTTTGACTACTCGAGCAGTCAAGTATCCATGGACTCTTCAGCAGCAGCTGTAGGTCTTTTTGATTACAGCTCCCAGCATCAGGTTAGTCCTTATAGATGAGTGATTTGATGTTTGCTTCCCCCTGAGAATAAGCATCATGTACAGAGTTGGACACGATTGGAAGAAAAAACGCACGAGACTGTTCTAAGGTGCAAAACCTTTGCAACAGCCTAGTAAAGTTCAGTGCTCCAACTAAATATATAGGTTTAGAAAAAAAAAACTGGCATTTTATAGCTAAGACAAAGTATATTTTTAGTTAAAAGATTTTCACCAATTCTGAATTTTTGTCTCTCTTCCCCCCCCCCCCCCCCCACCCCATCCATCTTCTCAAAAAAAAAGAAAACTACACACAGTCATTTAACTTGGATATAAAATTGAATCAACCCTAGTAAATGGCACACTTCCATGAGCCTAATTGGAGTCATAAACTCAACCACCATTTGAAATTCTTTTGACTCCATGGGTGAACTACCCCATTTCTTGGTTGAGCCACAAGTTGAGTATATGCATAATAGAAGGCCTAACCCACCTGCAGAAGTTCATTTCCTGCTGGAAAATTGACAAATGACATTCCTAGCCATAGATAAATCAGCAGATGCTGCTGGACAATTTCCCAAGTTGAAGTGTTGATTGAATGTAATACTGAGCCTTAAAAAGAAGAGTTACATATTTATATTTTTGTTTTTTGTTTTAAATTGCAGAAAAAAATGCCTTCTAACTTAAATCTTGCCTTGTAATTTAATCTTATCTCCGGGCAATTGCTTAGTTTATTACAGTAAGTATTTTTTAGTAATAGTTCTAGGGTAACGTGTTAATAAACTACTACCCTAACCCAAATTCGCAGTGATGGTGGTCAAATAACAACATTTCTTTACTCTTTTCCTACATTCTCAAGACAGTAATGTTAAGATGTGTAAATAGTGTAAGGTGTGTAAATAGATTCATAAAGTGTAGGTCCAAGGAAGTAAGAATGACACTTGTAAAAGTATTGCTGATATCATACTTGTCAGTTTCTGTTTAGATCACCATTCTTAAGAAAAGATGTACAAGCGAAGGGTTTGAAGAAGTGCATTAAGGGTGGTATTGGTGTGAGATATTGGGAGGGGTGGGGGAAGGAAGCTCAGTAAAATAAACCTGTTCCGACTGGAAGGTGCGCTGTGCAAAGCTATGGCTCGTGAAAAAAATAGGTTTTTCTTCGCAACGATTATAAGCAGAAGAAATTTCATCTCAAAATGTTTGGGTGTCCGAACCACCTTCAAGTTATATTGTGTTTTATATCATCACCCAGCACAGTGATTCCCAGTTCAACAGAGAATAAAAAGGGTTAACGGCTTTTTGTCAGCGTAGAAGGTGAAAGCAGTTGTTTTGGATCTTGCATGGAGTGTTAAATGGGCTTTCCTTGTGCTTGCATTCTTGCATTCTTAGTTCAGCTGATCAGTGCACGGTGTCACGTGCGGAATAGCAAAAGCACCAGAGTTTATTAATGAAGGCACACTTTCAAATACAGTATTAAGTAATTACCAACTAATTGCAAGTAAAAGTAGGAGAACTTTAATTCTCCTTTGCGAGTTTTTGAATTTGTTTAATGTCTTCACTTTTCTGCAGTCTTATTTATTTAAAGATTTTCTGCCTTTTATTCTGACTCTTAGCTTTAACTTATTCTGTTCTAGTCTAATACTCTTTTAAAATGTAGAGTTCACCTACTACTGAATTGAAGTTTGAGTGATGAATTGTAATCTTGTATAAGGCTAGCACTGAATTTAAATTATATAAGTTACAAGCTCCTGTGTTTTTGAATATTCAACTCCAGTCAGTCATTAGGCTTTGGCTCATGTTTTAGAAATCTGATGCCCAGCTTAGTTGATCAGCTGTTTCCCATAGAATTATCTTTTTATGTCACACTTATTGAGATTGCAATGGTGGGTTTGTCAGTGGCTTACCATCTTGTATGTTGCTGTTGAAGTTATTCTGCAGTGTTACTGGACATTCCGCAACATTTTTCTCTTAGTTCACCAGTAAATACTTTCTTTCTAAGGGCACTCTCTTCTGGTTTGTTCCTGTCTTTTGTGTGTGTGTGTGTTTCTTTATTCATGCCCAGTCCTCTCTTTGTATTATTCTGTGCTCTTCTTCCTGGCATTCTCCATTTTGGGCTTCATCTTGCAGAACTCCCTGATTTAAACATAGTGTCCATTAATCGCAGACTGAGCACTCAGTGACTTTGACCTGTAGAAGACCTGTGGCACTAATAGTATTAACTAGCCATCAGTGTTATTTCTGTATAAATAGAAGGATACAAGGGAGTGGGAAACATTTTTAAAGAGGTACTAAATTTTGTGTTATAAATGTATTGTACACATGAATAGCTGTGGTTTACAAAAATAAACTATTCAAGGTGGGTTAGCATAATTCACAAGCACCATTGATAAAACAAAGCAGGTCCATCAGCATCTGTAAAGATAAAGGGTTTCGAACATAACTCTTTGTCAGAAAACGATGGGTTACACCTAAAACATCAACCCATCTTTTCTCTTTTATAGATGCAGGTGGGTCGGTTATTTTTTTATGTTTTCTGTTTTTCTTTCAGATTTTCAACATTTGCAGTTTTTTCATTTTATTTTCACATTTTGTTTCTCCTCTAAAATCGCTGTTATCTGACACGTCCAGTATATAACTTTGACCTTTGGCGTAAAATTCCTATATTAGGATAATGACAAAAGTCACTGTTTCAAGGTTTTGTAAATGAAATGTTGTCTATACTATTCCTAGACTAAGTTTACTTCAGAGTAATTGCCAATGATTGTATGTATCAAAACAAGAAATTAGTTAGGCAGTCACACTATTTGGAGTTATTATAGGCTAGGTCATTATAGCATAAATGTTTTGAAAGGGAAGGATTGAAACAACTGATAATGTGACATTTTTTCAGATGTAAGGAATCTTACAACACCAGGTTATAGTCCAACAATTTTATTTTAAAATCACAAGCTTTCGGAGATTATCTCCTTCGTCAGGTGAGCATAACCTGGTGTTGTAAGATTCCTTACATTTGTCCACCCCAGTCCATCACCGGCATCTCCACATCATGGCTACATTTTTTCAGGGAAGATGGAACCTGAATGTGCAAGTTTTTCAAAGGAAATAAAGTACTGGCACAGAATTTGTGAGATGACTTAAAAAGATGATTCTAGCAGAGCTGCTTTTCAATGGCTTTTTACTTTGTTTTGTGAATCCATGATTCAGTACACATTGAAGTAGAGTCAGAATTAACTATTTCTGCAGTCAGAATTAACAATGAGATGACAGTAACAATTAAAACATATAAAAAGACTGCTGACCAGGAAAGACAGCAGTCTTTAGGTAGGACACACTACTAGACTATACAAGATTATAAGACTCTAATCTATTTAGGAAATTTCATACGATGGCCTTCAAATTGTGCAATTGGATAGTTTTCTTTAATTGAAATTACATGTTATTTGGGATGGATGGTGCTCATAACCAAATGTATGTAGCAGTTGTTATTTGCATTTATTGATTCTGTCCACAAACAACCAGTTGCTATTACTGTAAGTTTTTGATCTTAACCAAACGTAATTGTCCTATTAATCAGCCACCAGGTCCTATCTATATATTTGATTTGTGCATGAAGTAGCCTCTGTCTTGAGTGTCTTCAGAAATGTCTTCAATTTCCATCTTGTTCCAAACTGAATAAATTTCTTGGCATAATTTCTTTGCATGCTTCAAAATAAATTTCAGCTGTAAATTGGTTATTGCTAAAGTGTTTATATTTTTACAGTTAACATGAGGTCTACCTTTTCAAACAACTGTTGAGGCTTTTTTCTGTAAATCTTCATGTGGGGAGTTCTCCAAAATGTGAGATTACAGTTGCAATATTATTGGGTGAATCATGGGCTGATTCTGGCAACTTTAACTTTAGACCAATTTGAACTACTCTGATTATTACCTTAAAAAACCTTTGAGCTTTTAATTGAGTTTGGCAGAATCTTAGATGTTTAGAAAAAAGAGTGGAGGAGGCTGTAAGTGGGAAAAGGGGAATCTTCTGGAACTGATAGTATTTTGTACTGCATCATGTTTAATGTGTGTGTTAATTCAGTTACGCACTGAATTTAAAACTACAGAGGAAGTTGGTGAATGTGGTGACTGACTTAAATTTTCTAGTCATGCTCTCACACAAAAACAGTTTGAGAGTCACCCATTCTCACTTGCTTTCAAATGAATGACCTCAGCCATACTGGAGTTGAGCTGTAAGCAGGCTGGAACCTTCCCCCCCCCCCCCCCCCAAGATACTGAGTTGGCATGTTAATCGTGCTGCACCTTGGCTGAACTTTTCCTGTAGTGCTACTTGTGACTAGCTTATCCTGTTCTAGTTAACTATATTGGATGCTGTTTTACCAGATACTTGCACTTGGGGGAGTTTTCTGGAATGGTTGTTGGAACTTTTTTCCTTCACCCTTTCCCTCTACTGTGGTTCTAATACATGCAATTCTTGAAGAACCAGTAAGAGAAAATGTAGGAGTATTTTGCTGTGGATCTCTACATTCAGTTTGTAATTGTGCATTGCAGCTCTTCCAACGGCAAAATGCACTGACAGTACAACAGCTGACTGCAGCCCAACAGCAGCAGTATGCACTGGCGGCAGCCCAGCAGCCACATATAGGTAAGGAGCAAGAATAAGCTGTTTAGTCAGTATTTGGTCAGGTAAAGCAAAATAAAAGGTAAATACTTTTCCCTTAGTGAAGCAAAGTCTGAAAAAAAAAAATAACAACTTCCTTTTGATTATATGTCTAGCTAATTCTGACAGTTTTACATAGACAAACAGGTATTTACAGGCTATGTATAATGTTCTGTAGTGAAAAAAATAATTACACAATTGCAATAGAATGTCTTTCATTCTGCTGAAATAGTTTAGAAGCTTATTGTTTGCATTGACATGTCTTTGGAAGGTTAGAAGTAGTGTTTATTGACAAACTGACCCATTTTAAAAAGAACTAGCAAATGTAGTAGCCAAGATGAGCCAGTAATCTGCTTGTATATGTAAAACTGTAGTTAAATAATGCATCACCCTTGTAGTATACCTAACAGACCAAGAATTCCATAGCAATAAATGTCATGTTTGACTTGCACACTTAATAGATACATACACAAGCATAATATAGTTTCAGTAGTTTGGCTATGTCATCATGATTTAAATAAAAATATTGTAATGTTTGTAGTAAGTAAACAAAAAGGTTACTTTGACCACCACCATCCTCCTGAAAAACATGGAGAGAGAAAAAAATCACCAACTCTAGTTGTAGAGACTAGTATAGCTGACTACCTTGGTGTAAAATCTCAAATGTTGTTTGTTTCCTTGCTTTGGAACAAAATGCATTAATGACTACAACAAAACAATTATTAGGCATGTCTAAGAATTGAAATAATACAGCATTTTCACTCCCATGTGGCTCTCAAATGATCATTTGACAAGCAAGTAGCTGTACAATGTCCTAACTTGTTTGTTCAACCTCCACACAAAAAGGATGTTGGTTTATGCCATGGGGTTTTGGGGGAGGCGGGGTGGGGTTTGGAATTGCGATCAGCCATTGTTCTTTCAAGATAATTTTGCCTGAATGGTCCATTGTGAAGGCCCTGCTGTAGGCTGTATCTTTTGTTGTTTCCTTCTCTCGTCGTCTTTCCCGTTTCCACAAACCCCAGTCATCAGCAGCACTTCGGTTGGGATCCCACACAAAGAAAAGTTGTATTTGCAATTTTTTATAGTAACAATTTTCATCTTCTCAGACAGCTCGCAGGCTCAAGTAGAAAATGCCATAGAATTTTATTTGAATTGTCTTAAGTTTAATAAGTAGTTTTTGCCTGTGAAGTTCTAGATATTTTCACCAACCCAATATTGAGCCTCCTGTCACCAACCTCACTTAGTTCAATCCAGGTTAATAGCCAACTCCCTAAACAAGTGTCACCTGTGCTTTCATATTACAGACTCCCACAACAACTAACTTTGCCATCTTCTATCATTGCATGGCATCTCAAAGTATGAAGTCTGTTCCAAATGGTAGAATAGTTTGGTGAGAGTACCTCATCTTCTAGAAGGAGATCCTGGCCTCCAGAATATGGAGTCTCAAATTGTCCCAGCGCAAAGACATTGTGAGCTCTAGTTCTGCACCAAGATACTTAGTCACCTTCAAGTCAAGTAGGGAGGCAAGTGTGATCAGGTAAGATAGACAAGACCACCCTCTAAGAGATGTGCCAGTTGAGCCACGCTCTGTCAAGATATGTGGCCAGGAAGAACATATCAACCAGAGTTGATCTTGAGCCCAGACAACCTGCTCTGGGATCGTTCATTAACCATCCCTAACTTCAGGCTCAATCTGAATCCGCTGACAACTGATGCTACCTCCTGACTTGTAGCCATAGTTTTCTCATTGGCACTTGGATGACTTTACTGCCATCAACGTAGATCCAAACTTTTTATCCCTGTGCACCACAGCCAACATCCTGGTATAGGTGGAGTTTGAACTTCAATCAGAGAATGAAAAGCACCGTATCAATGGTAGGTAATCCAACTGTATATCATTTGCTCCTAAAATTTTGAGATTTGAGTGGTCATTAGTTTCACAAAAAATTATGGCCTGCACAGATTTTCATATGCAGGAACCATACATTTCATCCCAAAAACAGTACATACTGGAGCAGAAAAAGTGCGTGGATAAAATGCCTGGAACATCTTTGTGATAATTCGTGGTAGCTGCTAAGCTACTAGATAGCTCTTTAATCTTGATGCCACCAGCCTATCACAAGTACTGTCCTGAATTTGATTATATAATTGTGTATAGTCGAGATTGGAAATGTGATTTCATTTCACAGCAAGACAGATTATAAATTATGGATTGTACCAGTGGTACTGTATCTTCTTGCAGATTTCTTGCCAGTAGGTGTTAACAGTACAATTTTTAAATTACTTATACTGTAATTTCAGTATAGAACCTGCAAAGTAGGAATAAAACATGACATTTCTACATGTTTAAACAGCTAATGGAAGAAAGTTAGTTGCGGTATTTAAACAAGAACAATTACCTTTCTTTAATGTTATTTCACTCATTAATTGTTCATTTAGTTGTATGAAAAGGGTTGTATAGTGCATTGCCCCTGCCCCTGCCCCCGCTCTTGTTCATTTCCAAACTATTTTCTGCAACTTGAGTCCTCTTTTTTCATAGCTGTACAAAAATGTCATTGTTACTGTGAACTGGTTGTCAGGAGATGTGTGAAAGTGTCTTCAGTAGACTTTCCCCCCATTTTCTTCCTCTTGCTAACATCTGCTATGCTTGCTGTCTCTCTTGCTGACCATGCTAAGATTTGGAACCTGGCCAATAGATGGTACTGTAAAATAAAATTTGATGTAATTTAGTAACATGAAGAAAAACTCACTTAGACCTTTTATTGCCATGCAAAATTACTTAGATTTTGGGTAAGGGGGGATCAGGGGAGGGGAGAGTGATGAAGTAGTGTTCAAAAATGTAATTTGTGGATAATTTGCAGCGGTGTGAGTCATTAACACTTCTTTTTGTCTTGAATAGCAGGTGTGTTTTCGGCAGGCCTTGCTCCAGCTGCCTTTATGCCAAACCCTTACATTATCAGTGCAGCTCCACCAGGCACAGATCCATATACTGCAGCAGGACTGGCTGCAGCAGCTACTTTAGCAGGTAATCAACCAGATGCCTAAACAGTATTAAAAGACTAAAAAAAATTGTATAGGCATATCTAGATGGCCTGTTGGATAAAGGCAGCACCCAGTGTGACATTAAACCTCTGGTATCAGATTCAATTCCTTGTCTTTGTTGAGCTAACTGATCTCAGCCATGACAGCGGTAAGAAAGCTAGAATTGGACTCAGTGGCCTGGGCTAAGGAATAGAAAAATAAGTCAGGGTGTTTGCCACTTCCATTCATTATCCAGAGAGGAAGGGAGTGAGCAGGGGGGAGGTTTTGGTATGTCTGGTAAAGGGAGGGAGTGAGAGGCAACGGACTACTTGGAAGCAGCAGTGAAGTGTGACTGCGGTAAATTGGCACCCCACACACCCTCTTATGAATGTAAAGTGAAACACCAAAACTGGTAACATTGTAATATTGTTGCAATATTGATGGCACCTCCAGACCATGTTGTAAAATAGGTTTTATTTTTAAAAAAGTATTACTGCTGTAATTTTTGTGTTACTTTTGGGCCTTCACTTCATAATATAGGACCCATATCACTTACCTTCTGTATGAGGCGATTTTGTTCACATTTAGGATCTCGTCCAGCTCCCTTTTGAATGCTTGCAGCAAATCTGTACTCACAGCATGTGCTGGCAACTTGTTCCAGAGGTTCACAACTCTCCGTGGAAAAAAAAAGTACCATCTAACATCTAAGCTAGTTCTACACTTAGAGATTATACTCATGTCCCTGGCCATCACTAATCTTTCTAGCTTGACTAGCCTATCCACATGAACTGAGTTTAATTCTTACATTATTTTAACGACCTCAATTAAATCTCATTGAAGTCTGTGCTTTTCGAGAGTAAAACGCTCCAGCACTTTCCACCTACCGTAGCAACTGAGAACTTTTGTGCTAGGTATTAATCTGGTGGCCCTCCTCTGAATCTTTTCCAGGGCCTCTATATCACTCACCACGTGATGGGGTCTTATCAAGGCCTCCTCCAGAGACAGAGTAATATTTCTTGTTTTGTATTTAATTGTCCTGGCAATACACCCTAACATTCTATTTTGTAATAGCCTCGCGGCACTGGTCATGGACATTCAATGACTCATACACCCAGGTCCTTCTCCCACTCAGCAGCCTTCAGCACACAAACTCGTTTGGTTTATAAATGGTTGGCATTGCCCCCACCCAAAGAAAGAAAGATCTTGCATTTACATTGCACTTTTCAACACCACAGGATGTCACTGTTGTAATGTAGGAAAACCAATTCGCGTCACAAGGTCCCACGAGCAGGAATGAGATAAATGACCAATTAAACTGTTGATGTTGGTTGAGGGACAAATGTTGGCCAGGACACTTAGGAGTACTCACCTGCTCTTCTTCAAATAGTGCCATGGGGTCTTTACAACCCCTGAGAGGGTAGGCAGAACCTCGGTTTAACATCTCATCCGAAAGACTGCACCTTTGGCAGTGCAGCACTCCCTCAGTACTGCACTGGAGTGTTAGCCAAAATTATGTGCTCAAGTCTCTGGAGTGAGGCTTGAACCTGTGACCTTCTGACTCGGAGGCGAGCGTGCTGCCACTGCACCAAGGCTGACACCCAAGTGCATAGCTACATTTATCTATATTACAAGACATCTACCAGATATGGCCCATTTTCCCCACTGCATCTAGATCTACCTGCAATCTATTTCTGTCAGCTAAGGTTCTTCTACTCATAACTTTTTAAATCGTGGTGTGTTGCTTGTCATTGTAGGGGAGGAAATACATCCAGCAATTCAAAAAATAACATTACTAACCGATTTGAGGCATCTGTGGGTTCAGTAATAATGGCAAATATAAGGAAAAGCAGTGGAGGCAGCAAGGTTGGTGATTATATGGTAGCAGCAGGCAGTTCAGACATGCAGCAAAGGCCAACAGCAGAGTATTAAAAGGAAGGGGAAGCTTGGGAGATGGCAGGTGTAGCAAGAACATATTAAAGGACTTGAGTTTGGGAGGTGGGTGGTTGCAGCAGATGACTGAGAAACTGGCAGGTTCTGTTGAAGGGGATGGTGTAGAGTGGTTGCAATACCAGGAAAAGAAAATTTACCTGCAGATCCTGGTTTGGTGAGTAAATCACAGTGAAAAGTGTATCTCTGTATTTTAAAATCATAGGAGGACTGGCCTGGTATACACAAAATGGCAGGTGGAGCTGGGCAACTAACTCCACAAGGCCATCTAGTGGTCAGAAAGCAACTGCATTATAAATGTAGACATACATTTTTACATTGTAAATGTTGACATGAACGCATGACCAGAAATTGTGATGACAGGAAATGAGTGCCATTTGTAAAGATTTTTAATAATATAGATATATATAGAATTTAAATCCTTGAGTTCCTAATATTGTCATAATCAATGGGTAACAGTAATGCCCCCGCTATTCTTGTTTCCTCCAGAGATGTCAATGTACACTCAGCTTGCCACAAAAGACACCAACTGAAGGACATCCCCATTCCTACATGTAACTGAACAAAGCTACGAATGATTCACTCTGTGTGTGTGTGTGTGTGTGTGTGTGTGTGTGTGTGTGTGTGTGTGTAATAGATATATACATATATGTATTCCTGTGTAACGACTTGTCATGCTGTTTGTCAACATTTTGAATAGGAAAACCTGATATTAGCATTTTATAATTAGAAAACCCGATGTCAGCATTTGGCTTTCATGCTGTTATTGCAGGCCTTTGGTCACTATGAGGCACTGTTGCAGTCTCCTTGTGTCTTCCACATCTTCATAGAACAATAATAAAAATCTCTTGTGCTGTGTCCTGCAACCTACATAACTTAGGGTTGGTAATCAATCGTAAACATTAATGTACTTTTAAAAATATATATTAATCTACTTAATATCTTAACTCTTAATTTGTATCCATTTTTTTATATATTAGAATACATGCCAGACCTGTCTCCCCTTCTGTCTCTGCATGTGGCCTGTTAAATTTAAAAATGTTCCCCATCTTGTCCTCCTGTGCTCTTAGGTTGTCCTTCCGGCTCAGCCTTTTATATTGTACACTTCTGTTGAAACAGCTCAAAGTGCGTCACACAATTAATTACTTTTTGAAGTTTAATGACTGTTATGTAGACCTTCACAGTATCAGTAGGCTTTTTCACATGGGCGTGTTTCATACTGGAGCCAGATCCATTCCTCATACGTGAACTTCAAGCAGAGTTTGCTGGATAATGATCAGGAGGGGGAGCTCCAGATGATTTTCGCTCCCTTCCCTTGGGGGCACTGTGGCTCTGTCACTCAGAGGTTCGCTAACAGCAGAGATCAGAACTGGGATCTGTATGGTATAGTTACTCACTAGACAAGGTCACCAAATTTAGTTAGGAAGCCTCCATTGAAATTCATAAACAATAGTTTGTAATTCTAGTCAAGGATACTAGGCTGAATAAAGAACAGTGACCATCGCTGATTCACCACTGCATGTTTTTGTGCTAGGCCCTACTGTTGTCCCACCTCAGTATTATGGAGTTCCATGGGGTGTGTATCCAGCCAATCTGTTCCAACAGCAAGCAGCTGCAGCAGCTGCAAACAATACTGCAAACCAGCAGGCTGCAACACAGGCACAGCAAGGGCAACAACAAGTATGTAATTCTAATTGATATCTTCTGTTAATAAAATGGATTTAAAAATGTCCTGTAAAAATACTGTATTGCAGTCAAATTTACTTAGATTTTGGATGACTTATTCTAATGTTGATTTTGGGTCTTGGTTATGTTTTACTCAATTTAAGATGGAGCAGTATCCTGTCTTTTTTTGTTGTAATATTTGAATATACTCATGATGAGAATAAACAGTTCATCCATAAGTTTGGTTAGCTGATTTATATCATGAAAGTAGTAAAACATTCATTGCTATCTACTCTGCTAGGTGCTGCGTGGTGGAAATCAGCGTCCTCTCACTCCAAGTCAGGGTCAGCAGGGTCAACAAGCTGATTCACTGGCAGCAGCTGCTGCTGCCAATCCAGCTCTTGCCTTCAGCCAAGGTCTCGCTACAGGAATGCCAGGTATATACGTTTGTTGCGTTTACTTTTCGACAGTCTAGTTATTTGATACATTGCAGCACTTTTCTCCCTCCCCTGTAACATACAGTAACTCATGCAAGGGTACAATTTTCTGGACCCTGACAGATCTCCGCTACTTCACCCAAGTAGTCCTTCCTTATACATTAGTGTCGGTAAGCCATTTGACTGTGGAGCACATTAGAACTGTCCTCACTCAAATACACACCCTCCACTTTTCAGCAGATTTCAACAGATAGCATCAGGAGTTGGAGCACCCAAAACCTCTCCCTAACTCGGAGTTCTTACATCAAGCTTTACTGCCATCATCATAGCCCTGATGGAGATTTTTTTTATTTGTTCATGGGATGTGGGCGTCGTTGGTGAGGCCGGCATTTATTGCCCATCCCATCCCATTGGCCAGTCCATCCGGGCAATTGGACTTTCCTGGACTATGGCTCAGATCCGCATTTTCTACGAGAACATGAGAATGTAGGAAAGCAAATACCCAGAAAAGACCATTCAACCCATCAAGCCTGTTCCTTTCACAGACAATGGGCAATCCACTCTGTCATGGACTCTTATCCAACTCATTTAGTCTGCTGATGAAAGGTTCACCAAAATTTCTTCCTGCCCCTCCTCGCAAAAGTAAATCAAGCAAAACTTCAGAATACCAATCTGACATAACTTCCTGCATTGGATATCCTGGACCAGTTTTTTGATATTGATAAACCAAGATGACAGGAACCTGTAACCAGGATAACACCAAGGCTAAAAAGAGTAAAGGAGAAGATGCAATTCAGGACGTGGTAATTAAATGACAGTTTAAAAGCTTGATGTTGTCGAAGAAAGGAATGATTTGGGGAGGAAAGGAGTTCGATTTGTTTCAGGTCCTGGGAAAGAATTAGAACAGGAGATACTGTGATAAGTCTTGATTTAAACACACTGATAATGTGGAGAGGAAGAGAAGTATGTAGGATGGCTTATTTGCAGTTTAGAAGCAAAATTAGAGGAAAGTTCAGAAGAGCACTGACCGTAATAGTGCACTTATTTTTCATTACACTTTTATGTTCCCAGCAGCACTAAAGCTATCGGGTCATTTTTGTTTCTTGAGGCTTGCTAATTTTATACATGTGCTATTTAATTCTGCACTCATAACCCAACATCTGTGTTATCCATTCCTCAGCAGTTTAAAAACTTGTATCAAGCAAATTTAGCTCTGTGAATCTCTTCCATAATTTAAAGGGCTTTTACTTTGCAAGATTTTTTATTGCTGTCTCAGAAGACTGACTTCCATACTCATTTCCTCCCCCGTTTACACCTTGTATTGAGTGCTGGTCTTCACAGGCATATTACCCTCTGTTGTATAATAGACTCAGAGTAGAAATTCATGTGAATGGCTTCCCAAGTTTACTTTTCTTGAACAGGAGCAATTAATTTATGACAGATTCCACGATATCATCTGATTCCTTGCAGATCCAATTGTTAATACTTAGGAATGCAATGGACGGCAGGAGAGCCATATGTCTGTAATTGGCTGAATTCACACTCTGTTGTGAAAGTGTCTTTAGAGCATTCAATCCTTAAGTCATGCTTTTAATATTTCTCTGAATCCTCCCCAATGCATCAGTGCCCAAAACCGGACAACATTCCAGAGGTGGGTTTTTCACCAATGATCTATACAACTTTAGAATAATCTTTTTAACTTAGTCAAATATCCTTGCGACATGTCCACTACATAATTAACCTTCTTAGCAGTTTCAGATCAACTAAATGCTTTCAATAAATGGTTAGCAGTTGCCCCCAAATTAATTCCTGTCTCTGTCCCTACATCCTACATTCCTATTTCTTTTTCCAATAAGTGTAACCATACATTTATCTACCTTACAATCCATGCTGTACTGTTGGCACACTTACAAATCAAACTACCTGCTTACTTGTCTTCTTTAAGCCATGATGTGGAGATGCTGGTGATGGACTGGGGTGGACAAATGTAAGGAATCTTACAACACCAGGTTATACTCACCTGACGAAGGAGGTAAGCTCTGAAAGCTTGTGATTTTCAAATAAAACTGTTGGACTGTAACCTGGTGTTGTAAGATTCCTTACATTTGTCTTCTTTAAAGCAAACTTTGTGGGCTAAGTTGAGGGCTTACTGACTAAACTCAACTGTATGATACCCCAAATGTTAAAGAATGAATGTGTATGTTTTAAAGAATAGACTTTAAGACTTCTGTCCTGTGTGCACTGACAGTACATTTGCTCTCAGTGATAACATTGAGGTTTCTGTAGATGAGCACACAGCCTTACTGCATTGATATTGTAGTTCTGCGATAACAACTGACATTTACACTGCTGGAGAAACCGTTCTGTTAATATTGCATGTGCTTCTTATGACACAGCCACTATTTTGTTGGGGCCCATACCTTCCCCAATTCCATACAGGCCAGCAGCAGGAAAATTAAGTTGTTGATCCCCATGGGATAGGCATTAGCTTAAACTGCCCAGTTTTCCGGTGGCCACATACATGGCTGTCTCCAATAGCAAGTTGCTTTGCATTTTTGCTCCAGTTGATAATCAGGATTGCAGGCAAACCAGCTCTTCTAGTGGAATATATTGCTCATACAGCATGAGCACTGTCTTGGTTACTTTGAGTTGCTGCTGACTTCAGTGTTCTCGTCGGAGGTAAACTGGCAATATAAATGTGTTAATTATTGAAAATCTCACAATAGCAGCAGCTTGCTTTTATATAGCGCATTCAGCATAGAAAAACATGCCATGGTACTTCATACAGGTGGAGAGATGAAGGCAAGAAATTCAAGAGCGTTAGGCCTTAGCGGCTGAAGGCACAGCCAACCAAGGGGTGGGGGGCGGCATTGCAAGAGGCCAGAATCAGCGGTATGGAGATTTTGGAGTGGGGTTGTATGGCTGCCGAAGTCAGCTAGCATGGGGTTAGAAAGGGAAGTTGAATGATCAGTAGATCAATGGGAATGGGGTCAAGGAAGCAGCAGGTGCATTTCATGGTCAAGATGAGTGTGGTGAGGGCATAAGTGGAAGATAGGAGTGGAACTAGAGAGAGATGGGCAGGGCAGAACCTGGGGGAGATTTGACTTGGTGGGGAAGGGGGTAGCAGCAGAGCCAGCGAAATGGATGTCTTTACTTTGATGACAAAGAAATCCATGAGCTCTTTATGCTTGTTGGAGGTGAGGATAGGGGAGAGGGGTTTGAAGAGATGGTTAATAGTGGAGAAAAGTAGCTGGGGCTTATCGAGGATAACCCTGGAGTAGTGGACTAGACCCAAAGAAAGGACTTTCATCTTTAATTTTACTTTGGAACATTGTACACATACATATTTACCTAAATTATGTGTGTTCATTTTAGTGGATTTTGCTTTTTACTCTTAACGTTCTTGTCATAGGATCATATGGTTAGCACAATACCTGCTATCAGCAAAGTAAGAATTGGTGTTCACATTACTGCCCCAACATCTACAGAGGGAAAGTGTGTTTACGCTGACAAAAAATTAAAAATTGCAGTTACTCTTTGCTGTATAAAATGATTAAATTTAAAAAAAAGTTTGGATTGTAGTGACAAGAAAGCCCCAAAATGTTTTAAAAATACATAAAGAGCAAGAGGATAACTAAGGAAAGAGTAGGGCCTATTAGAGACCAAAAAGCCAACCTATATCTGGAGGAAGAAGATGTGAGCATGGTTCTTAATGAAAACTTTGCGTCTGTCTTCACAAAGGTGGGGGACGATGCAGAGATTGTAGTTGAGGAGGAGTGTGAAATATTGGATGGGATAAGCATAGTTAGAGAGGACGTATTAAGGGGATTAGCATCTTTGAAAGTAGATAAATTGCCAGGCCCGGATGAAATGTATCCTAGGCTGTTAAAAGAAGCAAGGGAGAAAGTAGTGGGGGCTCTGACCATCATTTTCCAATCCTCCCTGGCTACAGGCGTGGTGCCGGAGGATTGGAAGACTGCTAACGTTGTATCATTGTTTAAAAAGGGAGAAAAGGACAGACCTAGTGATTACAGGCCAGTCAGTCCAACCTCGGCGATGGGCAAACTATTGAAATCAATTCTGAGGGACAGGATAAACCGTCATTTAGAAAGGCACGGATTAATTCAGGACAGTCAATGTGGATTTGTCAAGGGAAGGTTGTGTCTGACTAACTTGATTGAATTTTTTGAGGAGGTAACAAGGAGGGTCGATGAGGGTAGTGCATTTGATGTAGTCTACATGGATTTTAGCAAGGCTTTTACAAGGTCCCACATGGCAAACTGGTCAAAAAAGTAAAAGCCCGTGAGATCCAAGGGAAAGTGGCAGATTGGATCCAAAATTTGCTCAGTGGCAGGAAGCAAAGGTCAATGGGTGTTTTTGTGACTGGATGGCTGTTTCTTGTGGGGTTCTGCAGGGCTCAGTAGTAAGTCCCTTGCTTTTTATGGTATATATTAATGATTTAGACTTAAATGTAGGGGATATGACTAAGAAGTTTGCAGATGTTACAAAAATTGGCTGAGTGGTTGATAGTGAGGAGGAAAACTGTAGACTGCAGGAAGATATCAATGGACTGGTCAGGTGGGCAGAAAAAATGGCAAATGGAATTCAATCTGGAAAAGTGTGAAATAATGCATTTGGGGAGGGCAAACAAGGCAAGGGTAAACAATAAATGGGAGTATACTTTGAGGTATAAAGGAAGAGAGGGACCTTGGAGTGCATGTCTACAGATCTCTGAAGGTAGACGGACAGGTAGATAAGGTGGTTAAAAAGGCATATGCGATACTTTCCTTTATTAGCCGAGGCATGGTACATAAGAGCAGGGAGGTTATGCTAGAACTGTATGAAACACTAGTAAGGCCACAGCTTGAGTACTGTGTACAGTTCTGGTCACCACATTACAGAAAGGATGTGATTGCACTAGAGAGGGTGCAGTGGAGATTTACGAGGATGTTGCCAGGACTAGAGAATTTTAGCTGTGAGGAAAGATTGGATAGGCTGGGGTTGTTTTCTTTGGAACAGAGGAGGCTGAGTGGTGATTTAATTGAGGGGTGTAGATAGGTAGGAAGGACCTATTTCCCTTAGCAGAGTGGTCAATAACCAGGGGGCATAGATTTAAAGTAATTGGTAGAAGGAATAGAGGGGACCCAAGGAAAAATTTTTCACCCAGTGGGTGATGGGGTCTGGAACTCACTACCTGAGTGGGTGGTAGAGGCAGAAACCCTCATCACATTTAAAATGTACTTAGATATGTACTTGAAGTGCCATAACCTACAAGGCTACAGACCAAGGGCTGGAAAGTGGAAGTAGCTCTATTTCGACTGACACAGACACGATGGGCCGAATGGCCTCCTTCTGTGCCATAAATTTTCTAAGTTTCTAACAAGTATCAATGGAAATTTTAGTCTTCACACTTTGCATCCTCAAATATCTTGGAAGTTACACGGAGTACTCAGTCAGAGAAAAGTTGCAAGGATGACGCTTTGCCACTTGCCCACTCCTGCGCAATGTATAAGGCATGCCCCTATGAATCATAGAATGATTACAGCATGGAAGGAGGTCATTCGGCCTGTCGAGTCCGTGCAGGCTCTGTGCAAGACTAATCCAGCTTGTCCCACTGCCCCACCCTTTCTTCGTAGTCCTGCAAATGTTTTCCCTTCAAGTACTTATCCAATTCCCTTTTGAAAGCCATGATTGAATCTGACTCCACCACCCCCTCAGGCAGTGCATTCCAGATCATAACCACTCGCTGTATAAAAAGGTTTTTCCTCATGTCACCTTTGGTTCTTTTGCCAATTGCCATAAATCAATATCCTCTGGTTCATGACCCTTCTGACTAGACTCTTCATGATTTTGAATACCTCCACCAAATCGTGTCTCAACTTTCTCTGCTCTAAGGAGAACAACCCCAGCTTTTCCAGTCTATCCACATAACTATGAGGACCATTAGTTTTTTTTCTCCCCCCAATGAAAGGCATTAAGGCATAAACTTAAAATTAGAGCTAGGCTAGTGATGTCAGGAAGCACTTTTTCTCACAAAGGGTAGAAGAAATCTGGATCTTTCCCACAAAAAGCTGTTGAGGCTAGGTCAATTGGAAAAATTAAAAACTGAGATAGATAGATTTTGGTTAGGTAAGGGTATTAAGGGATGTGGAGCAAAGGCGGGTAAATAGTGTTAAGGCACAGATCAGCCACGTTCTAATTGAATGGCGTAACAGGCTCGAGGGGCTGAATGGCCTACTTCTGTTATGTTCCTAAAGTAATGTTCAGGATTCCCAAGAAAATGACTAGCTTTCAGACTATGTTTAAATATTGCACCATTGCTTATCTACTTCTCTTGAAAGCATGATATGGATGATTTGCTATGCTTTTCTTACTACACTTATCAGGAATGCCTTCAACATCTGGTAACTATTTTGCAGGAAAAGTCGATATGGCTGGCCAAAACCTTTCACAGGTGCCATCTCCCTTGCAACTCCTGTTCAGGTTCATAAGTTTGATCCTAAAGAGGGCCTCTGGTGTCAGTGCACATTAGTGCAACACTGAATGCCAGGTTGTGCTGATTGGTGTCAATAGGTATACATCAATGTTATCGTCATTGGTGTTATCAAGATGAACCTGTGGCACCCAAACACCAGCCTTATGTTCATTTTATCAGTTATTGTTGGTGGCAGGTCAAGGAAGCCCAGGATGCAGTAGCCAATTATAGTCCTGTCATTCCCTCTGTTCGTTGCTCGGAATTTTGACTTTGATTGTCATTCCTCCCTCGGGCTTGTTTCACTGAGAGTGTTTGAGTTGGGGGGGGTTGTTGTTATGTGTGTAATACCTGAATGTCATGGCACTGATGCCACAGTGTCTTAATTTTTTCCCTGTGAAGAATGTCTTTTGTCAGCATAACTCATCAGATGTTTGGAGAATGCCTTTAATTAGGATCCTTCCCATTCTTCTATCACATAGATTTTTATTTTTCTTTCTTGTTTTTGCAGAAAGTAATGGATGGAACTTTTCTCTGTGTATGTTGGGGCAATACTGAAAACCATCACCGTTGTGTCACAGTGTGGCAATGCCAGAAATCTGAGTAGGAAGAATTAATAGGATTAAAAAAAATTTAAAATTTGGACCTGATATTTACTATTCATACTCTTCTCCCAAGCTTCAAAATCAGATAGGGATTGAGGAATTATCAATAGATTTGACATCATTTTGATTGCTTTTCTGTTTTTAATTTAGAGAAAACTATGCTAAGTATACAAATGCAGCCAGCTTGAAGGTGTTAGAGGGTGACTGTATGGGGAAATTGAATTAATTCCTGCAGAAGTGTAGTCATTAACCCTGTAGAAGTACCCTTATTAACCCTTGTCCCTTTTTTTGCATATATTATCCTTCATGCTAGCATACACACATTGAAATCAGGACAACTGAAGCAGACCAGGAATATTTTTGTAGGTGAGAGATAACTCATCTGGTCTTAAGTTTAAGCATTCTCTCAACATCCTTTGTTGTATCAGAACTCACTGTTTAAACCAAACCTAAGTGATATTCACAAGGTACTCTTGTTGTGAAGTTTTATGCTAATTTTAAGAGGAAGTTGGACAGGCATTTGGGGACAAAATCAGTTGATGACTACAGGTAATGAATTGTGTATTCTGTTTTTGAGCAACGGGGCCGGTCATATGGACAGAAGTGATCTTTTCCTGTCCTGTACACTTCTATGCCACTATCATTGTATCATTTTAGTTGAAGGAGATGAGCTGTCCTGAATAATACCATTCTTGCGGATTTAACTTCCATTTACCTCTTTTGTTTAGGTTATCAAGTCCTAGCCCCGGCTGCCTACTATGATCAAACTGGTGCCTTAGTGGTGGGCCCTGGAGCAAGGACTGGATTAGGGGCACAAGTTAGGCTGGTAGCGTCAACACCTGTTATCATCAGCTCTGCAGCAGCACAAGCTGGTAAGTTCTTAAGTTAACATTGAGTACTGATAATTCAATGTTTTGAAATGGAAGCATAATGCCTTCACACCCAAACAGAATATTGCTGTCACTCCACTGGGGAAAAATCACCTAGGTTCATGATACAGTAGAGTCCCCCAACTTTATTCTATATAAAATCTTGTTTTGGGAGCTGTGTTACTGTTGAGCATTTCCAGGAATGCCCCGTAAAGATGCAATGATGCAAAGCCATCTTTGACATTGGTTGCTGTAACTAAGTGAAAGCAATTGAAGTCCTTTAGAACCTACACACCCTACTCCACCATTGCTTACAAATCCATTTAACCATTGTGTTCAGCCAGCAAGCTGGTGCTACTTTACATTGACC
Source organism: Heptranchias perlo (assembly GCF_035084215.1). Taxonomy (NCBI): domain Eukaryota; kingdom Metazoa; phylum Chordata; class Chondrichthyes; order Hexanchiformes; family Hexanchidae; genus Heptranchias; species Heptranchias perlo. The sequence continues at coordinate 50,618,559 of NC_090329.1, forward strand.
ATACAACCAACCCAGGACATTTAAGCCTCCAAATGCTACATCGTGCCTTCATTGGCACAACTTTTGTTATGATCTGTAGCAGTTGCTGCAGCTTTCTTCTCAGTCCAGGTAAACTCTTCTACTGAGGTTCAGCAAAAAGCATCTCCAGTGATCAAGTCAACCCACTGACACCAGTTCATGTTGTAAGAGAAGGTTGATGTGCCACTCCTTAGGGCTTTGGAAACAATTCTTTTAGCAGTATGTTCAGCCATTAATAGTGTATCCTAACATATACTTAGTTGAAATGGCAGCCATGTATAGGACTTCAACCCCAGTATCAATAATGACAGAACCTGCAGCAGCTCCATTGTTGTAAGATAAGTAGTCAATTAACATTTGCCTGAGACCAGTAGGTATTTCCAAGAACACGCTTCTGTGAGGAAAGAGAAGTTAGAAAGCGGTTCCCAAATCAGACATTAAATTTGGTACACAGATATACTGCTAACTCCATGAGTTTCTTCTTTGGTCCAACCATAGGCACATCCTGAGACTAGTAAAGGTGCCATTATTGACTTAGTTGTTATCTGTGCTGGTAGAATATTTTCAGGTTCTCAATAGCTGTCTCCTATTTGAACTGCTGCAATAATTAGCAGGGGTAACCTGTTTCTAGCCACCATTATGACTTCTAGGCTTTGTCAGCTTTACAGGGTCTCCCAGATGGCAATAGGTGTCCCATTTACCAAACCAGCCCTATAGACCTATTGTTTCTGGGGCAGGGCAGATGGACCAAAGTTATATTTTCTGGTCTTGTGATTCCTAAATATGCAAAATGTTTTTTTTCCCTAAGATTATTTTAGTTTCACTTGTCTCACAAAATAGTCCAGAGTAAGGCCTTATGTTAACAGAGTAAGGGAATGACAAGGATATTGGCTGATTAAAAGCAATATCCTAATATGTGGGAGTTGAACTTTCAAAGAGTATGGAAGGTAGTGTCTATGGTAGATAATGTAATACTTTCAATTTAGTGCAACAGTGGAAACAAATAATATCAAACAGTTCCTTACTGTTTATCCAATGTCCACATTTTTGTTAGAGTGCATATTGTATCAGGAAGCCTAGCTTGGAGTCTGATGGTATGCATGAGCCAAGATAGCACACATTTGAAATAACCTGAGTTAATAAGCATGTCTGCTAATGTTAATTCATCTCACATTTATTATTGAGTACAGCGATCCCTTCCAGGCCAGTATCTACAGTGTCACTGGCACTCACTGCTTTAACAATTTAAATTTATTATGTGTTTGCACTGCCTGACATTTGAGATACTGACTGTATGTTTCCTTACAGCTTGCAGTATCGGTGGCGGTCTGTAACATTAGAAACAATGAGGGCACATAAAACATTGGGCCAGATTTTGATGTCAAAATAATGGTGAGGCTAATGAGGCTCACTGTTATTTATGCACAAATTGTACAGCAACTTCAGGCAAAGAGCAGATGCGCAGTTAAACTTAAAAATCCAGAAGTTGCAATCCAAGTTGCTGCGCCATTAGCTTCGTGAAAACGGCTCCTCACTGTCTGCCTCACCATTGAATGACATGAAGTTGGTATATTTGCGCGGTAGATATGAACTAAACTCACCACAGAAAGTTAAGTCTTGTCCATTCTAGTCTAAGTATCCTTTTACCAATGTGATAATAGTTAATTACTGCCAATCAATCTCTCTGACACTGAAAATTAACTATTGCAAGTGTGGGGTCTCATTTCTTCAGGTTTAAATTGCTGTTGGAGATTTGAAATATGTAAATTTTAAATGTAAACTTTTTTTTTAAAATCCTTTCTGTCTCCTTTTCCCTCTCTCTCTCAATCCAATCTTTCTTTCCCTCTTTATTTCTCTTTCTGTACCTGATTTGACATTGAATTCACCCACTCTAATTAATTTACGCTTCCTTCTCGATCCTTGTGCTGTTAATTTTACACTCCTTCAATCTGATTGATTAAGGATATACACAGTTGCTTGTCCTGTTCACTCAGGTCTGTTGTCCTGTTTCCCTCACTGCAACATTTTCAGCTCGCACTTTCAGCAACTTACCACGCAAAAAAATTAAAAACCTAAACGTGCACGGACAAGTCTAACTAATGGCAGATGCCGTTAGATGCGCTGCTACAAGAAAATCTTGGTCATTTATTAGTTATTTTATTGGTATTAAATTGATGGATGCTTTGGAAGCTAGCTTCTTAAATGCAGTTTTGCATGCTGATTGTTATCAACCATTGTCTTATCTGGTATAGCAATGAAAAGAGATTAACAATCTTTGAGAAGTTCAATTAATTTCGGAACATATCCATTCTTAGGCAGCAAGCAACACTTCCCCTTGCTTATTTAAAGATCATTGAATATTTGCTAATGTTAAAATTATTTTGCACTAATGTATTGAAGGATAATGTTAAACAAATGCTTAGCCTTTAATTCTTCCTCATTGTAGCATTGTTCACATACTGACAGGAATAAGTCCAGGGTTACTTTCAGGACAAATGCTTTGACTTCAGGATGTCGGCCATGTTACTGACTCGTCTCGTGCCTCCACCACATATATTTAAATATGTTTTGTACAAATTTTCCCATGTCGGTAGCTACAGGTTCCACATCCTGCAACTGCATGCCAAAAAACTTTGTGTTAGTTTTTTCATTAGTGTCTCCTTCCCAGTTTTTTGCTCTTGAGGTTTTTCTTTAGAATTTCTTCAATTTTGAGCGCTGTTCCAAGTACAAACATATGTTTGTTAACATGGATGGCCCCTTCAATTTAATGATGTGACTTCCTTGCTTGACTCGCATTCACTCCCTTCACCACCAGTGCACTGTGGCTGCATTGTGTACCTTCTACAGGATACACTGCAGCAACTCGCCAAGGCTTCTTCGACAGCACCTCTCAAACCTGTGACCTCTACCACCTAGAAGGACAAGAGCAGCAAGCACATAGGAACAACACCATCTGCACGTTCCCCTCCAAGTCACACACCATCCCGACTTGGAAATATATCGCCGTTCCTTCATCGTCGCTGGGTCAAAATCCTAGAACTCTCTACCTAACAGTACTGTGGGAGAACCTTCACCGCACGGACTGCAGCGGTTCAAGAAGGCGGCTCATCACCACCTTCTCGAGGGTTTTTAGGGATGGGCAATAAACGCTGGCCTAGCCAGCGACGCCCACATCCCATGAACGAATAAAAAAAATTCTTTGAAAATTCCTAAGAACAAACACAGTTCTTCCAATAGACTTTTCTTTTGATGACTCAGTTGATAAATGAGTTATGCTTTGACTGTAAGGTCTCTAATCCTTGATAGTTTTCAGACCTTAATGGCATTCCCAAAACAGTTCATTAATGAAGTATAAGCAGAGTGCCCTGTGAAATACAGATCAGGTAATTCTGTTTCAGGTGAAATCTCATTGTCTCTGGAGTTCATTTAATATTAAGCTTGGCTTGAAGTTCAAATCTCCAAACATTGACCATTAGAATATATATCTCATAACTTGCAGTTGACCACTGATGTTGCAGTGGGTGTGTCAAAGGCCATCTAGTCCAGATAATAAATTGGTTATTGCTATTGCTGACTGTAACATAGTCATCTTGGGTAACATCTTTAAGGCCATTATTTGGAGCATTAAACACTTCAAACATTATGCTTGTATTTAGTGATAAGAATGGCATTTTTGCCGACCTGTATTAAATGCAGTTCTCTCAGCCTCACCAAAATGCCTCTTGAGAGTGCTCCTTGGACACTTCATAAATAAAATTATTAGAATGTAAGAAATGGAATGAGAAAGAACAAAGTCCCCTTCTTCTAGTGATCATGTATAAATTTCTCTGACTCTCTCTCCCTGCTCTTCAAAAATTGTTGACCTAAACTACACTGTCTTTTTCCATCTGTCCTTGTATTTACACATGGCCAGTTTTCCATAAAAACATTTTGCTTAGTTCTAGTAGCACATCATGTTTCCATGGAGTATTTGATCACCTCTAATTGTATTAATCCTTATAACCAGATTGTTACAAATTTGGGTTTGCCGTAGATACCTTCTCTGGTTCAATGGCGTCAGTCACTCCCGCAAGCAGTCTGAGCATCTTACTTTTATGGGAATTGAGTAACTGTCCTATATCTACTTGTATGATGGCAAGGTTTAACAGTAGAACTCCCTTTGTGACCTGAAACAGATATCTGTGTCTTTTGCACGTGTATTTCTTCAATCTCTTAGAAGGTGGACCAAGTTAACACTAGATGAGGCGAGGCTTAGGTCAAATTGTCAAGCTGTTTTATTCTATAGTAAGGTGAATGTACAGGGCAATAGTTATGAACTGATTCACTTAGTTCAATTGATACAACTTATCTCTGCGTAAGAACGTAAAAAACAAATGAATACGTTGCGCTACTTGATTTCACTGTTTCACCTTGCTTGACAGTCTAACTGTCCTGCATTCTGTCCTACAGTCCAGGGCAGACCTCCAACTTCTTTTTGCAGCCTGATTGTCTTTGCAGCACTCAGTTACCCAAAAGCCAGACTGTCTTTTTGGCATAAAAACAGAAAATGCTGGAAATGCTCAGTAAGTCAGGCAGCATCTGTGGAGAAAGAAACGGAGTTAATGTTTCAGGTCGATGACCTTTAGTCAGAACAGGAAGTTGTTTTATCCAAACAAACGACCAACCATTAGAAAAACAACTTCCCGTTCTGACGAAAAGTCATCGACCTGAAATGTTAACTTTTTTTTTCTTCACAGATGCTGCCTGACTTGCTGAGTATTTCCAGCATTTTCTGTTCGTATTTCAGATTTCCAGAATCCGCAGTAATTTGCTTTTGATTTAGGGGTTTTCTGCCTTTTTGGCATCTGCGTCGTCTTATCCCCCGCATCACAAACAGTCATCACAGGGTTTTCCAACACAGTAAATGAGAGGTGATTGCTGATTACCCCAATAAGCGACTAGTTTAGTCTCTGGGGAAAAACAACTTCCCGTTAGCATGTTAACTATCCTTTGTCTGGGTGTACTTTTTTAAACTCATGAGAAAATGCTTTGCTTTTAAAAACCCAGCTTTAAAGGTAACATTTTCTTCCAAATCCATTCTGTGAAAAAATGGTCAAAAAAATCCTGAACTGTGACATGGACAAAGCATTGACTGTCTTTGTAGAAAGTTTGTTCAACATATTCACTACTGGGTGGGGAAAAAATTCTTCTCCCTGGCCTCTATTAAGGCTCATTACTTGTACTTATGTCCTCTGATCCAAATGAAATGGCGCATCCATATTTATACTTCTTAGTATTTAAAGACATTAATTATGTCCCTCCTCAGCTTCTTTAGTCCAGTGAGAGCAATTTCAATGATTTAAGTCTCTTTTTATAATTCAGAGCCCTAATCCCAACACCGTCGCTTTTGCTCTTCTTTGAAACCTCTCCAATTTATCAATGACCCTTTGAAGAGGATGTCCAAAACTGTGCACGATATTCCAAATATGGCCTCACCAGTGAGCTGCAGTAAGTTTAGGATATTTTGCTGTTAGTTGTCATCAGACGTTCTTGAAATAATCCCAGTACTTGGTTAGTCTTGTTGATAACAGCTTCCCATTAATAATGTTTCTATGTGAATGATCAATAATCACACCTTTTTTTTCTATCTTTGTTAAAGGACATCATTTCATTATGTTCACATGTGTCATATTTCCTTTTTTGTGGAGGATGCTGAAATGAGGAAGAAAATAACCTTACCTTGTAGGATGCTCCTCATTTTCAACCGGAAGCATCCTCCACATGCAACAACACCCAGTCAGCCTTATTCTGCCCCTTTTGGAGGAGTATTTTTCATAATTGTTTTGATCATGTTCCAACTTTTTGCTTCTCTTGGGTAACATCAGAAACACCGTGGGTCATTAGGGTGAAGTCCCTTTAAGACTTTTAACATGGTGTGATCCACATGGACCTTCACCCTTTTGATTTTTCCCATTGGTAACCTAGGCTTACTCCTATTGATATGTGGAGGATGCTTCCCTTTGAAGAATGAGGAAGATCCTATGAGGTAGGTAATTTTACATTTTATTCCTATATAGTCACTTAATTACTGAGCTTAATGTGATGGACTTGCAGTTTGACATCACCACAAAAACTAAAGATGCTTAAACCTTGTTTACTACTTGGGGGAGATTGCCAAAGTATTTTTCAAGAGCCACTTAGATTCAGACTTCTTCTGATTTAACTGGAAGTTCTGCCAGGGTTGGGAAAGTTTGTTGTAGCAGTACAAAATTCCTAATATAATAGCTTTTCCTGCAAATGTTTTCTAAGTTTTTTATTGATACAATAAGTTTGCATGTTGAGTAATTTCCTGAAATCAGGTACTGCAATGTAACCATTTCAGTAACATATGAGGTTTCAATTTTTTTTTGTAATTGGAACAGATTACTTGTCTTAGCATTAAATCGGGCTTTTTGTTTTGTAATTCTGTTAAACAGCTGCGGCAGCTTCAGCTAATGGGACAGCAAGCAGCTTAGCAGCGGCAGCCAATGGCCTCTTCCGTCCAATTGGAACTCAGCAACAGCAACAACAGCAGCAGCAGCAACAACAAAGCAACAACTTGCAGTCAAACTCATTTTATGGCAGTAGCTCCTTGTCAAATAGTTCTCAGAGCAGCTCTTTGTTCTCTCATGGGCCAGGCCAGCCGGGCAACACATCACTTGGCTTTGGAAGCAGTAACACTCTGGGTGCTGCTATTGGCTCAGCACTTGGAGGATTTGGATCAGCAGGTAAGTCCATTCCTAAATAATCTGCATGTGTCTGTATTTAGCTACTCACAAGTCAACCACTCTGTGTTGTAATTTTGTCTCCCCACTGTTTATCAGCCAGTCACAAACAATGTGGCAACATTAAACTTCTGCTTAGTGGCATCTGAACAGTCAGCAGGAATAAAAATGACCCCAGTTAACTGGGCATAATGAACAACTATAGAATTGTTTTAACATTAATTCTTGCTGAAAATATATTTGTATTGTAAACAATGTAAATGTCAACTTCAGTTAAATTATTTTGTCAGTTTCTACATAAAAAGAGGATATTCTGTACAGGAAAAATGTACATATCTGTAAAAATGTATGCCGAACACTTCATTTCTACTCAGCTGTGTGTGCAGATTTTGGCATGGTTTTCCTTTGATCAATGGCTGTGTGGTTTTGGTTTTGCCAAGGCTTGTTATGTTGGCCAGGTTTTTGGCCTCTGCTCCTCACTGAATTCAAGATTTGCATTGGATATCATGGATTCTTCATTACCTCTTGTTGTATGATGTACAAAGATGATGGAAGAGCTCAGTGCAACTGTATTGTCTAGTAGAAGGTTGACCTGAAGCAAGAAATTTAAACAGTTTCTTGGTTCACAGAGGCCTCACATCCTGCACCCTTAAATTCTTCCAGATTGAGGATATTAATGTTTTTGCAAGCAGAAAAGACCAACAAGTCTTTCTCTTTTTCATTAATCCCAACCCCACCAACCTGCTTTCTCGCCATTTCTTTCAACCACTTCTCTTTTCAGAAACACCTCTGCTTCTTGAACCTATTTAAACTATTCATTTCATTGACTTCACTGGTAACCTATTACACATATCTATTATGTTTTTGCAGAAAATAAGCTCCATCTGACTTCCCTTCCAAATAATTTTTAGTTTGTGTCACCATATATTTTGAACAATTTGTCTGGATCTGCTTTATCATCTTTACAAAAATTACAATCTTGTCTTTTTAAAAGAAGCAAGGGCAACTTTGTTCATATTTTCTTGTAATCAGATGACTTGAATTATCTTAGTTAGTTACCACCGTACCCTGTCCAGGACAATAGTATCCTTTGTATATTTAGCTAGCCAGAATTGCATCGATTGAGGGAGTCTGCTCACCATTCTCTGCAATTCTATAACTTTTTTTTCAACTAGTTATTTGCTTTTTTTAAATTGCACACAAACACTGGGCTGAAAGTTTCATAGATTTACCCACATTAGTCCTTAGATCTTTTTCATGATCAGCACCCCTGTATGACAATTCCTTTTAATATATGCTCTTTTGGTTCTTTGTTCCAAAATTATTTTACATTTACCTAATTGAGCTACTTCTGTCACCTTTTGGTTTGGTTATCTTAAAGATCCAAATGCTTCTGAATCCGATTTCACTGTTTTCCATTGTTGGAACTCATTCCTGTTTCAGTTTATACTTTGCGATTCCTTCCCTGAGTAATTAATCATCAATGTGGTATCTTATCAAAAGCTTTCTGAAAATCCAACAATTTATCAGTTGCATTTCATTTGTCTACCATGTCATCTTAAAACTTTAGCAGGTTAGTTATACGTGATTTCCTCTTCCTGAATCTATGCTGACTGTCCTTTTAACAAATTATACTGTCCCATGTTCTTTAGTCGTTTGTGAGTTCTCTCTCACTTTTAAAACTCATGTTTCATGCTTTAAAATATAACCTTGCATGGTGTACTTTTTAAAAAAGATTTAAATCAACAAAATATATTCTTAGTTGTCAAAATTACCATGTCTGGGAAGTGCTTCAATTGAAGTCCAGTGGACATAGATCAGTATAATTTAAAAGACAGGAAACCTGCTAACTACAGAAAATAGGAATTCAGCTGTTAATTGTGGAAAATAGCCCCATCTTCTTTCATAGACATAGAATGTATTTTTACCGTTAAACAGTGTATGGCAGCTAAAAATGTTCAAATATTGTTAGATGCAGTTACCAGCCCCATATTCAAAACCTATTTTGATATCCTGTTTTTACAGTTGGTGGTTCTGGAAGCAGCAGTGTATCTAGGAGAGATTCAATGTCTACTAGCTCTGATCTGTACAAACGACCTAGTAGCAGCCTGGCTCCTATAGGTCAGCAGTTCTACAGCAGCTTGGGATTCTCCTCCTCACCTGGTCCAATTGGCATGCCCCTTCCTAGCCAGACTCCTAGTCACTCTTTGACACCACCTCCATCTCTTTCCTCGCACGGGTCTTCATCTAGTCTTCATCTTGGTATGTTTGCTATTTTATTATGCATAAAAATGTGTTTAGACCATTAATTTAGCATTCAAGATTTCAGTCTAACTTGTCTACTGGCCTGGGTTTCATATTGGTGAATAATCAGTGTTTGGAGTTTGTACACACAACACAGTCTTCTTGACAATTGCTCACTTTAAGATAGGATAATATAAGTCTCGATCAATTCTGCTTATGCAGTCATTTGACGGACTTGTCATTTAATATAGTAATCCTTTAGCCACATATTAATGTTGAAGATGCAATTAGTTTGGGTTCAAAAGAACGAAAAGCCAAATAGCATTGCTTTCACAAAACTTACAATTTTTGTGAATTTCAGTTCCGTGCAATTGGCTTTACCAGTGGAAAATGCCAAAGTGTAATGACTAGTTTGTTTAAAACAAAACTCCAGAAGATTTCCTCTGTTCACTATTGTAACAAAATCGTAAATATGTGAATAAAGATTTCACTATAAATACAGAAGAGAAAACCCTCTTCCCCTTCCCAGTATGTAATTTAATATGTTATACAGAATCCTATAAAATATTTAAAACATTCTGTTCATGTCTGCTCTACTATTGATGGGATTGATCCGTTTACTGTTGGATACTTGTTTACTTCTGGTGCCATTTCATTCAGTAAAAAACTGAATTTGTGATTGCTAGAATATTTTCTATTTACTGGTTAATCATAGGCTGTTTAGTTCTACTCCAAGTGCTGCATTTTGAATGTTGCCTATCTTAGATTTCATTGCAAAACTTGAACTGTCGTGCCAGGTCATCATGCAGCAGCACCACTGCATTTTTGTTTTCACTTTTTATTAACACGTGTTTTCACTGCAGGTGGACTAACAAATGGCAGCGGCCGATTCATCTCTGCAGCACCTGGAGCTGAAGCTAAAAATCGCAGTGGGATTAGTTCATCAAGTCTGTTCAGTTCCAACAGCCAACTGTTTCCTCCCTCACGTCTTCGCTACAGCAGATCTGATATCATGCCCTCAGGTCGTAGCAGGCTGCTGGAGGACTTCAGAAATAATCGTTTCCCCAATCTTCAGCTACGTGACCTCGTTGGTCACATAGTTGAATTCTCCCAGGACCAACATGGCTCCAGGTAAACTGATTTGTGGAAACATTTTTAAAGTGAATGTATATTCCTAAATTTAACAATATTGGTTAAGATCAGTAGCATGAGTTTGAGTCCAACAAATTTGGTGTCATCAACAACTATCACTTGTGTTCAGGTGACCTGAACAGGCTACAGTTCCATGTTTTCACCCACCCGTTTCCTGATCCATACTTCCCAGAGAGTACGTGTGACAGAGAAAGTTAGCATAGACACACAATCGTATAGTGCAGGACTATAGTTTTTCTTAGAATTGTACTGTCTCATTGTTTTAAAACAAATATGTAGAATCTTAGGTCTCTGAGAAACTAACTTTACCACCATCAAAGTTCTAGGAAAACCTCCTGCACTTCATTGATGATAACCCTTGTCCTTGTAAAGAGAAGTACTGTTCTCAGCTTTGAGCACAAAAAGAGTGTACTTATTTTGAAAAGTAACCAAATAGCCTGAGCATCTTACTGATGTAAAGAATCCTACTTTCTAGTGACATGAACTATAAACTGTATATTTTGAACAAAAATTGCAACAAAGCATTTTAAAAAGCTGTAGGCTTAGAGCCAACTTCATGATATTTTTTGGAACTGACAGATTCATCCAGCAAAAGTTGGAGAGAGCTACACCCGCAGAACGCCAGATGGTTTTCAGTGAGATCCTGCAAGCAGCGTATCAACTGATGACTGATGTCTTTGGAAATTATGTAATACAGAAATTCTTTGAGGTAACTATATTTTCTGAAGCACGTTATGTGAAAAATGTCTTGGTTTTAACAATGTAACGGCCGCTTTAAGTGGCTGCCATGTCCTGAGAGTAAGGTGCATATAGGCAACGCTGGCAAGACCACATGTATTGACTATCTAGTTGCCCTGAGAAACTGATGGGCCTTTTTAAATTGCTGCTGTCCTTGTTTGGTGCTCCCACAATGGCAGTAGGTAGGGAATTCCAGGATATTGACCTGGCAGCGATAAAGGAATGGTGATGTATATCCACTTGGAGGTGATGGTGTTCCCACAGCATTGCTGCTGTTGCCCTTCTCAATGGTAAAGGTTGCAGGAGGTGCTGTCAAAGTAACCTTTGTGAGTTGTTGCAGTACATTCGATAGATCATACATACTACAGCCACAATGTGCCAGTAATGGAGATGGAGTCCAGTGGTAAGGACAATGATCAAGCAAACTGCTGAATCCTGGATGGATTTGAGCTTCCTAAGTGTTGTTGTGGCCACACCCATCCAGGCAAATAGTGAGTACTCGTGACTTGAACTTCGTTAAAAGTGAAGAGACTTTTAGGGAACAGGAAACAAGCCTACTCATTGCAGAGTACCCAGTCTCTGCCTTGCTCTTATAACCAAGGTGTTGATGTGGCTGATCCAGTTAAGCTTCTGGGCAATGGTGACCCCCATGATGATGTTGGTGGGGGACTCAGTGATGGTGGTGCTATTGAAGGTCAAGGGGAGACGACTGGGCTTTCTCTTGTTCAAGGTGGTCATTACCTGGCACTTAAGTGGTGCAAATGTTACCTGCCACTTGTCAAGCAAAGCCCGTATATTATCCAGATCCTTCTGTAGGCTGGTATGAACTGATTCATTTTTGGAAGAGTTGTGAATTAAGCTGAACACTGGAATCATCAGCGAACAGTCCCACTCCTGAGCTTACGACAGAGGGAAGATCATTGCTGAGGTGGCTGCGGATGCTTCCCTGAAGAACTCTTGCATGGGGCTGTAATGACTTGCCATCGACAACTACAACCATATTCTTGAGTTTAGTCCACATGTATTGCACTTTGAAGTGCTGCACTTGATGCATCTGATTGATTGATTGAAATATCATTGATAAAACAGCAACAAATCACAATGTTTACAGGTAGGAAATCTACCAATGAACAAGTACCAAACAGGTAAAGAAACTACAAATCAAGAATCCCAGTCACTAAACAAAAGCAAGGAGAAGAAGGGAACAGTGAAAAAGCGTAAAATAGTCTTTGGAAATGTTTTCGGCCACAATTTTGTTTAGTCTGTAACCCAAGAACATAGTACATGGAAAATAAGGTTTCTAACATAATAAATGCGTTAAAAGTTACATCATTCACAACATCAGTCAGTTTAGACACAAACCCTTTTTTGTGTTTTTAAATATCTGCAGTATTTCCCTCTTTCAGGTACCTTGTTTTGTGTTCTCTGTCTTCCCACGGCTATCGCTGTACATTGGATGAATGAATAGGGTCAACAAGATTTCAGACTACAATTCTCATAGTGCACCGCTGTCACTGAATTACCACTCCCAGTATATAGCTTAAGGCACTCTCCTATCATAATCAAATGAACACCCCATTTTGGAGCAGGGAAGGGTGGGGGGTGGGGGTGGGGATTAGAGAGACATAAAACACCCTCTCCCTCCTCCGTTCTGGCAATGGAGAAGGGCTCACAGCACCAAAACTCAGCGGAGTCATTATTAGGACCGATGAATACTTTGATTTATTTACTTTTTAATCTAAACAACAGAGTATGGCATGAGGTTTCAACTTTTTACAAGGAAAAGCAATGCAGCAGATTAAATGTAAGGGCCTTTAATATAAATAATATAATAATCGTGCAATCATGCAATATGTTACACAGAACTGACCTTGCCAGTGTCACGAGCCTCTGCTCCAATCTTTATTCCTAGGAGCATCTGTCCTTAGCCCTAGGATTGTCTCAGCCCAACAAAAGCCTTCACTTACCTCAGGCTGTGGATTTTGCCATTGCTAGATAGCAACAAACCAACCCTACTCTATCCACGCCTGGCCGTGCTTAACTCCCCATCTTGTGCTCCATGCCCTCTTTGACTGTTCCAGTCCTGTGTCCTGTAATGCTATATGCAATGTCACAGGAGATCTACTAGTACAGCAAAGTTATAGTGGGTATAGAGTTCCTCAGCTGAGGAACAGATCAAGTCAGAAGCCTGAACCAGGGACAGTGGTACTGACGCATGCACACAAAATATTGCATGCACACAAAATATTGCAACCTTTATGATGTTGGATCCATATTTGTATTTCAGTTTGACTTAAGATTTATGGATTTATTTTTAAATTTTCAGTTTGGAAGTTTGGATCAGAAGCTAGCTTTAGCTCAGCGCATCCGTGGCCACGTTTTACCCTTGGCTCTGCAGATGTATGGTTGTCGTGTTATTCAGAAGGCATTAGAATCCATATCAGCAGACCAGCAGGTAATTGTAAGTTTGAACAGATCTTTAAAATATAAATTATTTTTTAATAGATACTTAGATAATTCATTGCATAAATATTAATGTGCCAGTATTTTTCTAATGGATTAAATTTGTGGTTTTTTATTGTCGTCTTCTCAATGCAGAATGAGATGGTAAAGGAGCTGGATGGTCACGTTTTAAAATGTGTTAAAGACCAAAATGGGAATCACGTTGTTCAAAAGTGCATAGAGTGTGTGCAACCACAAGCTCTCCAGTTCATTATTGATGCTTTTAAAGGACAGGTGAGAAGTTTTTTGTTGTTTTATGTCCCCACGGGCCTACTATACAAGCAAGGAGGACAATATCAAATTACAAGATATTTCATACATGACTCCAAAATATGTTCTCAAATGTGCAATTGTATAAATAATAATGGTCTGCCGTTAACAAATTAGATAAAACCAGTTCCTCTTATACTTCACTTTTGTGTCTTGCCCCTTGTCTTTGAGCTGTGAAATAAAACAATCACCTGTGAAGTGATAGATATCTTTCTTGAGATCCGATATTGGTAGAATCAGAGAACTTATTAGGCTAACATTTCCCACGGGGGGCCAATTTTACAAAATCGTTGTTCCAATTAGGAACCTCAACTGCCGAGAGTAAATACTGGGAAATCATGGCTTGCTTATTGCAATTTTCTGTCTGTTAATTTTAATGGTCAGAGAATCGTGGGGAGCATGCCCACAATTTCAGAATATGCGTTCCCAGCAGGTGACATTTCATGCCAGGAGTACACGTTTGTAGGAATAAATGGGTCATTTTCGTGCTGGCTGGTTGTAACTAGTGGGGTGCTGCAGGGATCGGTGCTTGGGCCTTAGCTATTTATAATCTATATTAATAACTTTGATGAAGGGACTGAGGGTAATGTATTCAAGTTTGCTGACGATACAAAGCTAGGTGGGAAAGTAAGCTGTGAGGAGGACACAAAGAGTCTGCAAATGGATATAGACAGGTTAAGTGAGTGGGCGAGAAGGTGGCAGATGGAGAATAATGTGGGGAAATGTGAGGTTATTCACTTTGGTAGGAAGAAAAGAAAAACATTTTTTTTTCAATGGTGAGAAACTATTACATTTTGGTTTTCCAAGGGATTTGGGTGCCCTTATACATGAAACACAGAGTTAGCACGCAGGTACAGCAAGCAATTAGGAAGGCAAATGGTATGTTGGCCTTTATTGCAAGGGGGTTGGAGTACAAGAGTAAGGAAGTCTTGCTGCAATTGTACAGGGCTTTGGTGAGACCACACCTGTAGTACTAAGTCAGCTTTGGTCTCCTTACCCAAGGAAGGATATACTTGCCTTAGAGGGAGTCCAACAAAGGTTCACTAGATTGATTCCTGGAATGAGAGGGTTATCCTATGAGGAGAGATTGAGTAGAATAGGTCTATATTCTCTGGAGTTTAGAAGGAGAGGTGATCTCATTGTAAGATTCTAAGAGGACATGACAGGGTAGATGCTGAGAGGCTGTTTTCTATGGCTGGAGAGTCTAGAACTAGGGGACATAGTCTCAGGATAAGGGTCGGACATTTAGGACTGAGATGAGGAGGAATTTCTTCACTCAGAGGGTCGTAAATATTTGGAATTCTCTACCCCACAGGGCTATGGATGCTCAGTCGTTGAGTATGTTCAAGACCGAGATCGATAGGTTTTTGGACTCCTAAGGGAATCAAGGGATACAGGAATTGGGCGGGAAAGTGGAGTTGAGGTCAAAGATCAGCCAAGATCTTATTGAAAAGTGGTGCAGGCTCGAGGGGTCGTATGGCCTACTCCTGCTCTTATTTCTTATGTTCCTGTGTTCTTACGTAAAATCGGCACTGTGGGAGATTGCTGCACTCGGTTACCCCTTACGTGTTCCCAATGGATTTGCTTAAACAGGCAGTGTAAGTACAGGTAATGAATACAGAAACAACTTTATTCAGCTGAACAATGCTGTAGAATAAAGAGGAAGTGTTGGCAGTCACTTAGAAATGTACAGTGATTTCTATTTTGGGGGTTTTCTGTTATGCAGAGATGACAGTTGAAGAAACTGCACTTTGTCTATATTCATCTGTTGCTATGTCAGAATCTGAAGTAACACCTGATTGGATTCATTATGTTTGGAGTACAAGGAAGCCCACTTAAATAAATACCTAATAAAAGAGCCTGCTTAACCAAATAAAATATTTCATTATAAAATTTTATTCGCAAACATTTTCTTGTTAAAATTGAAATTAATTCTAGATATTTTTCCAAAGCCCAACCCAAAAAACTTCACCTCCGTAGTTGAGCGCTTTCACCCTAGGAACTGAAATATGGCCATATGTCTGAAGTAATCTGGGAAAGCATGTCCTGGGCAAACAAGTTAATCTTTTTATTACTGCATAACATATAGAACTTGAACCACATCGCGCGTCATTCAGCAGATTGTTAATATCAGCCAAGTAAGCAAGATGCTGTCCTAATAGAATAATCTGTCACGAGTTTATTAACAGACAGTTACTTACAGAAGCAAGTACTGAGGAGCAGGTTCATGAAGAGTTAAATAGGCAAACCAGCCAGACAAAGTCCTTTGAGAACTTCCTTGCAAAACAAATACTTTTTGGAGATTGACTGCAGTCTGATTCCTTAGTGAACCAACAAGATGTAATCTTTGTAGGATTTATATAGGCATACACCTAAGAAGTTGTGTTTTGCCTCCATGTTCTACTGCTGGACAAAACCAAATTAAAGTTGGCAGTACTGAAATGTTTATGCTGAAGACTCTTATGATTCTCAGAGGTTTATGCAGATGAGATTCACAGTGCAAATACATTATTTACCAAAAGAATCCAACAAGGCAATGAGCTAACAGTCTATAACAGATACCAATCATTTGAACAGTAAGCAAGAAATGTTGCAGAGGGACGCTGACAGTTAGCAACTTTGCATGTAAGGGATTCTTTGTCCCTTTAAAGTGTTACTATAAATATTTTGTATGCATAACTTTCATTTTGTGTGTGGTATTTTGAAGACCCATTTAACCTAAAAGATGCAATCAAGAGAAAAAAGTGGAGAAAATAATCCATTTATGCCACATGAATAAAATATCACTGTAAAAATTCCTTTCTTTTATCTCCTAATAATTTGCTGATTGTTTTAAACAAATTGATCAACCCATTTAAACAAATTGAATAATCTAGGTTAATAAATGTCCCAGCTGCCCTAATTCTGATCTTCCCTGCCCTCTGACTTGCTAATTGCATTTCAGTCAGCCCTTCAGTGTGATGTGCTACTAACTGTTCAGACCTGTTGATACCACCCAATATGTCCTTCCAACAAGATCAAATCAGAACAACAGTTTGCTCAGCATCTTGGTAGAACATCACATTACTGAATAACTGAAATTCAATCAAAGCAACAGTTTGCCTCAAGTATGGTGTTTGTGTGATGCCGGGCTGGAGCAGATTGGAAGAGCCGGTAAAACATCACTATAATGCCAATGTCAATTGCTACACTGGTTTAAGATGGAATTGAGCCAGTTTAAGAAGAAACAAAGAACTTGCATGTCCTATAGCAGTTCACATCCAATGCATTAATTTTGAAGTAAAGCCTCTGTAATGTAGGCAAGCATTATGTTGGTCAGTAAAAACACTTGTTTTCCACCAAGCTTAATGGCCTGATTTTCTTCCCTCCACCACCACCAACCCCACCCAACCTTAGTGTAAGTTGAGAAGCACACCATTCACAAGTGATCAAGCAAACGACTTGACTTTGGATGAATCCAGCCATATTGCCGTAAAACTGGGTGTTTTTTGATCTGTCGAAAGGTCATCTGCCTAAAATATTAACCCTACATTTCTCCCTCCACTGATACTGCCTGACCCGCTGAGTGCTTCCAGCAGTTTTTGTTTTTAATTGATTTCCAGTATCTGCAGTATTTTGCTTTTCCGGTGGTTTTTTGGTCTGCTGTCAGAAACAGCAACCAGATGGTCTCCGTACCCACTGTACAGCCCCACCATGTCAAAGAATTTTTTTTAAAAATGACTCACCTGAGATAAATGGAGGTTGCTCGCTGCCACTTTACAGATTTTCCAATCCGATGAAGCATCCTCTTGATTCTAATGTGCAGTTTGCTTGGGTGCTCTTCAGGGCAGGCATCCACCCAACTGCATCTCCTGAAGATGATGCAGCAGGCATTATGACTACAGTCTGCAAGATTTCTATACTATTTAAATGCTTCCCACCTGATAAAGGCTTGAACTTTCCCCTCACTCTGGAGATGTTCCAGGAAATGCATGTCACGCAGAAACAGGAGACATTACAGGTCTCCATCCCATTTCCTCTCCCAAACGCACATGGAGTTAGATGAAAATCAACTCTAATTTTCTTCATCGTCAGTAATGGAGGCATTCGTCATTCAGTGTCTAATGTTGCAGTTTTATTCAGCGGCTTTGCTTTATATATGTCACCATTTGTCCACTAAAGTGCTTAATGTTTATGCTAGTCAGTTTATATTTGTAGTGGGAAGAGCACTTTGTGTGTCCTGGAAAACCACATGTGCAGGAAGTGCCGGCAATTGCTTGAACTCCAGTTCAGAGTTTCATGGATAGCATGTTTCAGGAGGTGGTCACCTCGCAGCTACAGAGAGTTCAGGCAGAGAGGGAGTGGGTGACCACCAGACAGACTAGGAGGAAGAGGC
The DNA here is from genome assembly GCF_035084215.1 of Heptranchias perlo. NCBI lineage: Eukaryota > Metazoa > Chordata > Chondrichthyes > Hexanchiformes > Hexanchidae > Heptranchias > Heptranchias perlo. Next base: position 50,636,601 of record NC_090329.1, read on the forward strand.
AGGCAGTGCAGGAGTCCCCTGGGAATATGGCATTCATAAACAGGCATTCAGTGTTGAATACCAGTGAGGGTGTTGACACCTCACAAATCCATGGCACCGTGGGAGACTCTGCTAAACGGGGGAAGCAAAAGAAATGCAGTTGTTATAGGGGATTCAGTAGTCAGAGGGATTGACAAGTGTTTCTGCAACCACTGGCGTAAGTCCCGCATGGTGTGTTGCCTCCCTGGTGCCAGGATAAAGGACATCACCAAGAGGGTGTAGAACATTTTGAGGGGAGAAGGAACAGCCAGAAGGTCCATGTGGAAAGCAATGACATAGGAAGGAAAAGGGTCGTTTGTCCTGCGGTCAGAGTTTCAGGTGCTAGAGAGGAAGTTAAAAAGCAGGGACCTCAAAGGTAGTAATCTCTGGATTACTGCCAGTGCCACGTGCTAGTGCGTATAGGAATTAAAGGATAAAACAGATTAATGCGTGGCTTAAGCAATGGTGCAGGAGGGAGGGTGTCAGATTTATGGGGCATTGGGACCAGTTCTGGGGCAGGAGAGATCTGTTCAAGATGGACGGACTTCACCTCAACAGAGCTGGGACCAAAGTCCTCACGGGGAGGTTAACTAGTGCTGTGGGGGAGGGCTTAAACTAATTTGGCAAGGGGATGGACACCAGGATGAAATATTAGAGGGGAAAAACTAAGTGCACAGAAGACTGGGAGGGACAAGTAGCACTATAGAGTAAAGAATAGTTCAGAAATAGGAGGGATCAGACAGGGGGCAAATGCAAGGCAGTGTAAGATGAGTTTGGAATGCATGTGTGTAAATGCATGTAGCGTGGTAAATAAGGTTGGTGAGCTGCAGGCTCAATTGGGCAAATGGGATTATGGTATAGTGGCAATAACAGAAACCTCAAAGGAGGGGAGGATTGGGTACTTAATATTCCTGGCTACAAGATATTCACGAAAGATAGGGAAGGAAAGAAAGTTTGGGGTGGGGGTGGAGGAAATGTGGTGGTATTGATCAAAGAAACTATTATAACACTGGAAAGGGATGATGTAGTTGAGGGGTCAAAGACAGAATCTATTTGATTAGGAACAATAGAGGAGCTATTAAGCTACTGGATGTATACTATAGACCATCAAATAGTGGGAAGGAGATTGAGGAGAACACTTGCAGGCAAATACATGAAGATGCAAGAACTATAGAGTAGCGATAATGGGGGACTTAAATTATCCCAGTATAGTCTGGGACAGTAACAGGTAAAGGGCAAAGAGGGGGAGGAATACCTGAAATGTGTTCGAGAACTTCCTTGAACAGTGTGTTTCCAGCCCAACCAGGAAGGAAACAGTGTTGGATCTGATTATAGGGAATGAAGTGGAGCATGTTTCAGTGGGGGAACATTTGGTAGATGGTGATCATAATATCATTAGATTTAGAATAGTTATGGAAAAGGACAGGAACAATCAAACTGAAAATACTTAACTGGAGGAGGGCTAATTTCTCTGGGTTAAAAAGGGATCTTGCCCAGCTGGATTGGAATCAAGAATTGATAGGCAAAACAGTAATTGAACAATGGGGGGCCTTCAGGGAGGAGTTGGTTCGGTCAGAGTAAACACATTCCTATGGGGGTGGGGAGGAAGGGCATCCAAAGCTTGAGCTCCCTGGATGTCTAAAGATATAGAGATTAAAATGAAACAGAAAAAGGAGGCTCATAATGCAGTGGAGAACCAGGCTGAATATAGAAAATACAGAGGAGATCTAAAAAGGGAATAAGAGGGGCAAAGAGAGAGTGTGAGACTAGATTAGCGGCTAACATGAAAGAGAACCCAAAAGTCTTTAAAAACATATCAATAGTAAAAGGGTGGTCAAAGGAAGGGTGGGACCAATTAGGGACAAAAAAAGATGATCTTGTGGTGGCAGAGGATACGGCTGAGGTACTAAATGAATACTTTGCATCGGTCTTCACTAGAGAAGAGGATGCTGCCATTGTAGCGATATTGGATAGGATAAAAATAAAGAGGAGGTACTTAAAAGATTGGCAGTACTCAAAGTAGAAAAGTCACCCAGTCCAGAAAGGTTGCATCCTAGGTTACTGAGGGAAATACAGGTGGAAATTGCGGTGGCTCTGGCCACAATCTTCCATTCCTCCTTAGATATGGGGACGGTGGCAAAGGATTGGGGGATTGCAAATGTTACACCCCTGTTCAAAAAAGTGGAGAGGGATAAACCCGACAATTGCAGGCCAATCAGCCAAACGTCGATGGTGGGAAAACTTTGAGATAATAATCCGGGGCAAAATTAATTGGCACTTGGAAAAGTATGGGCCAATAAATAAAAGTCAGCATGGATTTATTAAAGGAAAATCGTGTTTGACTAACTTGATTGAGATCTTTGATGAAGTAACTGAGAGGGTTGATGAGGGTAGTGCGATTGATGATTTGTATATATGGACTTTCAAAAGACGTTTGATAAAGTACCACATATTAGACTTGTTAGCAAAATTAAAGCCCATGGGATTAAAGGATATAATTTCTAAGTTTGCAGATGCCACGAAACTCTGAAATGTAGTAAACAATGTGGAGTATAGTAACAGACTTCAGGAGGACATAGACAGACTGGTGAAATGGGCAGACACATGGCAGATGAAATTTAACGCAGAGAAGTGTGAAGTGATACATTTTGGTAGGAAGAATGAGAAGCAATATAAACTAGATGGTACAATTTTAAAGGGGGTGCAGGAACAGAGAGACCTGAGGGTGCACATACACAAATCTTTGAAGGTGGCAGGACAAGTTGAGAAGGCTGTTTAAAAAGCACATGGGAGCCTGGGCTTTATTAATAGAGGCATAGAGTACAAAAGCAAGGAAATTATGCTGAACCTGGTTAGACCTCAGTTGGAATATTGAGTTCAATTCTGGGCACCACACTTTAGGAAGGATGTCAAGGCCTTAGAGAGGATGCAGAAGAGATTTACTAGAATAGGAACAAGGGACTTCAGTTATGTAGAAAGACTGGAGAAGCTGGGGTTGTTCTCCAAACAGAGAAGGTTATGTGGAGATTTGATGGGGATGTTCAAAATCATGAAGGGCTTTGATAGAGTGAATAAGGAGAAATTGTTTCCAGTGGCAGACGGGTCGGTAACCAGAGGACACAGATTTAAAGTGATCAGCAAAAGAGCCAGAGGCGACATGACGAAACATTTTTTTAACGCAGTGAGTTGTAATGATGTGGAATGCACTGCCTGAAAGGGTGGTGGAAGCAGATTCAATAGTAACTTTCAAAAGGGAATTAGGTAAATACTTGAAGGGAAAACATTTATTTACAGGGCTATGGGGAAAGAGCAGGGGAATGGGTGTAGTCAGTTTGACTCTGTTCAGTTATTCGAGGCTGACACCATATTGGTTAATAGCCATATGATTTTATTTAGCACAAGCAAGAATCAATATGATAATAGTATTTAAGCAGTTGTTTACAAAGCACAATTGAGAATTACATTACCCCATTGTCCGTGAACCCGTTCCTTCATTCACATGTTCTCGTTCACCCGTCTGGTGCTTTCTTTTCTGTCCTCTACATTAACAAATTCTCAGACCCCCCCCCCAGTTATACCCCAGAAAACGGAACTGCGGCAAAATACATCCAATCAGGTATTTTCCCAAATACTCTCCTTAATTTACCCAATCATATAGACAACACGTACTTGTCCAGATGAGACAGTGCTCCCCCCTCCCCCCCCCTCCCCCCCCCTCCCCCTCCCTCCCCCTCCCCTCCCCCCCCCCTCCCCTCCCCTCCCTCCCTCCCCTCCCCTCCCTCCCCTCCCCTCCCTCCCTCCCCCCCCTCCCTCCCTCCCTCCCCCCCCTCCCTCCCTCCCTCCCCCCCCTCCCTCCCTCCCCTCCCCTCCCCCTCCCCTCCCTCCCTCCCCTCCCCTCCCCCTCCCCTCCCTCCCCCCCCCCCTCCCCTCCCTCCCTCCCCCCCCCTCCCTCCCCCCCCCTCCCCTCCCTCCCCCCCCCTCCCTCCCCCCCCCTCCCCTCCCTCCCCCCCCCTCCCCTCCCTCCCTCCCCTCCCCTCCCTCCCCTCCCCTCCCTCCCTCCCCCCCCTCCCTCCCTCCCCCCCCTCCCTCCCTCCCTCCCCTCCCTCCCTCCCTCCCCTCCCCTCCCCCTCCCCTCCCTCCCCCCCCCCTCCCCCCCCCCTCCCCCCCCCCCTCCCCTCCCTCCCTCCCCCCCCCTCCCCTCCCTCCCTCCCCCCCCCTCCCCTCCCTCCCCCCCCCCTCCCCTCCCTCCCCCCCCCTCCCCTCCCTCCCCCCCCCCTCCCCCCTCCCCTCCCTCCCCCCCCCTCCCCCCTCCCTTTTTAGAATAGTGTTTCTCAGTTCCTACAGTTGAGGAATCACCTTGTAGGCCTTGAAGATAACAAGAGTTCTAGCTAGCTTCAGCATTCCAGTATGTCTGAAGGAGTGGGTGTACCGTTATGTTCCTCCCTTAATTTGCAATAATAAGATGCTCATGGCTGTTGGACATCCTGCAGCTGCAGTAAGTTAATTTAAAAACAGTCTATTTTGTGAGACTGCAGTTTCAGCTAAAGCTTTGACTAGTTAACCCTTTTGAGCCTGGATCCCCTAAATACCTTTTAAACCTATATTTCCTTACATGGGACTAATTGGATAGCTCTTTCGAAGAGCCGGCACAGGTATAATGGGCCAAATGGCCTCCTCTTGTGCTGTACTTACTATGGTGCTATGATATGACTAATTACATAATGGTTTAGATTAATCCTTTGAGATGGTAGTGAATTCGTAGCAGCACATGCACAATCAGAGAATTTGTACTGATGCATCTGTTTTTAAAAATCCTACTTATATTTTTGCCCATATGCTTCTAATTTTGCTCTATTAAGTTCTCTAAAATGTTGCAAGATGTGTTTTTTTCTGGGGGGATGCTGCAATGCTATGTTGTGTGAGTATCAGTAAATAGTTAATTAGGCACTTAAGCAATATAAAAATGCCTCTTCATTGTCCCTCATCAGAAACTTTCAAAAAGCAACCTGCCAGAAATATGCACGTCACTTTTTCCCCCATTATCTCTGAATTAACTATCCTGGATTGCTTTTTTTCTAGTATTTTAAAAACTATTTCAATGAAGCAATTTATCTTGTAAAATTCTTGTAGTCATTTTTTTTAAGTAACGAAGTCTTGCCTCCTCACCAACTGATAATTGTTTTGTGTTAAATTCCAGGTGTTTGTGTTGTCAACTCATCCTTATGGTTGTCGAGTTATTCAGCGTATTTTGGAGCACTGCACACCTGAGCAGACTCTTCCGATCCTAGAGGAACTGCACCAGCACACTGAACAATTAGTGCAGGTAAGGAAATCCGATAACACAAGGGAGCATAAAGAATGCATGAATCCATTCAAATTTATACCTTTCATTACAGGCAAGGCTGCAGATTTACAATGACAAAAATTCAAATTCTATTACATGGGATTCTGGGATTCTCACCAATGTTTTGAGATCAGATTTTACAATTCTGTCTATTTAGGGTTGCTGGTATATTGATGGCTAAATAAGTTAAATTATATTCTCCTGTTTTTTTTCCAGGATTTTTATTAGTTTTAAATCAGAGCTTTGAGGCTCACTTTCTTCAATTCCAATCATTTATCCATTTAAAAACTGCAAACCGGTGGCCTTGTTTATAGGCATATAAGTACTTTATAGGATTGGTGCTATTTGCATTATGATACATACAGCACACTGAACACAACTGTATTTACAAAGGGGAAACTTGTATTTCTAACATAACATGCACTACTTATCACCACCAACATCATACATCCATTGTCTTTAATTGCAAACTGTCTGCTTACCTGTGCAGAGTACTCACCGTGACACGATGCCAGTCATCTTTTAAGAAACAAAGTAAGTAATTTTTTAAAAAAAGGAAAGTATGCTGTATACAATATGTAAAACAGATGATGAATCGCTAAGATTCATGCACTTCATTTGTTTTGGACTTAGCCATGCACTTATGGCTGTGTCACTGGTGCGTATGTCAGTTTTAAATTAAAACATTACTCAGGACAGGTTCTGCTTACCCACTTCTGGGCCCCAACACTTCTATTAGTTAACGGGGTAATGCAAAAATGAAATGCACAGATTCTTGGGAGACTCCATTTTAGCTTATATCCCACTTATGTTTTTCTCTCCTCTGATTCGTCCAAGTACAGAAATTTAACATTATAATAGGATATATTCTATCCACCCCATCGAGTTTCCCCTTTCTTGTCATCCATGTCTGAGTTTCTCTTTGAAGTGCCGGCTTTTCAGTGAGTTTCAAGGCCCAGTGGATCTTATCAGAGCAGCTATAGGGAAGAAAATCCGCATTTGATCATTCCATACCTTTTGCCCTATTGGAAGGACTTTTTAAAAATGATGTAAGATTTATTAAATAGAATTCTGAGGATGAGATATCCCATTATAAAATCCTAAAACCTCAATCAAATCATGGTGTGTGATACAGTGGCCTTGGGAAAGTTTCGGAGCTAAGCTTCCTAGCTTAAAGAACCTTAGTTACTCAGATATGCTTAAAGAGCTGGGTCTATTTACTTTAGAGCAGTGTAGATTTAAAGGTGACCTGATAGAGGTATATAAAATAATGAAAGGGCTGGAATGCATGCCTATTGCTAGATTATTTCAATTTGACAGACTGGGAGGACCAGAGGACATGCATGTAAACTAAGCAAGAGTAGGAATAAGCTAGATGTTAGGCTTCTTTTCAGGAAACAGACTGGGGGAGAAAATTAGAGAAACGATGGGAAAGGAGAAAATGAATGAAGAGTTTTTTAATACCTAAAATATTGCAAGTACAGCTTCCTGAGATTTTTAAATTTATGGAATTTGGTTTTGGCAAACTGAAAATTTGGGACTTTTTTTTAGATGTACTTTCTCACAAATTTCATGTACGATGTCTAGAAGTTTTATGAACATATGAAAATGACGGGCAGGAAAAGACCATCTGGTCCATCAAGCCCCACATCATGATGCCTGGTACATCCTGACTAGACACTTCCTACCCCCCTCAGCCATGTAATCTGGGAGAGGCCTAGCCTATTCCTACTCTTGCGTAGTTTAAATGCATGTCCCCTGGTCCTCCCCAATCTGTCAAATTGAAATAATCTATCAATAGGCACGCATTCCGGCCCTTTCATTATTTTCTATACCTCTATCAGGTCACCTCTAAACCTATGCTGCTCTAAAGTAAATAGACCCAGCTCTTTAAGCATATCTGAGTAAGTAAGGTACTTTTAAGCTAGGAATCTTTCTCTTAGCTCTGAACCTTTTCCAAGGCCACTATATCACACACCATGATTTGATTGAGGTTTTTAGGCTTTTGAAAGGAATTGATAGGGTAGATAGAGAGAATTTTTTTCTGCCACATAAGAACATAGGAAATAGGAGCAGGAGTAGGCCATATGGCCACTCGAGCCTGCCCCGCCATTCAGTGAGATCATGGCTGATCTTCTACCTCAACTCCACTTTCCCGCCCTATCCCCCATATCTCATCTGCTGGTGGGGGAGTCTAGGACAGGTGAACATAACCTTAAAAATCAGAGCCAGGCCATTCAGGATAAGTTAGGAAACACTTATTTATGCAAAGGGTGGTAGAAGTATGGAACTCTCTTCCACAAAAAGCAGTAGATGCTAGCTCAATTAATAATTTTAAATCTGAGATCAATAGATTTTTGCTAGCCAAGGTTATTAAGGGATGTGGAGTCAAGACGGATGGATGGAGTTAGCACACAAATCAGCCGTGATCTCAATGGATGGCGGAACAGGCTCGAGGGGCTGAATGGCCTATTCCTTTTCCTGTGTGAGGGGACCAAAACTGGGCACAGTCCTCGAGATGTGGTCTAACCAGTGACATGTATAATGACAGAATTGTGAGCTCTGATTTGTACATATAAAATGTGCATTGATGCACAAATACTAAGCAGATTTATAAAGAAAATTAACCAAGTGGCACTGGAAAGTTACTTTGAATTTATTTCTAAAGTTTAATTTTGTTTGTTTAATTAGGATCAATATGGAAATTATGTCATCCAGCATGTTTTGGAGCATGGGCGCCCTGAGGATAAGAGTAAGATTGTTGCTGAGATAAGAGGGAAGGTTCTTGCTCTAAGTCAGCATAAATTTGCCAGGTATAAGAATTTGCATTTCATGTAAAAATGTGCTTCAATACTAATCAATATTAATACTAGAATGTCCCATCTACTAGGTTTTATTGAAGATGCACTTGATTGAGTAACATTCTTGAACAAAAAGTTTAGACAAATGCATATGATTAGGTGTAATGTTATTATTGTAAAAATATAAACAACCATGGTAGGTAGAACATTCTAAGAGTATCTTGAACTCTACTATTTATTGTGACTATCATTATCTCCCACCACCATTTAAGTTAGAAATTATTTTTACTGATTTTCTCCATTCTGCGATCTATAAAATTGGAATATAAAAATCCTTCAATTTGGAACACTAATTTAGACTTGTTATCTGATTTTTATCAGCAATGTGGTTGAAAAGTGTGTCACCCATGCCTCTCGCGCTGAACGCGCTTTACTGATTGATGAGATCTGCTGCCAGAATGATGGTCCCCATAGTGCCTTATACACAATGATGAAAGATCAATATGCCAACTATGTGGTTCAGAAGATGATTGATGTAGCGGAACCTGCTCAGCGTAAAATTATTATGCACAAGGTATGTTCTTTTATTGATGCTTTTGTACAACTCTGAAATTGGCTGCTATTATTTAATGTACAAGGTTAAAGTGGCAAAAAAACTAATTCAATTCCATTGGCATAAAGAGTTAAGTATGTTATTACTACTGACTAGGGCAGGGAGACTACAATTTAAACTATGTAAATATCCAGCTGTGTATTTTAATATGTAGCAATTGCTTGAATTTCATTCATATGATGAATACACCATTCCATTAGAAAGAAAAAGCTTTGCACCGTCACTGGAAATCTTCAAAGGCCAAAACTCACTTTCTTTCTAATTCTTTTACTTTTTTTTATGGAGGACTGTATTTTCCCCCATTCACCTAATTTTGGCAAAAAAATTAGATGCAAATATTAACACTTTAACTTGCAGCTACATTTCTGCTAAAATTTACGAAAGGGAGAAAATATGGACTCTGGATCCCATAGTGGGCACTAATCGTTAATGGAAATTGAACCTATTAAATGTAGGAGGCAATTTAAAAGAAGTTTCTGAAATGTTAGTTTTTTGTTTGTATACAGATTCGACCTCATATTACAACCCTACGGAAATACACTTATGGAAAACATATCTTGGCCAAACTGGAGAAATATTACATGAAGAACAGCACTGACTTGGGGCCAATTGGAGGACCACCAAATGGAATGTTGTAAATTAATTGATTCACACAAGAAATGTTGGAAGCTGTACTGCTTAAATATTGGGTGTGCCAACCTGATAGACCGTAATCATGAAAACACAACTTAACTTTTAATTATTGTATTCTTTTTTTTTTCTCCTTCCATTAATTGTGAATTTTATATTTTACCAATCAACTATACTTCAACTCACATAGATGTCCTGAGTTTGTGTGCATTTTGTTTATCCTTAAGGTACCTTTGCTAGAGGTTTATTGGAAAACCTGGGTAAAACACAAAATACATGAATTTAATGTAATTGTATCAAACTAACATTTGTGTGTTTTGTTAAATTCAACCATGTAAAATCATTTGCTATTATTTAGTAAATATTTTTTTGTATTCTGTAGATTAATCACTTCAAATACTGTTAGCTCTAGGTACTTGCTGCACAACATAAACCTCTCAGGCCCAGTAGATCAGTTTAAACTTTGATGGGGTGGGGGGGGGGGAGCTGCTTAAAATATTACATTAATCAAATAATGAAAATAGTATAAAGTTAAGTTGTGTTTCAGCAAGTTACTTTTTGACACCAATATTTAAATAGCACAACAGTTATGGTCTGTTGAAATACGATGTAATTCAGGGAAGTGCTTAAATGACAGACTGCTATGTAATGTAACTCCTGATGTTTACTATGGAGATGTCAATACTCAATAGGTTTTATTTTTTGAGATAAACACTGCCCTGCTTTTCTATTTCAGTGATGTATAGAAGTGTTGTACATACGTATGTATTTAACCATTGTACAAGGTGGCAGTAAGGAATCATGATGGTACACATACCTAAATATACAAATTGTCTGGAAAGTTGAAGTTTTTTTTGTTAGATTTGGCTTTTCAGTCTATTTTGCAAAGAGACAAGGTGATTTGTATTTTTTGAATACCTAATGTAAGAAAGTTTATGAAGGTGTGGTGGTTTTATTTTTACTTTCTCAACTTAAAGATTTGGCAATCTTGGGCAGATTTGAAAACTAAGGGGCCATCGAAGGGTAAGCTTGGTAGCTCACCATAACGCATGCAAAAATAATGAAATAGACTTTGTTTTGCTTCTTATAAATATGTAGTGTATAAGTGTAGACTTTGCAATTTATAGGTGTAAGTTTACAGTTTGAAAAAATGAAAACTTATTGTTTCAATGTTTAATCACAAGCTTGGCTAACTTGGTAGTAATGCATAGTTTGGTTGTACAGTTGTACATTTGTAAACCTGATGCTGTAAATGTTAAAATGTCTTTTACCCTTCAGAAAGCAAAGTTTGCATTTTAGTGTATATTCACTAACTCACTCCCTTGCCCTAGCATAGTGTTGTATAATGTAAATTTCTTTGAATCAAGAGTGATTTTTTAAAATTGTATCTTTATATGGCTTAAAAATGAACTGGCTTTCTTTTTATCTATTAGGACAGTAGTTTTTGTTTATAATTGTAGCTGTTGAGATTCTGTTAATATGGTAATTTTTGAAAATTTTACAAGTGTAATGTTGTATAAGTAAAAGTTGTGCATAGTCAAAATTGAAAGGTTTGGACTGAGACATCTAGTTACCATGGAAACCAAATGTTCTTTCCATCTCTTAAAAGTGACATGATCCTTTTTGTACAGAAGAGTACTGTATTTTGGAATTGTCTACCTACATGTAAGTGGAAGTATGTATGATATTGTCAATTTTTCATTTGAACATATGAGGTTGTAACACTACATATAGATGATGTACATTTTACAGGAGGCCTTATGTACATTTCCTGATGACATTTTGCAGGCAGAATTGTGACCATATGTGTATAATTAACAGTTCTTTGTATTCTTTGCCTCTGGAAATATTTTGAAACATGCTTTGTATATTCAGTTTCTGAGAGAGAAAAGATTGTGCTTTGTATTTTGATGATCCTTGAAAGTCAGTATTTTGTATAAACAGAATGGCTTGTGGATTTGGAACAATCTGGAATTATTTATCTTGAAGCGTTTGGATGTGATGTCCTTAGCATTGACGAGATAAAAAGTTGTTTTCATTAGGGCTGTGCAGTCAGTTTTTTTTAAATGAACTAAAACATCAGTGAACTTAAATTATTCAAAGTAGTTCAGTTTTAAATGTTAAATCTTGAATATTTTTTACTATTAATTTGGGCAGTCCTTTTTTTTTCCTGCCGCAACATCTAGATTTTTCAATCTGATATTGTTAAGCTGTACTATGGCACTTTGCTTGCTAATTTTTAAATTGCTTTGCAGTACTTACCTCTTTCAAGAGCTGCAAAAAGTTCATCATCAGGAAAGATCATGTTGGCCATGTTTAAATGACCGGCTGTTAGCCTACTGAGTGCATAAAGCCGGTAGGTTTGTTAACTTCAGTCGGCACAGCCCTAGTTTCCATGGCAACTATTTATTTGCTGTGTAAAGGAGGTCACTTTGTGACATTGTGCTCTGGTTTTAGCTTGAGAAGCAGGAGTCTAGGTGAAAATGCAGATCAAGAAATTTAAAATTAGCATTGATAACAAATGGAACAAAACCACTAGGCATTTTGCTGACATTTCCTTAAACATGGATTGTTGATGGACCATTTTTATCTTGTGTTTAATCAGGTCTGCCACCTGGCTCCTTGGCAGTTAAGATGGAGTAATGTTATATTCATTTATTTGTATATGCTGTATAAAAAAAAAAGAAAAAAAATGTGAATAACGTTGTATGAAATAAACCTGTTGTGTTTTCTGTAGGAAAATATGCTTGTTTTGCTTTTTTTTTTAAAATCCTTTATTTTTTCACCTTATGTTGTATTAAGGAAATACATCTGCTTCTGCCAGCAGTTTAAGTCACACACTTCTCATTTGCTCAAGATGGATTTTTTCTAATGGGTAATACCTTTTTAGGTACCAGTGATGTGAGCAAAAAGAGTATCACAGAGGAGGGTAACCATGAAGAGACTACAAGGCACTGAGGAGCGAGTGGCTACCCATGGGGGGAGCAGTACATGGAGTAAGAATAAGGGAGTAGTGATTGTAGAGGATTTTATAGTCAGACGGGTAGATAGCTTCTTTGTAGACATGATCCAGAGTCCCGAATGGTATGCTGCCTCCCAGGTGCCAAGGTTCAGGATATCATAGAGCGAATATAAAAGGTTCTGGGATGGGCAGGCAAGTAGCCAGAGGTCGTGGTTCATGCGGGAACCAATGACAGGAGTAGTCATAGAGTCATACAGCATGGATAGAGGCCCTTCGGCCCATCGTGTCCGCGCCGGCCATCAGCCCTGTCTACTCTAATCCCATATTCCAGCATTTGGTCCGTAGCCTTGTATGCTATGGCATTTCAAGTGCTCATCCAAATGCTTCTTGAATGTTGTGAGGGTTCCTGCCTCCACAACCCTTTCAGGCAGTGAGTTCCAGACTCCAACCACCCTCTGGGTGAAAAAGTTCTTTCTCAAATCCCCTCTAAACCTCCCGCCTTTTACCTTGAATCTATGTCCCCTTGTTATAGAACCCTCAACGAAGGGAAAAAGCTCCTTAGTATCCATCCTATCTGTGCCCCTCATAATTCTGTACACCTCAATCATGTCCCCCCTCAGCCTCCTCTGCTCCAAGGAAAACAAACCCAATCTTCCCAGTCTCTCATCATAGCTGAAGCGCTCCAGCCCTGGTAACATCCTGGTGAATCTCCTCTGCACCCTCTCCAAAGCGATCGCATCCTTCCTGTAGTGTGGCGACCAGAACTGCACACAGTACTCCAGCTGTGGCCTAACCAGTGTTTTATACAGCTCCATCATAACCTCCTTGCTCTTATATTCTATGCCTCGGCTAATAAAGGCAAGTATCCCATATGCCTTCTTTACCACCTTATCTACCTGTTCCGCCGCCTTCAGGGATCTGTGAACTTGCACACCAAGATCCCTCTGACCCTCTGTCTTGCCTAGGGTCCTCCCATTCATTGTGTATTCCCTTGCCTTGTTAGTCCCTCCAAAGTGCATCACCTCGCACTTTTCCGGGTTAAATTCCATTTGCCACTATTCCGCCCATCTGACCAACCCATCTATATCGTCCTGCAGACTGAGGCTATCCTCCTCGCTATTTACCACCCTACCAATTTTTGTATCATCAGCGAACTTACTGATCATACCTTTTACATTCATATCCAAGTCATTAATGTAGACCACAAACAGCAAGGGACCCAGCACCGATCCCTGTGGTACCCCACTGGCCACAGGCTTCCAGTCACAAAAACAACCTTCGACCATCACCCTCTGCCTTCTGCCACTAAGCCAGTTTTGTATCCAAAGTGCCAAGGCACCCTGGATTCCATGGGCTCGTACCTTCTTGACCAGTCTCCTGTGGGGGACTTTATCGAAGGCCTTACTGAAATCCATGTATACCACATCCACTGCGTTACCCTCATCCACACGCCTAGTCACCCCCTCAAAAAATTCAATCAAATTAGTCAGACATGATCTTCCCTTGACAAAGCCATGTTGACTATCCCTGATTAATCCTTGCTTCTCCAAGTGGAGACTAATTTTGTCCTTCAGAATTTTTTCCAATAATTTTCCTACCACTGATGTTAGGCTCACTGGCCTGTAGTTCCCCGGTTTTTCCCTACTCCCCTTCTTGAATAATGGTATTACATTAGCGGTTCTCCAGTCCTCTGGCACATCCCCTGTGGCCAGAGAGGTTCTGAATATATGTGTCAGAGCCCCCGCAATCTCCTCCTTTGCCTCACACAGTAGCCTGGGATACATTTCGTCCGGGCCTGGGGATTTATCCATTTTTAGGCCTGCTAAAACCGCCAATACCTCCTCCCGCTCGATGTTAATATGTTCGAGTATATCGCAGTCCCCCTGCCGTATTTCTATGTCTACATCGTCCTTCTCCATAGTGAAAACAGATGCAAAAAATTCATTTAGAACCCCTCCTACATCTGCCGGCTCCACACACAGATTGCCATTTTTGTCCCTAATGGGCCCTATTTTTTCCCTAGTCATCCTCTTACCCTTAATATACTTATAAAACATCTTAGGATTTTCCTTTATTTTGCTCGCCAGTGTTATTTCATGGCCCCTCCTTGATCTCCTAATTTCTTTTTTAAGTATCTCCCTGCACTTTTTGTACTCCTCTAGGGCTTCCTCCGTCTTTAGCCTTTTGTATCTGCCAAAAGCCCTCCTTTTTTTCCTAATCCATTCTTGTATATCCCCTGACATCCAAGGTTCCCTGGAGCTCTTGGAACCACCCTTGACCTTTACGGGAACATGTTGCCATTGTATGGTCTCAATCTCCCTTCTGAAAGACTCCCACTGCTCCGATGCGGATTTTCTTACAAGCAGCTGATCCCAGTCCATTTTGGCCAGATCCTGCCTTATCCTATTAAAATCGGCCTTCCCCCAATTTAGAACCTTTATTTCCGGCCCCTCCCTGTCCTTTTCCATGACCACCTTAAATCTCACCGAATTATGGTCACTGTCACCAAAGTGCTCACCTACTAGCACTTCTTCCACTTGGCCGGCCACATTCCCTAGAATTAGGTCCAGTACCGCCCCCTCTCTTGTAGGACTTTCTACATGCTGGCTCAAAAAGCTCTCCTGGATGCACGTTAATTAGATTTGAGGTTCTACAAAGGGATTTCAAGGATCTAAATTCTAGATTAGGGAGCAGAGCCTCCAGAGTAGTAATCTCTGGAATACTCCCAGTGCCACGTGCTGGACCACACTGGGAAAGAAAGATTAAAATCGTCAACACATGACTGGAAGATAAATGTAGAAGGAAGGGTTGCAAATTCCTGAGACACTAGGACCTCTTCTGGGGCTAGAGAAAGTTGTACAGACTATGTGTAAGAAAGGCATAGTGGTCTTAATGGGGGACTTTAACCTTCACATAGATTGGGAAAAGCAGACTAGCAACTGTCAGAAAGGTAGTGAATTTCTTGAGTGTGTCCGGGATAGTTTTCTACAGCAGTATGTCCTAGAGGCAACAAGGGGGCAAGCCATACTAGATTTAGTAATGAGTAATGAACCAGATTTAGTGAACAGCTTAACTGTGCGTGAACATCTATCCAATAGCGATCATAACATGATTGAGTTCAAGATAGTGTTTGAAAGGGAAAAAAGTGAATCAGCTGCTAAGATTCCAGACTTGGGTAAGGCAGACTTCAATGGGATGAGACAGAGACCGTCCACAGTAAACTGGGCAAATCTGTTAATGGGTAAAATGACTGATGATCAATGGGAAATGTTTAAAGAAACATTTAACGTGATACAGAACTGGTTTATACCCCTGAGGGGCAAGAACTCCACTTGCCAAAAATAACAGCCATGGACAACTAAAGAGGTAAGGGATAGTATAAGACATAAGGAAAAAGGGCATACAAAAAGGCAAAAAATGGCCTAGATCCTGGCGAATGGGAAAGATACAAAGATCAACAAAGGGTCACAAAACAGATAGAGCTACAAAAAGAGAGTGTGAAAAGAAACTTGCAAGGGATATCAAAACCAATATGAAGAACTTTTATAGTTATATTCGGAAAAAGAGGGTGGTCAGGAGCAGTGTTGGCCCCTTAAAAACTGAAAGTGGGGATATTGTCATTGACAATGGGGAATTGGCGGACATGTTGAATAATTACTTTGCGTCAGTATTTACAGTAGAAAAAGAGGATAGCATGCCGGAAATCCCAAGAAAACTCATATTGAATCGGGGACAGGGACTCAATAAAATTAACATAAGTAAAGCAACAGTAATGAAGAAAATAATAGCACTGAAGAGTGACAAATCCCCAGGACCACATGGTTTCCATCCCAGGGTTTTAAAGGAAGTAAGTGAGCACATTGCAGATGCCCTAACTATAATCTTTCAAAGTTCTCTAGATTCAGGAACCGTCCTTCTAGATTGGAAAATTGCACGTCACTCCGCTTTTTAAGAAAGGAGAGAGAGGGAAACCAGGGAATTATAGACCAGTTAGCCTAACATCTGTTGTGGGGAAAATGCTGGAGTCTATAATTAAGGGATAGGGTGACTGAACACCCCTCAAATTTTCAGTTAATCAGAGAGAGCCAGCATGGATTTGTGAAAGGTAGGTGGTGCCTGACAAACCTGATTGAATTTTTAGAAGAGGTGACTAAAGTAGTGGACAGGGGAATGTCAATGGATGTTATTTATATGGACTTCCAGAAGTCATTTGATAAGGTCCCACATAAGAGACTGTTAGCTAAGTTAGAAGCCCGTGGAATCGAGGGAAAAGTACGGACTTGTTAGGAAGTTAGCTGAGCAAAAGGCGGCAGAGAGTAGGGATAATGAGTAGGTACTCACATTGGCAGGATGTGACTAGTGGAGTCCCGCAGGGATCTGTCTTGGGGCCTCAGTTATTCACAATATTTATTAACGACTTAGATGAAGGCATAGAAAGTCTCATACCTAAGTTTGCCGATGACACAAAGATTGGTGGCATTTTAAGCAGTGTAGATGAAAACATAAAATTACAAAGTGATATTGATAGATTAGGTGAATGGGCAAAACTGTGGCAAATGGAATTCAATGTAAACAAATGTGAGGTCATCCACTTTGGACCAAAAAAGGATAGAACAGGGTACTTTCTAAATGGTAAAAAGTTTAAAAACAGTGGATGTCCAAAGGGACTTGGGGGTTCAGGTACATAGATCATTGAAGTGTCATGAACAGGTGCAGAAAATAATCAGTAAGGCTAATGGAATGCTGGCCTTTATATCGAGAGGACTAGAGTACAAGGGGGCAGAAGTTATGCTGCAGCTATACAAAACCCTGGTTGGACCGCACCTGGAGTACTGTTAGCAGTTCTGGGCACCGCACCTTCGGAAGGACATATTGGCCTTGGAGGGAGTGCAGCGTAGGTTTACTAGAATGATACCCGGACTTCAAGGATTAAGTTACGAGGAGAGATTACACAAATTGGGGTTGTATTCGCTAGAGTTTAGAAGGTTAAGGGGTGAACTGATCGAAGTTTATAAGATATTAAGGGGAGCACATAGGGTGGATAAAGAGAAACTATTTCCGCTGGTTGGGGATTCTAGAAGTAGGGGACACAGTCTAAAAATTAGAGCCAGACCTTTCAGGAGTGAGATTAGAAAACATTTCTACACACAAAGGGTGGTAGAAGTTTGGAACTCTCTTCCGCAAATTGATACTAGCTCAATTGCTAATTTTAAATCTGAGATAGATAGCTTTTTGCCAACCAAAGGTATTAAGGGATATGGAATTAGATCACAGATCAGCCATGATCTTATCAAATGGCAGAGCGGTCTCGAGTGGCTGAATGGCCTACTCCTGTTCCTATATTCCTCTAGCCTTCACTTAATCTGGAGAGACACCCGTGTCCTTGCAGAAAGGGTAAATAGGGCAGTGGGAAAATATTTAAACTAGTTAGGGGTGTGGGAGGGGAAAATCCACAATATAAGTCAAAATGTGTGAGAAAGAGACCAGCAAGATGTGGGCAAGGTGAAGAGTTTGCCCAAATAAGAGTTATGTACACACATACACTTGGCATAAAAAAATCGAGTGAGTAAGAAGCATAAATTCAGCTGGCAACAACCTGAACATGACTGGGAGGTAAATGATCCAGTAGGGTCCCACAAACAGCAAAGAGATAAATGATCAAATAGTCTATTTTAATGGTTTCGGTTGAGGGATAAATGTTGGCAAGGATACCCAAGAGTACTCTCCTGCTCTTCAAATAGTGCCATTGGATCTTTTACATGCACCCGAGAGGGCAGATGGGGCATCTTTTTCACGTCTCATCCAAAACAGCACTTCCGAACAGAGCAGCACTTCCTCAGTCCTACGCTGAAGTGTCTGTCTGCCTGGATTACGTGTTCAGGGCCTGGAGTGGGGGTTGAACTCAGGACCTCTGACCAAATTCTGATTGGTAACAGGGCTAGAAATCAGATTTGATACCTATTAGGATAACTAGATCAGGATGAAGTGGTAGCTGTGAAAGTAATCAGATTTTAACCAAGTCTTAACGATTGCTACTTAGCTTTTTGGAGTTCATAAATGTGTTCTGGAGTTTAATTCCACACTGGAAAATCCCAGTGGAGCTGTGCACATTACCCTGGTCAAAAATCGTGGGAACTAAATGCTATGTTCTTCCCTCAGTCATCATATATTCAACTTACTAGGTAAATGTCTTGCATTTAGCTTTCTATTAATGTGAGAATTGTAAATCCCAGTTTATGATGTAGGAACTGCACTGGTCACAAATCACAAGATTGCCAATGGTTTGCAGAATCTTGAGCCGGAACTTCCACAGGCCTTTAATTCCAACTTAAGTGCCAGTATTCACCCTAGCCAGAAACCGGTCCAGCTTTCAATTGTTTCACCACCCTATTCTAAATGTTCACCACTCTTACTGAAAAAAAATTGTCTGAATTTACCATTTTCTTTTGTTGTCCTTAATTGGAAACTATGACCTGTTGAATTTTATACATGGTGGGAAAATGTGTGTGAATCTACACTTTCCAAACCCCTCAGAATCTTAAATACTCCTATCAAATCATCCTTCAGTCTTCTTTCAAGAGAGAAATATAACAAGGTAGCTGGCAGCTCTATCTCCTTAGATCTGGAATTAATCTAATTGCCCTCATTTCTACTCCCTGCAATAACGTAATGTGCTTTTTAAAACAGGGAAACCAAAGCTGTAAGCAGTACTCCAGATGGTGTCCCACCAAGGCCAGATACAATGTTACAATTAATTCTTGACTTTCTAAGTTACATCTCCATCTATATATCCCAATATTCTGTTTGCTTTCCTAATTGCCCTGTTTTTTTTACTTGTTTACTAAAGCCCTGTGATCTTTTTCCTTTTGCTACACTGCTAGCAAGTTCCCATTTAATACATAATTCACACTATCCTACCACCGCTGAATCCCATAATTTTCCACCACTCTGTATTAAATTACACCTTCCACTTCTGCATGGCACAGACCTAACTTCTCAAGATCTTTTTGGATTCATGCACATTGATTTATCATTTTCCGCTGCCCCCGCTTTGATGTCTTTAGACAAGTTGGACACAATTCTATCCTTTAAATCATAAAAGTTATAATTCCTAACACCAACCCCTGCAACACACCACTGTAACAACCAACTGCCACCCAGATATCCTTCCATGTATCATGCCTCACTGCTGTCTACCCTCCAACCAGCCAATTGGTAATCCAGTCCAATATATTGCCATTTATCACATGAGCCTGAACCTTGTGCAATAGTCTACCATGTGGAACAGTATCAAATGCCTTTCTGAAATCCAGCTACACAGTATCCCCTAACTACAAGGTCCATAACCTTCTCAAAGAAATCCAAGAGGTTAATTGAGCAAGACCTGCACTGTCATATGCTGTATTCTTAATTAACCTCTATCCTTCAAGATAACCCTTTATGCTATCCTCATCATCGTTTCAATTTGTCTACAATCAAGGTAAAGCTTACAGTTCTGTAATTTGACACTTCACCCTTTAGTACATTTTTAAATCCCAATTCATATTTGCACTTACCAAAGCTCCAGAGCATGAGCTGTGGAAAATCACAATTTCCTGAGCCAACTCCTTCGGAACCATGGTTGGAAGTTTTCAGAGCTTGGAGTTTTATTTACCTTGAGCTTCTCCAACCTCCCCAGTATATCCCCCTTTGTGATATTAATGGTTTCTAGTCCACACTCACTTTTAAACTGTTTACTCAATATGGGCATTTCTCCCCCTATTTCATCACAAGGATGATACCAGAACTGAGACGATATGCTTATCAGGAAAGGCTAAACAGGCTGGGGTTCTTTTCTCTAGAGATCTTTAAGATAATGAAAGGTTTTGATAGGGTAGATGTGGAGAAAATGTTTCCACATTCATACCTCCATAAGGAGGTTATAGCAGGGCACTTAGAAAATCTCAATGCAACCAGGCAGAGTCAACACGGCTTTGTGAAAGGGAAATTGTTTTTGACTAATTTCTTAGAGTTCTTTGAGGAAGTAACAAACAACATGGATAAAGGGGATCCTGTGGATGTGGTGTACTTGGATTTCCAGAAGGCTTTTGACAAGGTGCCACATCAAAGGCTATTACCCAAGTAACAGTTTGTGGTGTAGGGGGTAACATATTAGCATGGATAAAGGATTGGTTAGCTAACAGGAAACAGAGAGTAGGCATAAATGGGTCATTTTCAGGTTGGCAAGATGTATCGAGTGGAGTGCCACAGGGATCAGTGTTTGGGCCTCAACTATTTACAATCTGTATCAATGACTTGGATGAAGGGACCGAATGTATGGTTGCTAAATTTGCTGATGACACAAAGTAGGTAGGAAAGTAAGTTGTGAAGAGGACATAAGGAGTCTGCAAAGGGATATAGATAGGTTAAGTGAGTGGGCAAGAGATGGAGTATAATGTGGGAAAATGTGAACTTGTCCACTTTGGCAGGAGGAATAAAAAAGCAGTATATTATTTAAATGGAGAGAGTTTGCAGAACTCTGAGGTACAGAAGGATCTGTGTGTCCTAATACATGAATCACAAAAACTTAGTATGCAGGTACGGCAAGTGATTAGGAAGGCAAGTGGAATGTTGTCATTTATCGCAAGGGGAATGGAATATAATAGTAGAGATGTTTTGCTACAGTTGTACAGGGCATTGGTGAGACCACATCTGGAATACTGTGTGCAGTTTTGGTCTCCTTGCTTTGGAGGCGGTTCAGAGAAGATTCACTCGACTGATTCCTGGGATGGGGGTTTATCTTATGAGGAAAGGTTGGACAAGTTGGGTCTGTATACACTCGAGTTTAGAAGAATGAAAAGTGATCTTACTGAAACATATAAGATCCTGAGGGGACTGGAAGAGGTAAATGCTGAGAGGATGTTTCCCCTTGTGGGAGAAACTAGAACTAGGGACCACAGTTTAAAAATAAGTGGTCTCCCATTTAAGACGGAGATGAGGAGAATTTTTTTCTCAGAGGGTCATGAGTCTGTGGAACTCCCTTCCCCAGAGAGCGGTGGAGGCAGGGTCATTGAATATTTTTAAGGCTGAGTTAGATAGATTCCTGATTATCAAGGGAGCCAAAGGTTATAGTAGGCAGACGGGAAAGTAGGGTTGAGATCACAATCAGATCAGCCATGATCTTATCAAATGGCAGAGCAGGCTTGAGGGGCCGAATGGCCTACTCCTCTTAATTCGTATGTTCGTATGTACTTGTGAGGGAGACCAAAACTAGAGATCATAAATATAAGATCCAATAGTGAATTCAGGAGAAACATATTTACCCAAAGAGTGGTAAGAATGTGGATTGTGCTACCACAAGGAGTAGTTGCAGCAAATAGCATAGATGCATTTAAGGGGTAACTAGATAAGCACATGAGGGAGAAAGGAATAGAAAGATATGGTGATAGCGTGAGATGAAGTAGGATGGGAGGAGGCTCGTGTGGAGCATAAACGGTGGCATAGACCAGTTGGGCTGAATAGCCTGTTTCTCTGCTGTAGACTCGATTTTTAAAATTGTGGTCAGGTATTTCAATAACATCCTTTGTCCTAAATCACCAATACCCCATTGTTATTAATGGGCCAATGTCACTCTGTACCCTCTGTTTGTTTCTGACATATTTGACACGGGACACAACCAACAGAGTACCCTTCGCCGTCCAGTACTTCCCTGGAGCGGAGAAACTACACCATGTTCTCCGCAGCCTTCAACATGTCATCGATGACGACGAACACCTCGCTAAGGCCATCCCCACGCCTCCACTACTCGCCTTTAAACAGCCACCCAACCTCAAACAGACCATCGTTCGCAGCAAGTTACCCAGTTTTCAGGAGAACAGCGTCCACGACACCACACAACCCTGCCACGGCAACCTCTGCAAGACATGCCAGATCATCGACACGGATACCACCATCACACGAGAGGACACCACCCACCAGGTACATGGTTCATACTCCTGTGACTCGGCCAACGTTGTCTACCTCATACGTTGCAGGAAAGGATGCCCCGGAGCATGGTACATTGGCGAGACCATGCAGACACTGCGACAACGGATGAACACTTTAGTAGTCAAGGACATTCAGCCACCGATCTTCGGGTAAGCGTTCTCCAAGGCGGCCTTCGAGTCACACGACAACGCAAAATCGTCGAGCAGAAGTTGGTAGCCAAGTTCCGCACCCATGAGGACGGCCTCAACCGGGATCTTGGGTTCATGTCACGCTACACGTAACCCCACCAGCAAAAAGGGGGAAAAAAATTATGTTTTTTAATATTCTCTCTCTCTCTCTCTGCCATTTTGGGTTTCTTTCTGCCTGTCTGTGTAATTGACACAATGTATATCCAGTGTACTGGGACGTGCTGTTCTCCGTGACTGGCCTGTTTGAATAACAACGACACCTTTTGATTGGTGTGATGCTGTCCCAGCCTAGTATAAGATATGCGATTTGAGAACCTTTTCACTCATTCATTTGACGAAGGGGATAATCTCCGAAAGCTTGTGATTTTAAAATAAATTTGTTGGACTATAACCTGGTGTTGTAAGATTCCTTATATTTGAAGAAGGCTTTAGGCATTATGCATACTTCATTTAAGGCATTATCTGCATTCACCCGTGGATTTAGATATTGGGAATACCTTCAGACAGGCAGTGGTATATCTGGCCTTTGATAGCAAAAACGTTTTTCACTAATACGGGTGAAAAAATTAAGCAAATATAACGAGCATAAGGACAATATGGAACCATTTGTTTTCTTGTCCAAGTCTAAATCCTCCACAGACCCCCAGGGCTGGTAAGTGTATCAGTTTACAAGCTAAATCCCAATGAGAAAGGCCATTCAGCCCATCTTAGTTCATCTATCCAGAAAGACCCTAACTTTGCAGCATCTAATTGTTCCTTAAATGAGGACAGAATTTTCGCTTCTGCTACTCTACCGAGAAGTCCATTTCCATGTACTGAACACTCTTTGTGTGAAGAAGAATTTCCTGATATCAGTCCTCAACTTGTCCTTTACTAGTTGGAACCTGTGTCTCCTTGTTCTACTTCACAATTTAGGTTAAGGTTTTTTTCCAGATTCACTTTTTCCATACCGTTAACTATCATATATACCTCTATAAGGTTATGTCTCAGATGCCTCGTTCCAACAACTTTCATTTATATAGTACCTTTAATATAAAAAGCATCCCAAGATGCTTCACAGATAGATGTCTGAAGAACAGATGTTGTGCTGGAAAAGAAGTGATGAAGAGGGATGATTAAAAGCTTGGTGGAAGAGATGGGTTTTGAGAAAGAGAGAGAGTTGGAGAGGGGCGTTGGGGTTTAGGGAAGGAGCTCCAGAGAATAGGACCCAATCGGCCACCAATTTGGAGTGAAGGGAGGAGTGGATGCACAACAGGCTGGAGTCAGAGGAATAGAGAGTTCAAGGAGGAGTAAGGAGCTGGAGGAGGTGGCAGAGACAGCGTTGGGTGAGGCCATAGAGAGATTGGGGATGAGGATTTTAAACATGAGATTTTGGGAGACAGGGAGCAGACATAGATCAGCAAGGACTGGGGTAATGGACATGTGGGACTTAATGTGGGATAGGGATATGTGCAGTGATTTTGGACAAGTTGGAGTTTATGGAAGGTGGAGCATGGGAGGCCAGCAAGGAGATCATTGGAATAATCGAGTCTGGAGATGTCAAAGGCATGTATGTAGGTTTCAGCAGCAGAGAGTCTAAGATAGGGATGGAGGGAGGCTATATTGTAGAGGTGAAAGTAAATGGTCTTTGTGGTGGAGAGGATAAGCAGCCATCTAACAGGCAGTCATATGGTAAGATTCCTACGTAAAAAGGAAAGGCTTAAAAAACCCAGGTTTCTCCAGTTTTTCTTCATATCTCTGACCCCTGATACTAGAGAACAGCCTCATGGCTCTTCTTTGCACTGCCTCCCAAGCTTGAATGTCTCAGTGACCAGAATTGGACACAGTACTCAAGGTATGGTCCGACCAAGATCACTATACAATTTGATCAGTACTTCCTGTGTCATGTGTTCTACTGTTTTGGCTATATAGTTCAGCATTCTATAGGCTTTCTTGATTGCTGCTTAGCTTTGGTTGGACCTGTTGGGTATCAAACCTACTAAGACTCTTAAGTCTCTTTCAATGTTATCATTAGCTATTTCAAACCCAGTCATGGAGTATGTGGATCATTCATTTTTTCTTCCTATGTGCAGTTGAAGCAGAAGTAGAGTTGTTTGGAGATAACAGTTGCTCTACAATATAGGCTGCAGAGCTGGGAGATGCAAAACCATGGTGCTACAGTGCCACCACTGGTAGTAGGATGTAATTACAATATGACAAGTTTACATAGGCTGCCTCCATTATAAATATGGACATAGGAATTAATAATGAAAAATTTGACTGGAAGTGCACTCAGACATGAGATTTGTAAGAACATAAGAAAAACGAGCGGGAATAGGCCATACGGCCCCTTGAGCCTGCTCCGCCATTCAATAAGATCATGGCTGATCTTCTACCTCAACTCCACTTTCCCGTCCTATTCCCATATCCCTTGATTCCCTTAGTGTCCAAAAATCTATCAATCTCAGTCTTGAATATACTCAACGACTGAGCATCCACAGCCCTCTGGGGTAGAGAATTTCAAAAATTCACAACCCTCAGAGTGAAGAACTTTTTCCTCATCTTGGTCCTAAATGGCCAACCCCTTATCCTGAGACCATGGCCCCCAGTTCTAGGCTCTCCAGCCAGGGGAAATACCCTGTCAAGCCCTCTAAGAATTTTATACAATTCAATGAGATCACCTCTCATTCTTCTAAACTCCAGAGACTATAGACCCATTCTACTCAATCTCTCCTCATAGGACAACCCTCTCATCCCAGGAATCAATCTAGTGAACCTTCGTTGCACTCCCACTAGGGCACATATATTCTTCCTTAGGCAAGGAGACCAAAACTGTACACAATTCTCCAGGTAAGATATTACTAGTCAATCTCTTATAGCATTGCACATAGGGCGTCAAAGACCAAGAGTAGTCTTCAGGTGATATGGGATTAGATGGCAAGGGATAATTGGACCAGAGCATATAGATGTAATTTAGTCCCCATTTTAAAGTTATATATTCTGTCTTTATTTTTATATTTTTTCCATAAAAAATTCTAATGTCTACATTTATAATGCAAACTACCCATGTAGACTTGTCATGCTGTAATTACACTCTCCCACAACTGGTGGCACAGCAGCTCATCTACTGGGGCAATGGTGTAATTATAGCAGACAAGTTCACTTTGGCAGTTTCCATTATGAATGTGGACATGGGAATTTATAATGGAAAAAGCTGACCGGAAGTGCACAAAGATGTAAGATTTTTAATATCTTATATAGATGGATACATAAATAACAAGGATCAACTTCAATCTGTAATTCAGTTACTTTTTAAATTTGCTCCACTGCACGCATTTGAAAAAAGCACATTTGGGACTTACATAATTTGACTCCACCTCTCTTTCCCCATTGTCTGAGTTTTTTGGTTTACTCTGCAACAATCCCTCTTTATTTTAAAAATTCAGTTTACTGCTTCCCTCATACAGTCATAGATGCATCTTACTTTGTTAGATTAATATTGACTGAAGAAAGATGGAGAAACATACTGATGTTGCTTGAAGTTGGTGAGTACTGTGAATTTTATTGTTTTCAGTTCACTAGAATGGAAAGTGATATTTTCAGCCCTATTTCAGAGTTTCAGCAAGTAAAGGAGAATATAGCCAGAAATAACCATTCCAGGTTTAAAATCGTGCCAGTCTAAAGGAACAATGCAGTTTCAGGATGTGTCTGCACAATATATTTGTATAATTGAATAATTTGAACAGGTAATCTTACATTCTACTGATCATGTCCCGATATACTAATTTGAACTAATTACTCTTTCGGGCCATCCATAAATATTGAATGCTGAAAGTCATGATTACTTGACCTCTGCTCTCCCTCTTTGTCAATTGCATTCTTTACTATCCTTCCAAAAGTTTATACATTTTCAATCTCCCCTCCTCCTCAAAAAAAAATGAATTTGGACTTCTCCCTGGAGCTGCCAGATTGACTGATGACTGCTTTCATGATGCCCCCCTCACTGTGGGCTCCATCCCACAAATTAAAATCCCTATTCAGACCTAGTTACAAAATATATCTGCCCTGTAAAAGATCCCCCACCCCAACCCTTACCCTAACTCAACTGTAAACCCAGGACTCTAACTAAATTACCAGTGGTTTGCCAATGGGGGCAGATTTATTTCACAATACTATTGAGCCAGTCTAAAATGACTGTTGAAAATAGCACTCCCCTTATCACTGTGCATACTTTGTGGCAGTCCTTTTGACATAAGGTTGAAACACTATGCTGTACAACTTCATTGCAGTGCAGCTGTAAAGTTTCACACACCTTTAATATTTATGTATGAAAATTTTATGTGGCTGCAATACCTAAATTGTCCTGAAGATGTCAGCATATCCACACGCCCAGCAGAAATCTGTCATCAGATCTTGTATCACCAACAAAATCCTGATGTATTGCGTGAAACTAATCTTTCTTTGGTCTAATTCTTGAATGCTGCTCTAAATGTTAATTTAATTGATAAACAGTCTGTTTATTCTATTCTACAGAAAAACTATTATATATATGTATGTGTAAAGGTGCACAATATATATATAGCTTGCTTGTAGTGCATCACAGATTAAATCCATCTGTAGTAGACAAAATTAAGTGTCATGTTTTTCTGATTCGCTCAGATAAGAAAGCTGATCTTACTTGTTTGCTGAATTGTAGATTTGGAAACAACCTACAGGAAAGCAACCAATTTAATCACTGCAATATCAACTAATCTCACTGTTCAATTTACTTTTCAAAGTGGTTCTAGCTACCATCTTGAATTTCTGATCCAGCTGAAAGTGTAGGCAAAAGGATTACATTTATAACAGAAGAAAAACATGAAAGGGAACTAGGTGCTGCAGTTGGTTATCCACTGGCCTTGGCAATATCATTCAGAGAAGCCATAGGGTGGCTGGCATGGGAAATGGAAAAGATGCCACACTGGTGCAATAGGAGATACTTTTCTGAGGTTGAGGCTGAGGCACATTGTTCAAGTAGATTGGAAAGGGACATTACTCTGCATCTGACCATGCTATTCCTGACCTGGCAGTGCTTGATGCTGGCATTGGTTGCCTGAAATGGAATGAGTACTAACATCCATGAACCTTGATCAGCAAAGGAAAATCTAAACAAAATAAAGAAAAAAGAAACACATAAAGTTAACCAGTAAGACTAATGTTTTAATGTTAGAAGTTCTTGCAGGAAGTTTCCCTGCAGGCACCTAGGGTTTGAGTTCTGCTTGAGCTGGAAGTTTCACCTGCACCTTAGATTCTGGGGATTTCCATCTCCTGTAGATAAAATCTGTGTAGAAAAAAATGCATCATGAGAGTTGTATTTCTTTTATCCTACACCCGTGGAACTACAATATTTACAGTGCACCATCACAACCAGGCAGAATATTTACACATAACGGGAAGGCATGCATTTATATAACACGTTTCATGACCTCAGGACAACCCAAAGTTCTTCACAGACAATTAATTACTTTTGAAGTGTAGTCGCTGTTGTTTTGTAGGCTAACTCGGCAGCCTATTTGTGCACAGCAAAGTCCCACAAACAGCAATGAGATGAATGACCAGTTAATCTGTTTTTGGTGGTCTCAGTTGAAGAATGAATGCTAGCCAGGACACTGGGAGAGGTCCCTATTCTTCTTCAAAAAAGTGTTGTGTGACCATTTACATCCCCTAAATGAGCACTCAACTTGACTTACTATCTCCTCTGAAAGACGGCACCTCCCACAGTCCAGCACTCCCTCAGTACTGAATTGAAGTGTCCACCTAGATTATGTGCTCCAGTCCTGGAGTGGGGCTTGAACGCACGACCGTCTGACTCTGAGTGCGAATTCTACCAACGGAGCCAAGCTGACACTTGACAAAATGAGGAGCAAGCAGTGAGGGGATAAAAAGTTAATTTTTTTATCAGCTTTTTATAGAGTTTAGATTTTAAAAATTGTTTGGGGTGAGGTTTCCTTTGCGCTACCGAAGGGGACTGATGCTTGCGATGGAGCCAGAACAGAACTCTTTTGAGCAGCTTTGGCGCTGAGCTGGGGCATCACAGCTAGCCTGGCCAGACCATAGAAAATGACCACCTGTTCAAGGTTCCTGATCTTTAGAGATTCAATGGTTGGGAAAGACCTCCCTCTTGCAGTACTACACCAATAATAGCTTCTGCAAGACCTACCAATTCCATGAGAATCACAGAGGTAACTGAGAAAAAAAACGAGGGAAAAAAGAACAAATCAAGTATTTGCATCTTAAATATATACTGCAAATTCCCAGTGGGAGGTTCAGCCAAGTAGCTAGTCTTCAAGTGTGAAGTCAGACAATTATCAACAAGTTATCACATGGGGCATCACAGGCAAGCTAGTCCTGTCCTCACCCCATATCTACATAGACACACTCTTCCAGCAGAGATGACTAGATAACAATCAAAGCAGGAAGCCTGGTTGATTTGCCATCCCTATCTCAGGGGTGCTGAAACCAATTGTAGCACCCTTACAGCCATCTTGGATGAATCCAGCTAATACAGCATGAACTAACAGTTGAACCTGGGATTTTCCTGGCCTGTATAGTTTAGCTAATCACCGTTTTAACCAATTTAAGTATAGGGGGAAAGCAACTACACTTTAAAAAAATTCTATGGTTTCATTTCATTTAAAGCAAATTTCCACATCTGATTGATGGTTACTGTTAGAGTTCAAAAGGACACAGCATGTTTACACACCCAGTGCATATTGGTTCCTGGTTAGCCAGCCAGCCATGAGCTGCTCTGAAGTAAAAGCAGGCAATTAGTCAAACTAGACTGTGTGGAGAAGATATGTAAAGTATTCCTGAGTTCTGTGATGTTTTAGTCCCTAATCCAATACACTCATCAGGTAAGAGAAATGTAGGAACATTATCTAAATGTTCACCCATCACCCCTGTGCTCGCTGACCTACACTAGCTCCTGGTCCAGCAACACCTCGATTTTAAAATTCTCATCCTTGTTTTCGAATCCCTCTATGGCCTCGCCCCTCCCTATCCCTGTAACCTCCTTCAGCCCTACCACCCTTTGAGAATTCTGCGATCCTCCAATTCTGGCCTCTTGTGCATCCTCGATTTCCTTCGCCCCTCCATTGACGGCCATGCCTTCAGCTGTCTAGGCCCTAAGCTCATGAATTCCCTCCTTAAACCTCTCTGCCTGTCCGCTTCTCTCTCCTCCTTTAAGACGCTCCTTAAAACCTACCACTTTGACAAGGTTTTTGGTCACCTGTCCTAATATCACCTTATGTGGCTTGGTGTCAAATTTTGTCTGATAAAGCTCCTTGAAGCACCTTGAGATGTTTTATTACATTAAAGGTGCAAGTTGTTGTTATTGATGTAAACCTAATTTTTTTATCGTAAATGTAACAACCTAATTTGTTGTTGTTAAAAAGTGATAGATAAGTTGCTATATAGTGCAATAAGCAAAAGTTGAACTCACAAAAAGCTATGTTTACATAAATGCTAACCTAGAGAACTAGCAAAAGCTGATCAACAACGTCAAAAAGCTTACTCAGACTCGAAGATGCTGATGCCTCAAAAACAGCCTTGAATATATGTCTATGACATGTAGTTACTCTGAAAGTGCAGTGGAGCATTGGCTTGTCATAGCTTAAGCGACAGATATCCCCAACATTCCAACACAGAAGGTTGTGGCAAACATTGCAAGGATTTTCCCCAATTTCCTGCAAAGAATTTGTGGGCTATTGTGTTTGTGTATTGGCATTCTCTGTTGCTAAACCCTAGTTAAATTGTTTTAAAATTAGACAATTATCAGAATGACAGAATGTGCTACAGTATCAGCTCCAGCCTGTTTGGAATTGCAATTCTCTTGCCCAGGAGAGATCTCCACATATGTCTTTGAATTCCTGTCCCAGCACTTCATAATCCCAGTTTGGTATTACGTTGGAATTGCACTCCATGGAGTGTCAAACCCAAGTGAGGCGAGTCTACCTCCTTCCGGGAGTCTCACACCCCTTCTCCCAACAACCCCAACCTGCATTTATATAGTGCCTTTAATGTAGTAAAACGTCCCACCCAGAGTCAAGCTGGGCCCTGACTCCTGATTTATACTGCTACCTTATTGTCATTGTGAATCAGAAATTGCTTCACAGTGAAACTAAAGTTGCAGTGCAAATGTGTCCTCCAACCAACACAAAGCTTTGAACAAGGACAGGGTGATGGTGGTAAGCAATAGAGAAGACTTATACTTGGAGCCTGGAGTGAAGGACAAGACTAGGTTTGACCCCTGAAATTTGATTTAATGTATACTGAACAAAGACTGTGCCATCACCATGCCAAAGAGGAGAGAACATTTTTAAATATATCTATCATTTATATCCTAAATCAAAGGTCTCATGACAATGAGGACAGGCTGGTCTTATTAGCTGCTTTAAGTGTACTGAAGTAAATAGCTTTCATCTGCTTTGTTCTTTTTATTTATTCTAGGGGATTAATCTAATCACTGTTATTGTGGAAACCCCTCTGGTTCCAGTGGCAGAGTTATTGATCATATGATATGCTTTTTGTCATGGGCTGATTTGTGTTATCTAATAGGCCTTGCCAGAATGTAAAAACTTAAGAAAATACAGAACAAGTAAATGCAATTTGGCTCAACAAGCTCACTCCTTCTGCAGATAATCCACACTGTCATGGAATCTGCTCCACTTACTTAATCACCTAAGGCAACTCACCTCTACTAAAATTGCTAATTGACTGATTTTAAATTAGTAGCAATATTCACCTTTGGTCTACAATCTAAATATACAACAGGTTTCGCTGTTATAGAAAATTAACTTTTGAACTTCAAATTCTATTCGTATGAAAAAATATAATTTTCAGTTCCAATAATGTCTAATAATCAATTCTTTTTTTATTATCAAAAGTTGAGATTTTTGCATTTCTATTGAGAATGCTGCTTTCTGTTCTTTCGTTCTGTTGACAGTTAGTAACGTGGAATTTATCCGCTAAAGTTTTTTAAGGTTCTGTTTTTTCCTGTTGGTTATTTAGGAGTCAGTTCCTCAATCCAAATACCCTCGCTAAGAATTGACTGCTGCCCACCAAATCAGAACCGTAACCCCTGGTTATTTGGCCTGACCTTCCAAAGTATAACATTTCATCCAAACCACATGTTCAAATTGCTGCTGATTTAAACCAAAGTCAGCTCATGTGTTGTTTGCACGTGGGCACACATTCAACTGTATGCTGAACTCACCAGGCATCATTGATAACCTTAGGGGAGTATTTATGCATAACTTTCCCTCAGGAGATTAAAGAAATAGATTAGATATATACATGGTTTGTTGAAGGAGTAGGCTTGCTGGATTGAATGGTCCTTTTTTCTAACCAGTATAACTCAATTAATTGATCCTCCCTATTTCCATATATTGAGCCTGGATTCAGGCTTCAGTTTAACTGAGAATTTGTTTTACTGAACCCTGTATTAAAAGAGCACTGCTGTCTGCAAAGTATTTTACAAGTTCTGTGCTCAGCTGTTTGAAGACAACATTGGAACTTGGTGTTATAATGAATACTGTCTGCTTCGGACAAAGTCATAAACTTTAGTATGTTTTTAATAAAACAAACAAAGATTGATCGAGTGCAAGCTTTGGTAGCAGATTTTTAGTGGTGTTTTCTTTGTGAGTTATTCCAGAATACTTAGTCTGTCTGAAAAGCTCTGCATTGCAGCAGTAATGTCCCCTTACTGTGTAATTATATTGTGTAGCATGTAAAATTGTATTGTAGAATATATACACTTTTTGTTATAATTATAATTATTAATACGTCTCCACACCTATAGTTTTAAGTTGCATAATTGCCTTCCTTGATTTGTCTTTCTTCCTGTCTCCAGCATTAAGCAGGAATCATGATACAGCTAGCATCAAACGTAACCTTGGATATAAACCATTCCATTTCTCTTTTCTTTGTGGGGAGGGAAGGGTTGGTACGAGAATAAGTGGGCGTGATTGGTTACTTTACTGTCCTAACCTTCCGCTGCAAGTAAATTGTTGTGGGTGGGAAGCTACTAAATCCTGCGACTTATTGAGGTTGGTCTGTGAATTGGAGACATTTGAGTCAGGGTGAATAGTGGGCTTGAGAAAAATCAAATTCACACAAATGGGTTGGGAACGATTAGCAATTTTCTTAGAAGAAAAACCGTAACAAATTATAGGGATATTTTGGCCAGAGACCAGAAAATAAGAATGCAGAATAATGACTGGCTGAAAAGCAGTACAGGACAAAGACTGGAGAAGTGTCAACTACCAACCTCTCAGCTAAGAGATGTTCAGGTAGATTTTCAACTTGATTTCAATGGAAATTAAAATTGGATGGATTCTGTAATGGGCAAGCTGATACACAGTGTCAGGCAAGAGACAAAACATATTTTTAAAAAATCAACCCAGATGTCAATTTATTAAAAGTATTTTATTGTACAATCAAGGTAAGCTATAGGCACAAGTTTTATACAAGACAAAGTAGTAGGTTTTGAATGATTAAAATGCATGAAACAAGTACATTCATACACATGTATACCATTTGTGAATTGAATAAGTAAGCTCAACCTGTGAAGTAAATTGTTTGTGACTGAAGTGTTTTATTGTTTTTTGTATAAGAGAAATACAAAACAAAATACATTCAGAACCAATTAAAGCAGATTCTCAGATATTGTACTGTTGTCAGCTGGAATTTAGGTTTTCAAAATGATTATAACACCAAAGGTATTCTTAATTTCTTTTTACTCCCCCCCCCTCCAAGAATATTATTCCAGAAATATAATAAACTTAGAGATTTGATTAAAGCTCCAATGAGTAGCATTACAATATAAATGAAAAATTATGGGTTTTAGCTTCGCTGTTTCCAATTTATATTACTTGGCATTTCAATTCTGCCCTGTAGTCATCTGACAAAGTCTACGGATTATGTCTCCTCTTTGGAGGAGCATTGAACAACAGAAATGCAGTCAAACCACATTAAAAGATCTGACTTATAGTAAAATCCCAAAGGACATTAGCTCTCATCCAGTGGTACAGCATACATGGATAATAGCTCAGAACATGGTCAAAAAGTTAAAAGTTAAGATCCATTTAGGAGATGTAAGAGAATCCAGCTGGGAGAGAGCAGGAATTGTTAGAGGAAGGGAACGTTTTGAAGGAAGCACCCTATTGCTATTTGGTCGATTATGTGAGAAATTTTATATTCCCTACAATCAATTTTTAGGTGTTTTCAAATTTGCTGACTGCTGAATAAATATTTAGAATTTAAGTTAATATAGCCCAATAATAACAAAAGAGCAACTGATTCTAACCCACCAGAAGTTTTGCAAATCTCTATCCCTTTCATACTCACCTCAATCGTCTCTCTCTCACACACACATAGATACATTTTTTCTGTTCCCCCTCATGTCTTGTGTAATTCCCTCTCCCCACCATCATCCTGTCTCTGTAGTTCTGTGGTTTCCCATTCACAACCACAAGCTTTCTGTTTCTTTCATGTGCACACATTACAGATTGGGAAGTTGAAATAGCTGTCGTTTTTCACAGAACTCCCTTTCTGGAGAAATGTTGCTAGGCTGGAGGTGGGGAGGGAACATCCTGACCAAGTGTGTGAGAGAGAGTGATTTGTTCACAGGTCTCTACCGGTCACTAAAGGAATGAGTAAGAATGACTCCAGGTAACTTTCACCGTGACTTTTTTTCTACCCACCCCCTGCTGCGGTGAAGTGACTTGTGCTCAGACCCACCTCACATTATGCGTGTAGAGAGATCAACATCCTAGCACTTTGTGGGTCGATACATCTGGACTCGTCTCCAAAATGAATGATGGGTGTGAGGAGGAAGAGAAATAAAGGTAAGTGAAAGGTTTTCAAGTTAGTTTTCAAGTTAGAAAAGGGTTAAAATATAGTTTGGTTAAATTGGGTAGAAAAAAATATATATGGGAGGTGAAAAAGTAATCGCAGCACATACAATGGGAAAGAAAGAAAATAGTTGGAAAAAGATGGCAGATTGAGCAAAATTAAAAGTTTTCATTTTTAAATTAAAATAATATTTTAAATGTTTATTTTGGTAGTTTACTGTTAATATTACAATAATAAAGCTGCACCTGACAGTGAGTAGCTTTATTACTGGAATATTATTGTTTGTTTCAGCATCACAATATGGCAGCTCAAAACATGCAAAACCAGTTGGCCAAGGAAGATGGGACTGAAGGGTTATAACAAAATTCCCACTTTTCAACCTGATTTTAGCATGACCAGAGGAAAAATGCTGAGAATATTAACAGTTGCAATCAACATAAGAACATAAGAAATAGGAGCAGCAGCACGCCATACAGTCCCTCGAGCCTGCTCCGCCATTCAATCAGATCATGGCTGATCTTCAACCTCAACTCCACTTTCCCGCCCAATCCTCATATCCCTTGATTCCCTTAGTATCCAAAAATCTTTCAATCTCAGTCTTGAATATACTCAACCACTGAGCATCAGCAGCCTTCTGGAATAAAGAATTCCAAAGATTCACAACCCTCTGAGTGAAGAAATTTTTCCTCATCTCAGTCCGAATGGCCCCTTATCCCGAGACTATAACCCTTAGTTCTAGACTCTCCAGCTAGGGGAAACAGCCTCTCAGCATCTACGCTGTCAAGCCCTCTAAAAATATTATATGTTTCAATGAGGTCACCTCTCATCCTTCTAAACTCCAGAGAATATAGGCCCATTCCACTCAATCTCTCCTCATAGGACATCCCTCTCATCCCAGGAATCAATTTAGTGAACCTTTGTTGCACCCCCTCTAAGGCAAGCATATCCTTCCTTTGGTAAGGAGATCAAAACTGTACACAGTACTCCAGGTGTAGTCTCACCAGAGCCCTATATAAATGCAGCAAGACCTCCTTACTCTTATACTCCAACCCCCTTGCAATAAAGGCTAACATACCATTTGCTTGCTGTACCTGCATGTTAACTTTCTGAGATTGTAAACACCATTTCCTTTTCATAAAACCATGTTGACTCTGCATAATCATATTACGATTTTCTAAGTGCCCTGTTACTACGTCCTTAATAATAGATTCTAGCATTTTCCCAACTATTGATGTCAGGCGAACTGGCCTGTAGTTCCCTGTTTTCTCTCTCCCTCCTTTCTTGAATAGCAGGATTACATTTGCTACCTTCCAATCCATGGGACCGTTCTAGTATCTAGGGAATTCTGGAAGATCAAAACCAATGCATCCACTATCTCTGCAGCCACCTCTTTTAGAACCCTGGGATGTAGGCCAACAGGTCCAGGGCATTGTTTGGCTTTTAGTCCCATTAATTTCTCCAGTACTTTTTCTTTACTAATATTAATTACTTTAGGTTCCTCACTCTCATTAGACCCTTGGTTCCCTGCTATTTCTGGTATATTTTTTGTGGTCTCCTGCTGTGAAGACAGATACAAAATATTTGTTTAATGTCTCTGCTATTTCCTTATTCCCCATTATAATTTATCCTGTTTGCCCCTAAGGGACCCACATTTACTTTCACTATTCTCTTCCTTTTTGCATACTCAGAGAAGCTCTTACAGGCTGGTTTTTATATTTCTTA
Organism: Heptranchias perlo; assembly: GCF_035084215.1. NCBI lineage: Eukaryota > Metazoa > Chordata > Chondrichthyes > Hexanchiformes > Hexanchidae > Heptranchias > Heptranchias perlo. Next base: position 50,672,716 of record NC_090329.1, read on the forward strand.
CTAGTTTACTCATATTCAATTTTCTCCCTCTTCATCAATTTCTTGGTCATCCTTTGCTGATTTCTAAACCCCCCCCCCCCCACCAATCCTCAGGCTTATTACTCTTTGTGACAACACTGTAAGCTTCTTCTTTTAATCTAACTATCCTTAACTTCTCTAGTTAGCCATAGTTGGATAACCTTTCCTGTGGAGTTTTCTAGAACTTCTCCCCCTTCCAAATGGAAATCAAAGGATTCTCTCCCTTTCTTTTCATTCTTTCACTCTTAGAAATCATCATGGGGTTCATTTGGTTCTGTCTATAAAGTTAAAGAAGAATTATGGGGACAATTTTACCCTAGCCCGCCCGTCGGGAAACTGACGGGATTGGGTGCAACGCTGGTTTTACAACTCGCCCGATTTTCCTCTCCATTGAAGTCCACCCAATCTGGTCAGTTTCCTGACAGGCAGGTTCGGTTAAAATTATGTTACTGAACTGTCATCCTCTCCAGCTTAGTAAAATAATTTTCTTTAGAGAAAAAATTAGGTAAGATTGCTCAGGATCACCAGGCGGGAGGACACTTCCACTGCGGGAATCTGCTGTATTGTTGATGTTGGCCATAACATTTACTGCTGAAAAAATCCCTTCACGTAGCAAAAACAGGGCACATTTAATTTTTATTGCCTAATTTTGGTGAGAAACACTCCTGAGCAAAGCAAAAATGGAAATAATAACTTTTAGCTGTCAGAGTACTATTTATAAATACTGTGATGGATGGCACTCTTCAACAAAATCAGTGAAGAATGCATATGATAATGAATAACTGTCTGCCGTGCATTTATCTTTTCAGTCTACCAGCCTTATTAAGAGCTCAGATGATGTTACTTAATTAATGTATTTTGTAGGTCAGAGGGGATCGCATTAGTTTCTCATCCCCAGCAGGTCTCTCACTATCATCTTGACACTAATGGGCCTCTTGCCAGATGCTAATCACGGATAGGTTTTAAATGTTAAAAAATCTACAGGATATCTAAGCTGGCTAGTCATAAACTGACCTGCAGGTAAACGTGTGCAGTCACAATCAAGATAGGATTCCATTTTTTATAGAGCCAGCCCAGGCACTGCTTCATCACGCAGATTATTATATTCAGAGACATGGGCCTAGAGTTTCCCTCCATTGGCGGGTTTATGGCAGAGTGGTCCTAACACCCATCAATATGAAACCTCCACTAACCCACTACATTTCCCTCCCAGAGCCATCATTAGCCATACAGGCTGGTTTGGAGGCCACAAAACTGCAACATCGCTTTTCAACAAGTTGGCAGAAGGAATAACAGCCTGGGGGATGTCAGCGCCCCGAAGTGCCCTTAGATTTTCCGGTGTGGCCATGGAGGTACTGTTGGCCAAATGTGAGGGCCAGGAGTGAATGTCTGATGGGTACTGAAGGCAGGAGAGCCCATAATAGAGTGGTGAGGGCTGACTGGAGGGAGTTGGCAGAGGCAGTCAGTGAAACTTCTGCCAACCCAAAAACTACCACACAGTGCAGAAAGGGCTTCATTGACCTCACAAGGGTACCCATGATAAGTCAAGATCCTGATGCCAATGAACATCCTCCACAGACATAATAACCATGGACTATAGCGGTTCAAGATGGCAGCTCACCATCACCTTCTCAAGGACAATTAGAAATGGACAATAAATGCTGGTCTTGCCAGCGACGCCCACATCCCATGAATGAATAATGTTGGTAATGGTCGGATGAGACTCCTCAAATTTAGTTTCAGTTTCATGTGCTTTCTTAAAGTATTTCAATGCTCTTACACACACCCGTTATTTCTTTAAGGGCAAATGTCACCTGTGCACAGCTAAACAAGCTCTTCTGTTTTTCACTTCACAGGGGATGTATTGAAGGAACAGCCACTCTGATGATTTTGTTGTGCAATCCATGATTTACTGCTCAGTGGGGTGGGGGCGGGCGATCTGCAAATCTTGGTCAATGAGGCTGGAAGGATCAGCAATTCCTGCTCAATGGGTGGGGGTTCGCGATTCTAGCTCGGAGGAGGAGTTGGGGGTTTTTACTTAACAGGTGGGGGAAGATTTTGGTTTTGTTTCCATATTACTGCTCATTATGCTCAGATAATGGTACTTCCACATTTGTTTCATGAATTCTTCACCTAAGATACTCGCCAGCTACTTCGACTTGCTATCTTGCGTGCTATCGTCCATCATAAAGTTTTGAGGTTACTCCATTTCAATTTCTCCTTCATTTTGTTGAGGGAATCCCCAATTTTTAGTCAGTGTTGGGGGGGGGAGGTACTTGCTCAGCAGGGGGGAGGGGGGATATCGAAAAGCTGTTCAGCAACAAGAGCAGAAGAACTAGCTCAGCATGGAGTGGGAAAATTGGAACACTTGCTCAGTGGTGGGCGGGTTGGAGAACTTGCGAAGCAGGAGGTGGGCAGCAAACCTACTCGTTAGGGGAGGGTGAACTTGCTTAGTGTGGGAGAACTTTCCCACCATAGGTGGAGACACTGAAAACTGGTGAGGGGGGAATAACTGAGGCTTAATGTTTAAGATCATTAACGCTGGTTTTCTCAATGGCCTGTCTGCTGCTACCTGGCCTCAAATGTTCATTACACGGCCACCATTGAACTTTCTGTTTTTTCCTGGTTTTTCTATCCGGTTGAATGGTGATGTGCTTGGCACTTGCTCAACTTGATGGCATCATGCTTTTCACTTCTGCTCAACCGACTGCCTTGAGCTGCATTATTGATGGCCATGAAAACATTTCGGTATTTTTCCATTCGGGTTTGCACTTTCTTGGGAATTTCACTATCATGCTCTTGGGGGAAAGGAGTGGCTTTTGATTTTCCGAGTTCTATGTTACTGGCATATTTTTTATGATTTTACGACTTGTATGTATGCGTCATTTGGCATCTGGTTCCTGTCTACCTTTTCACTGTGTTCGACCTTCTTCAGGCGCTTTGCTCCTGTTGTTAATGCAAAAACATTTCTGCTTTTGTTATTTCTTTAAAATTGTGTCAAAGCATTGCAATCACTAAAGCTGACTTATAGGTGCTGCAGACTTTTTCTGATGGTTCTTTTAAGGCCACGAATGCTGATTAGTTCAAGAGAAAATTAACTGACATCTAATTAGGGCGGCAGTTGGGCTGTCACATAATGTTAGGTGGCGCCTCATTGTTTTCAAATTGTTATGTAGCATTATATTGACAGTGTCAGTGACAGTATATTTGTCATGTAACATTATATTGACAGTGTCAGTGACGTGTATTTGTCATGTAGCATTATATTGACAGTGTCAGTAATCTGTATTTGTCATGTAACATTAAATTGACAGTATCAGTGATGTGTATTTGTCATGTAACATTATATTGACAGTGTCAGTGACGTGTATTTGTCATGTAACATTATATTGACAGTGTCAGTGACATTGTATTTGTCATGTAACATTATATTGACAGTATCAGTGACGTGTATTTGTCATGTAACATTATATTGACAGTATCAGTGACGTGTATTTGTCGTGTAACATTATATTGACAGAATCAGTGACGTGTATTTGTCATGTAACATTATATTGACAGTATCAGTGATGTGCATTTGTCATGTAACATTATATTGACAGTATCAGTGACGTGTATTTGTCATGTAACATTATATTGACAGTATCAGTGACGTGTACTTGTCATGTAACATTATATTGACAGAATCAGTGACGTGTATTTGTCATGTAACATTATATTGACAGTATCAGTGATGTGCATTTGTCATGTAACATTATATTGACAGTGTCAGTGACATGTATTTGTCATGTAACATTATATTGACAGTGTCAGTGATGTGCATTTGTCATGTAACATTATATTGACAGTATCAGTGACATGTATTTGTCATGTAACATTATATCGACAGTATCAGTGATGTGCATTTGTCATGTAACATTATATTGACAGTATCAGTGACATGTATTTGTCATGTAACATTATATTGACAGTGTCAGTGACAGTGTATTTGTCATGTAACATTATATTGACAGTATCAGTGACGTGTATTTGTTATGTAACATTATATTAACAGTGTCAGTGATGTGTATTTGTCATGTAACATTATATTGACAGTGTCAGTGACAGTGTATTTCTCATGTAACATTATATTAACAGTGTCAGTGACGTGTATTTGTTATGTAACATTGTATTAACAGTGTCAGTGATGTGTATTTGTCATGTAACATTATATTGACAGTGTCAGTGACGTGTATTTGTTATGTAACATTATATTAACAGTGTCAGTGATGTGTATTTGTCATGTAACATTATATTGACAGTGTCAGTGACAGTATATTTGTCACATAGCATTATATTGACAGTGTCAGTGACAGTATATTTGTCATGTAACATTATATTGACAGTATCAGTGACGTGTATTTGTCATGTAACATTATATTGACAGTATCAGTGATGTGTATTTGTCATGTAACATTATATTGACAGAATCAGTGACGTGTATTTGTCATGTAACATTATATTGACAGTATCAGTGATGTGCATTTGTCATGTAACATTATATTGACAGTATCAGTGACATGTATTTGTCATGTAACATTATATTGACAGAATCAATGACGTGTATTTGTCATGTAACATTATATTGACAGTATCAGTGACATGTATTTGTCATGTAACATTATATTGACAGTGTCAGTGATGTGCATTTGTCATGTAACATTATATTAACAGTATCAGTGACATGTATTTGTCATGTAACATTATATTGACAGTGTCAGTGACAGTATATTTGTCACGTAACATTATATTGACAGTGTCAGTGACGTGTATTTGCAATGTAACATTATATTGACAGTGTCAGTGACAGTGTATTTCTCATGTAACATTATATTAACAGTGTCAGTGACGTGTATTTGTCATGTAACATTATATTGACAGTGTCAGTGACGTGTATTTGTTATGTAACATTATATTGACAGTGTCAGTGACGTGTATTTGTCACATAACATTATATTGACAGTGTCAGTGATGTGTATTTGTCACGTAACATTATATTGACAGTGTCAATGACGTGTATTTGTCACATAACATTATATTGACAGTGTCAGTGACAGTGTATTTGTCATGTAACATTATATTGACAGTGTCAGTGACAGTGCATTTGCAATGTAACATTATATTGACAGTGTCAGTGACAGTGTATTTGTCACATAACATTATATTGACAGTGTCAGTGATGTGTATTTGTCATGTAACATTATATTGACAGTGTCAGTGACGTGTATTTGTCACATAACATTATATTGACAGTGTCAGTGACAGTGTATTTGTCATGTAACATTATATTGACAGTGTCAGTGATGTGTATTTGTCATGTAACATTATATTGACAGTGTCAGTGACAGTGTATTTGTCATGTAGCATTATATTGACAGTGTCAGTGACGTGTATTTGTCATGTAACATTATATTGACAGTGTCAGTGACGTGTATTTGTCACATAACATTATATTGACAGTGTCAGTGACAGTGTATTTGTCATGTAACATTATATTGACAGTGTCAGTGACAGTGTATTTGTCACATAACATTATATTGACAGTGTCAGTGACAGTGTATTTGTCATGTAACATTATATTGACAGTGTCAGTGACGTGTATTTGCAATGTAACATTATATTGACAGTGTCAGTGACAGTGTATTTGTCATGTAACATTACATTGACAGTGTCAGTGATGTGTATTTGTCATGTAACATTATATTGACAGTGTCAGTGACGTGTATTTGTCATGTAACATTATATTGACAGTGTCAGTGATGTGTATTCGTCATGTAACATTATATTGACAGTATCAGTGACGTGTATTTGTCACATAGCATTATACTGACAGTGTCAGTGACGTGTATTTGCAATGTAACATTATATTGACAGTGTCAGTGACAGTGTACTTGTCATGTAACATTATATTGACAGTGTCAGTGATGTGTATTTGTCATGTAACATTATATTGACAGTGTCAGTGATGTGTATTTGTCATGTAACATTATATTGACAGTGTCAGTGACAGTGTATTTGTCATGTAACATTACATTGACAGTGTCAGTGATGTGTATTTGTCACATAACATTATATTGACAGTGTCAGTGATGTGTATTTGTCATGTAACATTATATTGACAGTGTCAGTGACAGTGTATTTGTCATGTAACATTATATTGACAGTGTCAGTGATGTGTATTTGTCATGTAACATTATATTGACAGTGTCAGTGATGTGTATTTGTCATGTAACATTATATTGACTGTGTCAGTGATGTGTATTTGTCATGTAACATTACATTGACAGTGTCAGTGATGTGTATTTGACACATAACATTATATTGACAGTGTCAGTGACAGTGTATTTGTCACATAACATTATATTGACAGTGTCAGTGACGTGTATTTGCAATGTAACATTATATTGACAGTGTCAGTGACAGTGTATTTGTCATGTAACATTATATTGACAGTGTCAGTGATGTGTATTTGTCATGTAACATTATATTGACAGTGTCAGTGACGTGTATTTGCCATGTAACATTATATTGACAGTGTCAGTGATGTGTATTTGTCATGTAACATTATACTGACAGTGTCAGTGACGTGTATTTGCAATGTAACATTATATTGACAGTGTCAGTGACAGTGTATTTGTCATGTAACATTATATTGACAGTGTCAGTGATGTGTATTTGTCATGTAACATTATATTGACAGTGTCAGTGATGTGTATTTGTCATGTAACATTATATTGACAGTGTCAGTGACAGTGTATTTGTCATGTAACATTACATTGACAGTGTCAGTGATGTGTATTTGTCACATAACATTATATTGACAGTGTCAGTGATGTGTATTTGTCATGTAACATTATATTGACAGTGTCAGTGACAGTGTATTTGTCATGTAACATTATATTGACAGTGTCAGTGATGTGTATTTGTCATGTAACATTATATTGACAGTGTCAGTGATGTGTATTTGTCATGTAACATTATATTGACAGTGTCAGTGACAGTGTATTTGTCATGTAACATTATATTGACAGTGTCAGTGATGTGTATTTGTCATGTAACATTATATTGACAGTGTCAGTGACGTGTATTTGCAATGTAACATTATATTGACAGTGTCAGTGATGTGTATTTGTCATGTAACATTACATTGACAGTGTCAGTGACGTGTATTTGTCACGTAACATTACATTGACAGTGTCAGTGATGTGTATTTGTCATGTAACATTATATTGACAGTATCAGTGACGTGTATTTGTCACGTAGCATTATATTGACAGTGTCAGTGATGTGTATTTGTCATGTAACATTATATTGACAGTGTCAGTGACGTGTATTTGTCATGTAACATTATATTGACAGTGTCAGTGACAGTATATTTGTCATGTAACATTATATTGACAGTGTCAGTGACAGTGTATTTGTCATGTAACATTATATTGACAGTGTCAGTGACGTGTATTTGTCATGTAACATTATATTGACAGTGTCAGTGACGTGTATTTGTCATGTAACATTATATTGACAGTGTCAGTGACGTGTATTTGTCATGTAACATTATATTGACAGTATCAGTGACGTGTATTTGTCATGTAACATTATATTGACAGTGTCAGTGACAGTATATTTGTCATGTAACATTATATTGACAGTGTCAGTGACAGTATATTTGTCATGTAACATTATATTGACAGTGTCAGTGACGTGTATTTGTCATGTAACATTATATTGACAGTGTCAGTGACGTGTATTTGTCATGTAACATTATATTGACAGTGTCAGTGACGTGTATTTGTCATGTAACATTATATTGACAGTATCAGTGACGTGTATTTGTCATGTAACATTATATTGACAGTGTCAGTGACAGTATATTTGTCATCTAACATTATATTGACAGTGTCAGTGACATGTATTTGTCACGTAGCATTATATTGACAGTGTCAGTGACGTGTATTTGTCATGTAGCATTATATTGACAGTGTCAGTGATGTGTATTTGTCATGTAACATTATATTGACAGTGTCAGTGACGTGTATTTTTCATGTAACATTATATTGACAGTGTCAGTGATGTGTATTTGTCATGTTACATTATATTGACAGTGTCAGTGACAGTGTATTTGTCATGTAACATTATATTGACAGTGTCAGTGACAGTGTATTTGTCATGTAACATTACATTGACAGTGTCAGTGATGTGTATTTGTCACATAACATTATATTGACAGTGTCAGTGACAGTGTATTTGTCACATAACATTATATTGACAGTGTCAGTGACGTGTATTTGCAATGTAACATTATATTGACAGTGTCAGTGACAGTGTATTTGTCATGTAACATTATATTGACAGTGTCAGTGACGTGTATTTGCCATGTAACATTATATTGACAGTGTCAGTGATGTGTATTTGTCATGTAACATTATACTGACAGTGTCAGTGACGTGTATTTGCAATGTAACATTATATTGACAGTGTCAGTGACAGTGTATTTGTCATGTAACATTATATTGACAGTGTCAGTGACAGTGTATTTGTCATGTAACATTACATTGACAGTGTCAGTGATGTGTATTTGTCACATAACATTATATTGACAGTGTCAGTGACAGTGTATTTGTCACATAACTTTATATTGACAGTGTCAGTGACGTGTATTTGCAATGTAACATTATATTGACAGTGTCAGTGACAGTGTATTTGTCATGTAACATTATATTGACAGTGTCAGTGATGTGTATTTGTCATGTAACATTATATTGACAGTGTCAGTGACGTGTATTTGCCATGTAACATTATATTGACAGTGTCAGTGATGTGTATTTGTCATGTAACATTATACTGACAGTGTCAGTGACGTGTATTTGCAATGTAACATTATATTGACAGTGTCAGTGACAGTGTATTTGTCATGTAACATTATATTGACAGTGTCAGTGATGTGTATTTGTCATGTAACATTATATTGACAGTGTCAGTGACAGTGTATTTTTCATGTAACATTACATTGACAGTGTCAGTGATGTTTATTTGTCACATAACATTACATTGACAGTGTCAGTGATGTGTATTTGTCATGTAACATTATATTGACAGTGTCAGTGACAGTGTATTTGTCATGTAACATTATATTGACAGTGTCAGTGACGTGTATTTGCAATGTAACATTATATTGACAGTGTCAGTGACAGTGTATTTGTCATGTAACATTATATTGACAGTGTCAGTGATGTGTATTTGTCATGTAACATTATATTGACAGTGTCAGTGACGTGTATTTGCAATGTAACATTATATTGACAGTGTCAGTGATGTGTATTTGTCATGTAACATTACATTGACAGTGTCAGTGACGTGTATTTGTCATGTAACATTATATTGACAGTGTCAGTGACAGTATATTTGTCATGTAACATTATATTGACAGTGTCAGTGACAGTGTATTTGTCATGTAACATTATATTGACAGTGTCAGTGATGTGTATTTGTCATGTAACATTATATTGACAGTGTCAGTGACGTGTATTTGTCATGTAACATTATATTGACAGTGTCAGTGACGTGTATTTGTCATGTAACATTATATTGACAGTATCAGTGACGTGTATTTGTCATGTAACATTATATTGACAGTGTCAGTGACAGTTTATTTGTCATGTAACACTATATTTACAGTGTCAGTGACGTGTATTTGTCATGTCACATTATATTGACAGTGTCAGTGACAGTGTATTTGTCATGTAACATTATATTGACAGTGTCAGTGACGTGTATTTGTCACATAACATTATATTGACAGTGTCAGTGACGTGTATTTGTCATGTAACATTATATTGACAGTGTCAGTGACAGTATATTTGTCATGTAACATTATATTGACAGTGTCAGTGACGTGTATTTGTCACATAACATTATATTGACAGTGTCAGTGACAGTGTATTTGTCATGTAACATTATATTGACAGTGTCAGTGACGTGTATTTGTCACATAACATTATATTGACAGTGTCAGTGACAGTGTATTTGTCATGTAACATTATATTGACAGTGTCAGTGACAGTGTATTTGTCACATAACATTATATTGACAGTGTCAGTGACGTGTATTTGCAATGTAACATTATATTGACAGTGTCAGTGACAGTGTATTTGTCATGTAACATTATATTGACAGTGTCAGTGATGTGTATTTGTCATGTAACATTATATTGACAGTGTCAGTGACGTGTATTTGCCATGTAACATTATATTGACAGTGTCAGTGATGTGTATTTGTCATGTAACATTATACTGACAGTGTCAGTGACGTGTATTTGCAATGTAACATTATATTGACAGTGTCAGTGACAGTGTATTTGTCATGTAACATTATATTGACAGTGTCAGTGATGTGTATTTGTCATGTAACATTATATTGACAGTGTCAGTGATGTGTATTTGTCATGTAACATTATATTGACAGTGTCAGTGACAGTGTATTTGTCATGTAACATTACATTGACAGTGTCAGTGATGTGTATTTGTCACATAACATTATATTGACAGTGTCAGTGATGTGTATTTGTCATGTAACATTATATTGACAGTGTCAGTGACAGTGTATTTGTCATGTAACATTATATTGACAGTGTCAGTGATGTGTATTTGTCATGTAACATTATATTGACAGTGTCAGTGATGTGTATTTGTCATGTAACATTATATTGACAGTGTCAGTGACAGTGTATTTGTCATGTAACATTATATTGACAGTGTCAGTGATGTGTATTTGTCATGTAACATTATATTGACAGTGTCAGTGACGTGTATTTGCAATGTAACATTATATTGACAGTGTCAGTGATGTGTATTTGTCATGTAACATTACATTGACAGTGTCAGTGACGTGTATTTGTCACGTAACATTACATTGACAGTGTCAGTGATGTGTATTTGTCATGTAACATTATATTGACAGTATCAGTGACGTGTATTTGTCACGTAGCATTATATTGACAGTGTCAGTGATGTGTATTTGTCATGTAACATTATATTGACAGTGTCAGTGACGTGTATTTGTCATGTAACATTATATTGACAGTGTCAGTGACAGTGTATTTGTCATGTAACATTATATTGACAGTGTCAGTGACGTGTATTTGTCATGTAACATTATATTGACAGTGTCAGTGACGTGTATTTGTCATGTAACATTATATTGACAGTGTCAGTGACGTGTATTTGTCATGTAACATTATATTGACAGTATCAGTGACGTGTATTTGTCATGTAACATTATATTGACAGTGTCAGTGACAGTATATTTGTCATGTAACATTATATTGACAGTGTCAGTGACAGTATATTTGTCATGTAACATTATATTGACAGTGTCAGTGACGTGTATTTGTCATGTAACATTATATTGACAGTGTCAGTGACGTGTATTTGTCATGTAACATTATATTGACAGTGTCAGTGACGTGTATTTGTCATGTAACATTATATTGACAGTATCAGTGACGTGTATTTGTCATGTAACATTATATTGACAGTGTCAGTGACAGTATATTTGTCATCTAACATTATATTGACAGTGTCAGTGACATGTATTTGTCACATAGCATTATATTGACAGTGTCAGTGACGTGTATTTGTCATGTAGCATTATATTGACAGTGTCAGTGATGTGTATTTGTCATGTAACATTATATTGACAGTGTCAGTGACGTGTATTTTTCATGTAACATTATATTGACAGTGTCAGTGATGTGTATTTGTCATGTTACATTATATTGACAGTGTCAGTGACAGTGTATTTGTCATGTAACATTATATTGACAGTGTCAGTGACAGTGTATTTGTCATGTAACATTACATTGACAGTGTCAGTGATGTGTATTTGTCACATAACATTATATTGACAGTGTCAGTGACAGTGTATTTGTCACATAACATTATATTGACAGTGTCAGTGACAGTGTATTTGTCACATAACATTATATTGACAGTGTCAGTGACGTGTATTTGCAATGTAACATTATATTGACAGTGTCAGTGACAGTGTATTTGTCATGTAACATTATATTGACAGTGTCAGTGATGTGTATTTGTCATGTAACATTATATTGACAGTGTCAGTGACGTGTATTTGCCATGTAACATTATATTGACAGTGTCAGTGATGTGTATTTGTCATGTAACATTATACTGACAGTGTCAGTGACGTGTATTTGCAATGTAACATTATATTGACAGTGTCAGTGACAGTGTATTTGTCATGTAACATTATATTGACAGTGTCAGTGACAGTGTATTTGTCATGTAACATTACATTGACAGTGTCAGTGATGTGTATTTGTCACATAACATTATATTGACAGTGTCAGTGACAGTGTATTTGTCACATAACTTTATATTGACAGTGTCAGTGACGTGTATTTGCAATGTAACATTATATTGACAGTGTCAGTGACAGTGTATTTGTCATGTAACATTACATTGACAGTGTCAGTGATGTGTATTTGTCATGTAACATTATATTGACAGTGTCAGTGACGTGTATTTGCCATGTAACATTATATTGACAGTGTCAGTGATGTGTATTTGTCATGTAACATTATACTGACAGTGTCAGTGACGTGTATTTGCAATGTAACATTATATTGACAGTGTCAGTGACAGTGTATTTGTCATGTAACATTATATTGACAGTGTCAGTGATGTGTATTTGTCATGTAACATTATATTGACAGTGTCAGTGACAGTGTATTTTTCATGTAACATTACATTGACAGTGTCAGTGATGTTTATTTGTCACATAACATTACATTGACAGTGTCAGTGATGTGTATTTGTCATGTAACATTATATTGACAGTGTCAGTGACAGTGTATTTGTCATGTAACATTATATTGACAGTGTCAGTGACGTGTATTTGCAATGTAACATTATATTGACAGTGTCAGTGACAGTGTATTTGTCATGTAACATTATATTGACAGTGTCAGTGATGTGTATTTGTCATGTAACATTATATTGACAGTGTCAGTGACGTGTATTTGCAATGTAACATTATATTGACAGTGTCAGTGATGTGTATTTGTCATGTAACATTACATTGACAGTGTCAGTGACGTGTATTTGTCACGTAACATTACATTGACAGTGTCAGTGATGTGTATTTGTCATGTAACATTATATTGACAGTATCAGTGACGTGTATTTGTCACGTAGCATTATATTGACAGTGTCAGTGATGTGTATTTGTCATGTAACATTATATTGACAGTGTCAGTGACGTGTATTTGTCATGTAACATTATATTGACAGTGTCAGTGACAGTATATTTGTCATGTAACATTATATTGACAGTGTCAGTGACAGTGTATTTGTCATGTAACATTATATTGACAGTGTCAGTGATGTGTATTTGTCATGTAACATTATATTGACAGTGTCAGTGACGTGTATTTGTCATGTAACATTATATTGACAGTGTCAGTGACGTGTATTTGTCATGTAACATTATATTGACAGTATCAGTGACGTGTATTTGTCATGTAACATTATATTGACAGTGTCAGTGACAGTTTATTTGTCATGTAACATTATATTTACAGTGTCAGTGACGTGTATTTGTCATGTCACATTATATTGACAGTGTCAGTGACAGTGTATTTGTCATGTAACATTATATTGACAGTGTCAGTGACGTGTATTTGTCACATAACATTATATTGACAGTGTCAGTGACGTGTATTTGTCATGTAACATTATATTGACAGTGTCAGTGACAGTATATTTGTCATGTAACATTTTATTGACAGTGTCAGTGACGTGTATTTGTCACATAACATTATATTGACAGTGTCAGTGACAGTGTATTTATCATGTAACATTATATTGACAGTGTCAGTGACGTGTATTTGTCACATAACATTATATTGACAGTGTCAGTGACAGTGTATTTGTCATGTAACATTATATTGACAGTGTCAGTGACAGTGTATTTATCATGTAACATTATATTGACAGTGTCAGTGACAGTGTATTTGTCATGTAACATTATATTGACAGTGACAGTGACAGTGTATTTGTCATGTAACATTATATTGACAGTGACAGTGACAGTGTATTTGTCATGTAACATTATATTGACAGTGACAGTGACAGTGTATTTGTCACCTAGCATTATATTGACAGTGCCGCCTACTGGTGCAGGGCTTCTCGAATCCTGAGACTGCTACTACTGTTAAATTCCCGTTCGTCAGCTCAGTAACGCGATGGAGCTGATTTGGCTTCAGAGGTCTGGAATTCGCCAGATTTTCGACTGTTATTCCTTGGCTACTCTCACTAGGTTTAGCATGTGAACCGAGACAAGTTCCCGGGGTGTGACACTTGCAGCCACTAATGAGAGCTGTTTGAGTCGTCGGGACCAACTGCTAGCAAAACCATCCTTCTGGGTGCTGTTGTTTACCATGCAGAAGTGCTACCTTTAGGGCTCACCCCATACAGCACATTTTTAACATATGTTAGATAAAATAAAAACTTTAGCACAAAAAGAGACCATTTGACCCATTGTGTCTGTGCTGGTGCTACCTCCACCCCAGAGCTATTTGCTCTAATGCCATATCCTTGTTCTTATGGTAGCTACAAAGCAGTCACTTTAGTGAACTATTGCTCCCCGATGGGTCTCCTCTGTAGCATGGCAGAACAGTTTAGTGATATGGCTCATGTATCTACAGCTATAGGACATAAGATGCTGCTATAATCCATATCTTTCATCCTTTGAGCAACAGTGATAAATTGCCATTGAACTTGGCTTCGGATAAAGTTACTTGTTGCACCCTATCATTTCTGTCTAGGCATTAACAGAGTTAAGCGAATGCCTTTTCTAAATAAACCAATAAGGAGTCATTGGGTTGCTCCAGAGTCATCAAACAAAAACCAAACAAAAGTGCCCCCTTGTTAGAGGGACACAACTAATAAAGTTCTGAACCATGAAAAAACAAAGGAAACATATAAACTTAAATAATACGTGGTTGCTAATATCCAGTATACACTCCAGTTCCTGTGATTGGTTATTCTCCTTTAAACATTTTTTAAATACAGTTGAACTTTTAAAACAAAAATAAAAAGTGAACAAATTTCATTTCCTACCCAGATGACTAATGCACTTTTCACCGGGATAGTTCCTACCGCTTTAAGAAGTGGTGTGGGCGGGTGGCTGAGATTTTGGCGGTGACGCTGGGAGCCGGGGACTACATTAGCCGGGAGTTCGGCTCCGTGGAGGCAGTTTCACAAATTGTTGAAACGGGTTTTTTGCCGGGGGAACAAAAAAGGAGGAAAAAAATGAAGACATCAGATTTCAGTCTTAAGTTTCTTTTGGCCATGGGATTTCCTTTCGTCTTGTTGGTAAGTGTTGTCTTTTGTCGAGATGATTGTATAAAATGTGCTCTTTAATCGGACGTGGTTAAACTCTAATGGGATAAGAAAGTCGGGTCTCCACTTGAGTAATTTTGTCACTGGATCGAGTGTAAACGAGAGAAATAAAATTCAATTAAAAAAAATCTCGTTTCGTGGCCTTTAGTATGAAGTTTCCTTGCAGAAGATCCGAAATTAAAAGGATTGGGTTTGGTGCTGGGTTCGGTGCGGTTCTAATTCGCCGAAAGGATATTTCCTGAACCTGTCGGGCTGACCCGCTGCCTGGGTTTTGTGGTCAGTAGTTACCTGGATATTGCGATACGGGTCTGAAAAGTACATTAGAAGTTTACTTCACAGACACATGCAGAGCTACAGAGAGAGACACACACATATACAGAGAGGGACACACAGACACACACACACAGATAGACACAGACAGAGAAAGAGACACACACAGACAGAGAGACACACACCAGACACACACATTGGAATTAAAGTCGGACAGGAATTGCGGTTGTTAAAATGCTGTGTTGTAACTTTCTTATTCCTAGATTCGGCCTCCTTTTGTTACGATATTGTGCAACTCATAATGTTCAGTCTATAAGTGAAGAAGAATACACTTTGCTTTGATACTTCTAATTTTGTTTTATTGCTGCGATATGCACTGAGTAACGCCAACTGTTACACATCATCGTGCGTGACCGTAGACTCTATATTAAACCATGTAACCTGGGTGAGGTACAATTGGATATCTCACCTGGATTAATGAATGTGACCCAATTATTATTTTGAATGGGACCCTCCGGTAACGTCAGTTGACCAGTTGCCATAAAGAGAATTTATAAAGGAAAGTCACATAAGTAGGATAAGTCAAAGTATCAAGTATTATTTTAATTTATTAACATTTTAAAACTCCAGAATGTTCCAATAGCATCGGACGTCTCCATTTGAAATGAGGGAGAGGTTGTATTACAGAAATATACACTATATTAAATTATACTATAAACTATTATTGAGTGTACTCAGCTTTGGCCAGATCATCATTTCCTAAACCAAATTTAATAAGAAAACCAAAATTTGGGTCAGTGAGCCCAAATAATAATGGAAATTGACACTACTTGCAATCCTTAAATAGGTTAGGGATCTCTTAGTCCAAGTAACATTATTAAAGTATTTTTTGATTTCCAAATTTTGATGATGAATTTCCCCCTTTTTCCTACTCTAGGTTGTCAAATCATGGTACTTAAAACAGTTGTCACGCTTGAGGGCATCAAGTGCAATGACGATTTGTGTGTGTATCTCCTTGTAAATTCAAGGGTGGTTTCCTTTCATGACCTTGATGATCCTTGAAATAATAGACAAAATTATTCCACATCTCTACCTATTTCTGCCTACCTCTATCCCAAGTGTCTTAAATGGCTTTTTTGATGTACAACAGTAAGACTGCTAAAAACTGCTGAAGATCTCTTAAGTATATCCAGACTGGATAGTTTGAGTGTTTTAGGTAAATAATTCTCAAAGTAGTCAGAACAGCAACCTCAAGGCATTCATGTTCTTTGGTGGAATAAATATTATTCAAGTTGGGTGGGGGGAAGCATCAGTTTAATTAATGCTTGCATTGCTCTGTGAGTTTCACACTGAGTTGTGTTGCGGTGGTGCAAATATGATAACTTCACAAGTCAATTGCATGGTTTCAGTTTCTCTGCCTCCACAAAGACCCACACAATTCAGTGGCTTAGCACTAGAGTAATGCTAGCTCCAGTGTAACAGTTACAGCTGATACAGCACCCAAGAAAGTCCAAACCATCATTATAACCACACCAGCTACATACCAACATGAGTCTAGCCTGTGGGCCAATAGACATGCACTGATGAGTAGATACTGCGTGTGCAGGGTGTGATGTGGGCTATGCACATTAGTCCTGATTTTCTTCAGTATTGTGGATATTGATGTGCACGTATAGGCAGTGGCGGAGCTCAGTTCGGCTGACTGGGGAGGAGGCAGGCTTGGGGGTGGGGGTCGAACTCGTGATTTGTTGACTTGACAGGAAAGGGACCAAGCTGGGAACTGGGGAATGCTAACATAGCTGGTCCGAAGGCTGAGCCAGGGACTGCACAGACTTGCAGGCCAAACCCTGGGGCCATAGACGGGTGACAGAGAGGTTCCTGGGAGCAAAATAGAGGTGGTCCTCTAAAGCCGCATTGGCTGGCTTCAAAATGATTGGTGATGGGGGGAGGGGGGGTCGCCTGCTCCCCTCTGGCTCCGCCACTGTCTATAGCTATGTGTTTGTAGCACACACTGCCCATCCTTGTCTGCACATGCACAGGAGTACTGCAAGTTCTAGAAGAAGCAAAAGTATTGTTTTGTGAAACCATGTAAGTGTAATGAGAGCGTACATGTCCTAACCTCTCAAAAATATACAAAGTTCAGACATGTCTTAATCTACAGAATGTTTTACTTTGTCTTAAGGATCTGCCAAATATTTTATCCTCAGATTATTATTTCCAACTATTCTATTAAAGGAGCTATGCCTCTTTTAAAATGGCATTGTTGGATATGATTTGGGCAGTAACTATCATATAAACTAAAATGTTTTTATATTAGAGGATTGGAAGGTCCAGTGGTTTAAAACATTGTCCTCCTACCTCTGACTTATCCATCAAAATCTCTTTATTTTCTTATTTGCTGCTATGTGTAAGGATCATGACGCAGACTGAGCAGTCTCAAACCAGTTGATAGGCTGTACGAGCTAGCCATAGCTTACTGTGAGTTGGTACTAAATTGACAATATCTGAAATACTGCATGAGGCATGAGGGAAAGGTAAATGATGCAGTAGGGGATGCTGTTCTGTGGTTAGTGTTAAGGACTGTTGCTAGAAGGGACAGATGGCGTTTTACCTTTTGTCTGGCTGCAGAGTGTTCTTAAACCTGACATCAGTTACCGAATGTAGAGAATTTTCTGTTTCTAATTTAGATGTGCCATATCTTGGTGACCATTTTGTTTAAATTGTGGGTGGGTTGAACGAACCTGCGCCTGCTTGTTCATACTCGCCTGGAACCTGTTGGACAGCACATATTGCAGCAACAATATTGTACCTTGCAGCTTGGGTGGAAGAAAATGAGACTATCTGGTTTGAAGAATTGAATTCTACTTAGGGACATAAGAAAATACAGGCTGGTAAAAGTCACTGCATTCCATCTGTCCAGTCCCAAATATAGCATCAGTAGTATTGAGAATATATTAAAATTGCTTTTTTCCAAGTAAATTTTGACTTTGCTATCCAAAGATACAATATGATTTAGTTCCCCAAACATGTCAGAAATGGTTAACTTTTTTAAAGAAATAACTTTGCAAATAATGAGTGATTCAAGGTGCACTTACAATGGTAGTATCAATGCAAAGCAAAACCATCACTAACGTTATAGTGTAAATTCCACCTAGGTCTGGACTCAGCTCCGGAAAATGTGTTGCACCAACTGTTGATTTGTAGTATAAAAGCGACCTTGGCATACAACACCCGGTGCTTCATAAACGGGGGGATGTGAACCAAAAAGCTGTATGTATATGAAATGAAATGTGTCAATATGGGGCATTTTATCCCTTTTAAAGTCTAAAGCTGTAAGAAATTCAGTACCTAATAACCGCTGCTTCTCAGTCCATAAGTTTACACCGTGCTCTGGTCAATGTTTGTTATTTTGTTGCTTCTTTTCATCCTTTGCTTTTAGGATGCCATTACCACTCTTGCAATATTTTGCTATTGTGGAGTTACCCTTCCTTATAGTTGATTGTTATTAGCCAATTGACCTTTGTTATTGCCTGATCACCTTTCAGCCACATAATTAAAACCAGTTTATAAAGCTTGATGTCACTGACGTGATGGAGAATTGGCATGTGTAGCAGCTTTGAATTGGTTTGACATTTTCTAGAGTTCAATTAGAAGTGAAGGAATAATCTCAAAAGAGACCCTTATATGGTCTCATCTTTGAGTACCTGTGAGAAAAAGACAAATTTGTAAACCTACCACTAGGTGGCAAGCCTTTTGATCAGGGCTAACATGCAATATTTTTGAAGCCAGATGTGTGTGTTGAGGGAATGGTGGTTTGGGGGGGCGGTAGGGAAGAGACACCTTTGTCACATAGTTTTGGCCTCAGTACTTCCTGCTGCTTATTATTTTCAATGAAATTTGGCTCCTATCAAAGAAGGCTTGTGAATTAGAAAACTAAATGCATTGTAGATTAGTAGTTATAGTAAGCTGTTACATCAAATCATGTTCACAATGTAAAAATCAGTTTGTATAAACCCTCTCCTGGTGGAAAAAAAGACCTTAGATGAAGGTTTAAAATCGCTGAATCTGCTAATTTATTCAGCATCGTTGAAAAGTGAAACAATTTAAGGTAACTGAATATTTATTAACATCTGCTAATGTTTCAAACTGTTTCTTGCTTTTATGATTGCTGGAGGCGACTTCTACCCTTTCATACTTCAATTCTTTTTAAGGGTGTGGTGGCTAATGTAGTGTTAAAACTCGTCTCTGATCAAATAAGTATTTATTTCATTGCTACGTGCAACATACAAGTCCCGATTAGAACAAAATACCAGAATGATGAACCGAGAAAGTAAATAGGATCAAAGGGAGACCAAATTGAGGTTAATCTAAGCTTGTCTAAGAAACATTAATTTTCAGCAAGCTCCATTTGAATGCGTCAGCAATGTTTGGTATGGTCACCCCTGTTTTGTGTACACAATTGTCTGTTTTAATACAAGTTTTAGAAAAGGGATATAATAGCCATGAACTGGAAGGTGTAGAGGTATTTACCATGGTTCTCCATGCAGCACTGAATCCCTCTCTTTCCCCCTGGCCTCCATACATGTGTTCCATGTTTTTTCATAGTTTTCTACAACTGTTAATAAAAACTATTTAAGGATGAAGTGTCTTAAAGATACCACAAAATAAATTTTCCAAGTTAACACCCTGGCACAGAACCTCGCTTGAAAGGAGGACAATTTGGCTTAACATTCAGTGCTTCAGATTCTCGGCTCTTCCCAATTTCCCCATACTTGATTCTAATATTGGGTGCTTGCTACTTTTTGTTAAGGTTACAAAAAATAATTCACTCAGTAACACAAGTTTTCCTTTTGGTTAATCAGATTTTTGACAATAGCTATGCCTAAGGGCCTCCAAATCATGCTACTGAGAAGTTCACACAAGCAGATTTTCTGTTTGCCTCAATATGGAATGTGCAGCCTCTCCATTTTGGGATGAGCCCCATGAGTTTAAGTGCAAGTTGGCAAGTGCCAAGGCTTGGGAACCCCCAAGTATGTGCAGGGGTACTGCTGGAATTTACCCAGTTAAAGAAAACTTGCAGTTTGCCAGCTTCCCACTACTTGTTCAGGACTATTCTACTGGTTATGACATTAATTTGTAAGATTATCTAGAACACTGTGGGAAGATCCTGATCCTGAACTGTCTGGGTCAGGTCTACTCCTTCCAGATCTTATCAATGAGCCAGGCTAGCTGGTCAACAATCAACTGTCCTGGAGTTCTGTAGACTTGGCTGTGTCAGGGATTTGATCACTGAGTCTGCTACACTGGGTTGCTCCATCTTAATTTTCCATTGAGCAGTATATCACCCTAGATTTAACTCAATTGCCCTAAGAAACCTTGCTTCTCTTTAATTTCCCCTTCCCTCAAGTTCGTCATTACATGCTAAATTGCACATCCTGGATGATGGCTCTTCATGTAGAAAGAATGTGAGATTGTTTAACAATGCAGTTCCAGATCATAGAATCATAGAAATTTATGGCACAGAAGGAGGCCATTTGGCCCATCGTGTCTGTGCCGACCAAAAAAGAGCTATCATGCCTAATCCCACTTTCCAGCTCTTGGTCGTAGCCTTGTAGGTGCCGGCATTTCAAGTGCATATCCAAGTACTTTTTAAATGTGATGAGGGTTTCTGCCTCTACCACCCTTTCAGGCAGTGAGTTCCAGACCCCTACCACCCTCTGGGTGAAAAAAATTCACCTCAGCTCCCCTCTAATTCTTCTACCAATTACTTTAAATCTATACCCCCTGGTTATTGATCTCTCTGCTAGGGGAAATAGGTCCTTTCTATCCACTCTATCTAGGCCTCTCATTATTTTATATACCTCTTTTAAATCTCCCCTCAGCCTCCTGTGTTCCAAAGAAAATAACCCCAGCCTATCCAATCGTTCCCCATAGCAAAAATTCTCCAGTCCTGGCAACATCCTCATAAATCTCCTCTGTACCATTTGTAGTGCAATCACATCTTTCCTGTAATATGGTGACCAGAACTGTACGCAGTACTCAAGCTGTGACCTAACTAGTGTTTTATACAGTTCTAGCATAACCTCTCTGCTCTTATATTCTATGCCTCGGCTAATAAAGGAAAGTATCCCGTATGCCTTTTTAACCATCTTATCTACCTGTCCTGCCACCTTCAGGGATCTGTGGACATGCACTCCAAGGTCCCTTTGTTCCTCTACACTTCTCAGTATCCTCCGATTTATTGTGTTTTCCCTTGCCTTATTTGTCCTCCCCAAATGCATTACCTCACACTTCTCTGGATTGAATTCCATTTGCCACTTTTCTGCCCACCTGACCAGTCCATTGGAATCTTCAGCAAGATAGAACAACAAAACATCTTTTAGCAAATTCTTGAGCATGTTGCACAAAACCTGCTAAGTTTGAGTAATGTTATCAGTCATATTCCTATCAAAGCATAAGAGTAAAGCCTATTTAAGTAATCTTGTTCCTTCCACAGCCTGAGTATAATCCACAGTTATTGTGGAGTCTATCCAATTTATTTGAGGGAAGTGAATAATTGCAGAATTAGGGAGGAGGTAGTTCCACTGAAATTCAGTAGAACTACTTCCTCACTATGCCACTCTTCCAAAAAAAATCAAGCAAAATTCCAGCATATCATTAACGTGAAATTCTAATCTAAATTATTCAAACTTGACCAGATGAGATTCCTAGTAGAGCAGGAACCATAAATTACCATAGACTATGTGGCAACTTTGAGCTTAATGGCTAGGTTGGATCTTTATCAGTTTTGTTTCAAAGGGCTGTTTGTATTTAAAACCCATTCAACAATCTTAAATATTTGGGCAGTATTCAGTTTAATTTTCATACACCAACTTTTAAATCAACTTTATTCATTTTTTCCAGGAATCGAGTAGACTTTGAGCAATTGGTTTTGGGCTAATGTGTGCAACAAGCAACTGGTCCAAATACTAATCTTGAAGTGCAGATTTTTATTGATAGATATCTGGATTAGTGTCTTAAGTATGTGTATAATTGAGCCAGAGAGGAAACGCAGCATTTCCCTTGTATTCACTGATCTTTTGGACAAAAAAAGGATATTGGGCGCACGTTTTGTAGGTGCTATGTGGACACCTAAGTCCCGAAAATGGCATCTGAGATGTATACAGGACGCCATCTTGGTAAAGGGGTTTATGTACGCGCACCTAACGACCGCCGGCAGCATGCAGAGTAGGAAGATGATGACGCGAATCAGTGCGCATTGCTGATTTGAAGCAGCCGGTGAAATTTTGGAACTCCCCGCTCCAGCCAACACCCTGCCTTAACCTCGCACAGCTGAACAGGACTTAAACGGCATGAAGGACCCCCTACCAACGCTATTTAAAGGGATCATGAAGTACTTACAGGTTAGTTGCTGGATTATTTCTTCTGGCTGCTGGTGTAATTGTATGTGTTTTTGGAAGTTTCCTTTACTTGGGTAAAGTTTCAATATTCTATAGAGAGGACTGGCTGGTCTTGCAGTACTTTTAGTGGCATTTAAAATAAGTGCTAAAAAAAGTTGCTTCCAGACATGGATGGCCAGGTAAGGCTTCCTCTGGTAATTAAACATGACTGGGAGAATGAAGAGAGGCCACACAGAGCAGGACAAGCAGTTAGAAAAGTGGGGGGGGGGGGGGAGGAGGAGGAGCAGGGCACTCAGCAGGAGGCCATGTCCAAGGAGAGTCTTCAGGGACCAATTCTCTTACCTCAACTTCAGCGACGACCAGTGCATCAAATGTCTGTGGTTCACTAAAGGGGTCGTGACTGAAATTTGTCACTGCTGTAGCCACAACTGCAACCTCAAAGCAGAGCAAGGACAGCATTGCCTGTGGCTGTCAAAGTGACCGTGGCTCTTAATTTTTACGGCTCTGGCTCCTTTCAGGCTGCTGCTGGCGATATATGCAACATCTCGCAGTTTGCAGTGCACTGCAGTATGAGGGAGGTCACTGAGGCTCTCAATGCAATGAGAAACAGATTCAATCTCATTCCCTCTTGCCGGAGACAAGCAGGAGGAGCGAGCTCGAGAGTTTGCTTGCATTGCAGGCTTCCCCATGGTGCACGGTGCTATTGACTGCAAGCTCCACATCTGAACTCAGCCATATTCATGAACAGAAAGGGATTCCACTCCCTCTATGTGCAGCTGGTATGTGATCACATGCAGCGCATCATTCAGGTGAATGTCCGCTAACCTGGCAGCAGTCGTGATTCCTTCATTCTGCAGCAGCCCTCTCTTCCACCAGTATTTCAACCAGCTCGGCAAGTCAAAGGCTGGCTACTGGGCGACAAGGGTTATCGCCACATGAAATGGCTCATGACTCAGGTCAAGAACCCACGCACACATGCACAGCAGGCCTACAACAAGAGCTATGCTTCCATAAGGAACATTATACTGTGCAGCATAGGCGTCCTCAAACAACGCTTTCACTGCCTGGACCACTCTGGAGGACCCCTGCAGTACTCAGCTGACCGGGCATCAAAATTTGTTGTTGCATGCTGCACAACCTTGCTATTATGAGGGAACAACCCTTGCCACCGCCCATCAGGCAAGAGGAAGAGGCGGAGGAGGAGGAGGAAGCGGAGGAGGAGGAAGTGCATCAGGAAGAGGAGGAGGAGGAGGAGGAAAAGGCAGAGGAGGAGGAGGAAGTGGAGGAGGAGGAGGAAATGCAGCAGGAACTGGAGGAAGAGGCAGGGAGGCAACAAGGTAGACAGGCCCTGTTAGCCAGGGCTCAGCATGATCAGATTATTAATGAGCGATACCAGTAACTTCAATGACACCTCCCCATTCAACAACAGTCCCACACTCCTTACCTTTCCACTCTCACATGACCATCAAATCATCCTCCTTATGATTACATATTGCTTTCTCACTCAGCTCACCGCAGAAATAAAAACCACCACCAAATGCAAATTCAAATGCGCATTTATAAATTAATACATGATATTATACAAACAAAATGAGACTATTCACCCTTGTACATTCCCTCAGCGCCTGTCATTCTTGTGCCTTTACCGTTCCTAGTGCTCTGACGAGGTGCATCCCCAGTGGCTGGAGAACGGGTGGTGGAAGACTGCTGACCTTCAATTGAGGAGAGGGAACAACACCACCTGCACGTTCCCCTCCAAGTCACACACCATCCCGACTTGGAAATATATCGCTGCCGTTCCTTCATCGCCGCTGGGTCAAAATCCTGGAACTCCCTTCCTAACAGCACTGTTGGAGAACCATCACCACACGGACTGCAGTGGTTTAAGAAGGCGGCTCACCACCACCTTCTCAAGGGCAATTAGGGATGGGCAATAAATGCCGGCCTCACCAGCGATGCCCACATCCCATGAACGAATTTAAAAAAAGATGGCCTTGGAGGATGACCTCGAGCAGCTCTGGGCCAAGAGGGCCCGGCTTCAGACTGCACCATCTCGGCCTGGGCTGCAGCAGTCTGGCTGGCTGATTGACAGGCAATGGCAAGGGCATTGGTGGAGAGGCTGGGATGGGAGCAGGAATTCTGTCATCCTGAGAGAGGACAGCAGGTTCGTTTTTCGGGGTGCCACTGCCACTCTCCCGGGGCGGCGTCTAAGCATTCCTGGTGATCTGCTGGACTGCTGTGATGCCCTGGAAGCCCCTTTCAACAGTGTACCCAGAGCCACGACAGCAGCCGTCTGTGCTCCCAATGCACCAGTCAGACCTTTGATGGTAGATGTTTGTGCTGCAATGGAAGTTGTGATATCGTTCATTAGACGTTGCATCATGGTGGGTTCCACAGGTTTGCTGATGGAGGTGACCATCCGTTCCATGTGAGAAATGATGGGCTCCAAGCTCTGCGCAAAGCCCTGTGCCAAGATGGAGCTGGACTCATCCAAGCTCCTTGTCATTGTGCGCAGGCTTTCTGGCAGGCTTTCCAGTGCACCAAGCATTTGGTTGTGTAGGCACATCAGCCCTTTTCCGTAGCCTGGCCCATCGAAGTCATCATCTGAATTCTCTGCAGCAGAACTGGTGTGTGACCTCACCCACCGGCAAGTTGGCACCTGCGGTATCCTTTCTCCCCGCCCTGGCTCCTGCGCACTTGTGCTCGGTGTCTCACCACGTGCAGATCCCTCTTCTATCCTAGCCTCTAAAGTACGCGCAGTATCAGTGTCTGAGCTGGTGGCTGCGAGTGTAAGATCGAGTAACGGTGACTCTTCATCATCAGTGTCTTCTTCCTCTGACTGGGCAGGTTCTACTTCTTGGGTATCTGACATGACAAAGGAACATGGTGAGGGGGGAGGAGAAGGTAAGAAGTGCGTGCTTACACCATCTGCAGCACGTGAGTCAGAAAAGATTGTGGGATGAGGGAGAAGTGGGAAGAAGAAGGAGGATTAGGTATGCAGAGACCCTCATCATCGATCCCTCCAGCACTGCCAGTGGCCAAGTCTTCAGCGATGGCCCTTTCCATGATCGCCAGCACTGTCTCCTCCATGGGGGTTAGGACGTTTAGGTGCGCTTGTCCTCCTCCAGTTCTTTCTTGCTGCCTCCTGTTATGCGCCACCTTCTTCTGCAGGAAAGAGAGAAGTTTGTTGGTGTGTGTCCTGCAAGTTGTTTCGGTGATGTGGCTGTCATGGTTGAATAGCTATCACTGTGTGTAAAGTGTGAGTTGTGGGTGTGTGGCTTGCAACAGTGGTAATGTGTGAGAGTGAGATAAAGCACATGATTTGAACGGCTGAGCACTAATTGAAAGAGATTGTTGGTAGGTGGGTGATGGGGGTGTGTTGCATTGAGCAGTGGATGAGGCTAGTGGGTAGTTGATAGGATATGCCACTTGAAAGTTGAACTCACTCACCTTGACAACTCGTGTTAAATCACTGAACTTCTTCCTGCACTGCAACCATGTTCTTGGCGCTATACTCCTGGCAATTATCTCCTCCGCTACTGCCTCTTGAGCATATGTCTGGAGGGCCTCTTGCCCCCCCCTGCGGATACAGGATGCCCTCCTTCTCACCACCTCTTGCACCTAGGCCTCCAGTGCATTATCAGAAAACCTTGGTGCACGCTCTCTCGCATGTTCAGCCATTCCTCAAAGTATCAGATTCAGTTTTGAAACACCTCCCACCACTTCTTGCAGCCACCATGCACCTCCCCTTTAAGAGGTGCAGGCTGCCTTTAAGAAGCAGAAGCAACCCGCGATATCAGGGCCCCTGCTGATGCGAGCAGCCAATCAACAGTGCAGGTAGCACTGGCTGCACGCAGCAATCATTTAAAACTATGTTACTTGTTATGTGTCACGAATGTTACGTGTTGTCTGCATCGCAACAAACGGGCGCGGATTCATTACATTTCGTAATCCCAGTGCCCGTTTTCAGGGGTTATCCAATTTTTTTTATTCATTCATGGGATGTGGGCGTCGCTGGCAAGGCCAGCATTTTTGCCCATCCCTAACTGCCCTTGAGAAGGTGGTGGTGAGCTGCCTTCTTGAATTGCTGCAGTCCGTGTGGTGAAGGTTCTCCCACAGTGCTGTTAGGAAGGGAGTTCCAGGATTTTGACCCAGCGACGGTGAAGGAACGGCGATATATTTCCAAGTCGGGATGGTGTGTGACTTGGAGGGGAACGTGCAGGTGGTGTTGTTCCCATGTGCCTGCTGCCCTTGTCCTTCTAGGTGGTAGAGGTCGCGGGTTTGGGAGGAGCTGTCAAAGAAGCCTTGGCGAGTTGCTGCAGTGCATCCTGTAGATGGTACACACTGCAGCCACGGTGCGCCGTGGTGAAGGGAGTGAATGTTTAGGGTGGTGGAAGGAGTGCCAATCAAGCGGGCTGCTTTGTCCTGGATGGTGTCGAGCTTCTTGAGTGTTGTTGGAGCTGCACTCATCCAGGCAAGTGGAGAATTCAACTCCCATTAGTTTCTATCCATTCCAACTTGGTGGAGTCTGTCTAATGAGCTGCTGCTGGGTCTTTGCTCTTTATTTGCATGGAAGTGCACAGGTGTTTAATGTAATGCCTCTTTTTCAGTTATATTATCTCATCACACTGGTCTGCTTACTGAGCTCCTTGTATAGCACCTTGGTACATGTGCAGTTATGGAAGTTTTATGGTTTTATGTCTAACGTGGATTTTATTTTTAGAAACTTCTTTTACATTTAGTGTATTTAGTTTTTCATGGATACTGAGTAATAAAACCAACTGAACTAAAAGCGGCATCATCTCACTCATGCCTCTAAGATTATCTTAATTGCTTATCATTACCAATTCAGGAGAGTGCTATAGTGAGACTACAGTACAATTGGGAGCAATTTTACAAACTTAATTGCTCCAATAAATGTAGTGTTTTTTTTTAAAGAAACCTTATAGGGGCAGCATAGATATCGCAGAGCACAGACAAATGCAGGTTTATGTATTGCTTTAGTCAGTTCCTGATCTGAACCATGTTTCACCAAGCTTTGGTATTACAATATGGGTGGGGGGAATCAGAGGGGAGAGTTGTGGCTGGTTTCTGGTGCCTCCCGAGAGATGGCCAGAAGGGGCATTGGTTCCAGCCTATCCTCTTGGCTATAGATGGGAAAGGGATAAAATTATAATGGGGAGGGGGGAAAACAAGAAATCATATTCAAAAATACTGCCATTTAAACATCGAGTGCCCTGGTTGTTTTAACTAATGTAAAACCAATGTTCAGTATAATCCAAAGCTACTTCACAGGTGAGCCATTGTATTTTTCTTTACAATTAGCAACTTTTGAAGGTTTTTTCTAAAACTTTATCTTATTTTGTGCTAGCCAACTCTTAAAACTGAGGGTGATTTACACCAGTACATAATGCAGGGGAAAAATATTAGGCCTTCAGTTCCTTGTAACATTTCATTAAAACTGGATCAAAGGATGTCTTTCCTAACCATTATTTACAGTGCATGACTTAGATTCAGGTACTAGGTTTGAATCAGCAACCACTTCCTGTTGAAGGATAAATTTTACACCTGCACGTATATAGTAATCCATACAGCAGTCCTTCTTAACTTTATATTAATCATTATAAGAAACTATTTAGGACCAACCTATACTCACAGAAGTTAGAAATATTTTTCTTTTGTTCCGCCAAATGCATCGTGTCCTTTTTTCAATTTTCTCCCCTTTTTGTTTTCTGACTCTGCGGTATAATTCTACCAACACTGCTCCCTGGTACTCATTTCTCAGGTGTAAATCTTGGTTAGTGTTGGCAAGCTATTCAAAAATGGAGGGCATCACAACTCAGCACAAACATGATCTCTCCAAATGTATACATGCACATGCATTTTTCAGTGGGGATTACTTTATCGTGATCAGGAGCACGAGCCCTCGCTTTATCGTGATCAGGAGCGCGAGCCCTCGCTTTATCGTGATCAGGAGCGCGAGCCCTCGCTTTATCGTGATCAGGAGCGCGAGCCCTCGCTTTATCGTGATCAGGAGCGCGAGCCCTCGCTTTATCGTGATCAGGAGCGCGAGCCCTCGCTTTATCGTGATCAGGAGCGCGAGCCCTCGCTTTATCGTGATCAGGAGCGCGAGCCCTCGCTTTATCGTGATCAGGAGCGCGAGCCCTCGCTTTATCGTGATCAGGAGTGCGAGCCCTGGCCCTCTTTTTTTTTCTTTTTCTTTTTTCTCCTTCCAAACCCAGGAAACTGAGGCCAATAATATCCCAAAATGAGGTCCTGGCTCATAATTAACTAACTCTGCACAAACCAGGAGTCAAACATGGGACCTTCAGTCCCAAATAAGGCAATTCATTCATGATGTGTATTTTTGTACTGTCAAAGGGAAGCATATTGTACTAAATTGTCCCTTAATATTATAAAAAGTACACTTTGAGGCATCTCTTCTTTCAGCATCAAAACTAGTTGGAAGCAGTGTGAGAGTGGGCATTTTGTAAAGGACTCTTTCCCTCCTCCTCTCCTGTTCTCTTTCCCCCTCCCACCGTTTCTCTTTCCCTCTATATCAGAAAGATCTTGAATGGGGATTGTTGCTTTTAACCAATTTTCCTTGTTTGGATGTCTGCCTCTAACTAATGATTCCGAAGGATACAATGTTCTGATTAACAAAAACAATTGAGATACTAGTAATAGATACTCTTGTAGAGCAAATACTCTCCGAACATACAGCACAGAGGGCCATTGGCTTGTTTGTGTCAATGCCCAATGTTACAAGGTTATTGGCTAATTCATCAGAATGTTCTTCTCCCTCAAGTGGCACAATGGGCTACATCTGGATGCAAATAACTGGACACATGTCTCCTAAAACTGATTTGGTGGTTGCTGAGTGCACAAAAAGGAAGTAAGGAAGGGTCAAGAACCAGAGGACATAGGTTTAAGGTGATTGGCAAAAGAACCAAAGGTGACATGAGGAAAAACTTTTCTACACTGCGAGCGGTTAGGATCTGGAAAGCACTGCCTGAGGGGGTGGTGGAGGCAGATTCAATCATGGCCCTCAAAAGGGAACTGGATAAGTACTTGAATGGAAAAAAATTGCAGGGCTATGAGGAAAAGGCGGGGAGAGTGGGACTAACTGGATTGCTCTTGCATAGAGCTGGCGCGGACTCGATGCACTGACTGGCCTCCTTCCGTGCAGTAACCTTTCTATGATTCTATGATTCTAAGACTTGTTCTATGATCCCAACAGCTAAGCCTA
Organism: Heptranchias perlo; assembly: GCF_035084215.1. Classification (NCBI taxonomy): domain Eukaryota; kingdom Metazoa; phylum Chordata; class Chondrichthyes; order Hexanchiformes; family Hexanchidae; genus Heptranchias; species Heptranchias perlo. Next base: position 50,703,114 of record NC_090329.1, read on the forward strand.
GAGCTGCTTTTTGTTCTAAACTAGATGCATCAACCCTGGTTCAGTCCACCCCCTCCCCTATTTCATCCTCATGAGTGTAGATGCAAGATCCCTGTTCCAGCATCTATTTAGCAGTTTGCCCCTTACATTTTTTTTCTTGACATTATTAGCACTTCTAAAGATACTGAAGGTTTCACATTCGAATCGTAGAATCATAGAAAGGTTACAGCATGGAAGGAGGCCATTCGACCCATCGAGTCCGTGCCAGCTCTATGCAAGAGCAATCCAGCTAATCCCACTCCCCCACCCTATCCCCCTCGCCCTGAATATTTTTCCTTTCAGCTACTTATCCAGTTCACTTTTGAAAGCCATGATTCAATCTGCCTCCACCACCCCCTCAGGCAGTGCATTCCAGATCCTAACCACTTACTGTGTAAAAAAGTTTTTCCTCATGTCACCTTTGGTTCTTTTGCCAATCACCTTAAATCCATGTCCTCTAGTTCTTGACCCTTCCACCAATGGAAACAGTTTTGAATACTTCTATCAAATCTCCTCGCAACCGTCTCTGCTCCAAGGAGAACAACCCCAGCTTCTCCAGTCTATCCACGTAACTAAAGCCCCTCATTCTTGGAATCATTCTAGTAAATCTCTTCTGCTCTCTCTCTAAGGCCTTCACATTTTTCCTACAGTGCAGTGCCCAGAACTGGACACAATACTCCAGTTGTGGCCGAACCAGTGGTTTATAAAGGTTCATCATGACTTCCATACTTGTACTCTATGCCTCTGTTTATAAAGCCCAGGATCCTGTATGCTTTTTTAACTGCTTTCTCAATCTGCCCTGCCACCTTCAATGATTTGTGTACATATACCCCCAGGTGTCTCTGTTCCTGTACCCCTTTTAGAATTGTGCCCTATGGTTTATATTGCCTCTCCTCATTCTTCCTATCGAAATGTATCAATTCGCATTTTTCTGCGTTAAATTTCATCTGCGACGTGTCCCCCCATGCCAACAGCCTGTCTATATCCTCTTGAAGTCTATCACTACCCTCCTCATTGTTCACTATCCTTCCAAGTTTTGTGTCATCTACAAATTTTGTGCCCTGTATACCCAAGTTCAAGTCATTAATATATATCAAGAAAAGCAGTGGTCCCAGCACTGATCCCTGGGGAACACCACTGTACACCTTCCTCCAGTATGAAAAAGAACCGTTCACCACTACTCTCTGTTTCCTGTCCTTTAGCCAATTCTGTATCCATGTTGCTACTGCCCCCTTTTTTCCATGGGTTGCAATCTTGATGATAAGCCTACCATGCAGCACTTTATCAAATGCCTTTTGAAAGTTCATATACACCACATCAACTGCATTGCCCTCATCTACCCTCTCTGATACCTCATCAATAAACTCTATCAGGTTAGTTAAAGATGATGTGCCTTTAACAAATCCGTGCTGGCTTTCCCTAATCAATCCACACTCATCCAAGTGACTGTTAATTCTGTCCTGGATTATCGTTTCTAAAAATTTCCCCACCACTGAGGTTAAACTGACTGGTTTATAGTTGCTGGGTTTATCCTTACATCCTTTTTTGAACAAGGGTGTAACATTTGCAATTCTCCAGTCGTCTGGCACCACCCCAATATCTAAGGTTGATTGGAAGATTTTGGCCAGTACCTCCACAATTTCCACCCTTACTTCCCTCAGCAAGCTAGGATGCATCCCATCCAGACCGAGTGACTTATCTACTTTAAGTACAGCCAGCCTTTCAAGTACCTCTTCTTTATCAATTTTTAGCCCATCCAGTATTTCAACTATATCTTCCTTTACTGAGACTCTGGCAACACCTTCTTCCTGGTAAAGACACATGCAAAGTACTCATTTAGCACCTCGGCCATCCCCTCTGCCTCCATGAGTAGATCTCCTTTATGGTCCCTAGAGGCCCCACCCCTCCTCTTACTACCCGTTTACTGTTTTCATGCCTGTAGAAGACTTTTGGATTCCCTTTTATGTTGGCCGCCTGTCTATTCTCATATTCTCTCTTTGCCCCCCCTATTTCCTTTTTCACTTCCCCTCTGAACTTTCTATATTCTGCCTGGTTCTCACTTGTGTTATCAACCTGACATCTGATATACGCCCCTTTTTTCTGTTTCATCTTACTCACTATCTCTTTTGTCATCTATGGAGCTCTGTCTTTAGTTGCCCTAGCTTTCTGCCTCGTGGGAATGTGCCTAGACTGTACCCGAACCATGTTCTCTTTAAAGTCAGCAATGCACTGTTTGGGCAATTAAGCCATTAATCACTCTTCTTATCCATGGATTTCTACCAGTCAGACCAAAGAGCATGAAATAGCAGTGTAAATACACAAACCACAAGTTTCTAAATTAATCTCCACTCCACTGCAAAAAAACAAAACAACCTTTAATACTAAAGCTAATAGTGCTTAAAATTAGAATTCATATTCCTTTGTTCCAAAAAGATACAGCGCTGAGCTGTAGGTGGTTAAATTATCTTTGAGGAGGAATAGAAGTGCTTACTGTGTACAGGGGTATGGTGACACAATACTAGCTAAACCTATATTCAAAACTTCTGAATGTACAAGTGATGACATTGATTTTACAAAATAGTCTTTTTCTTCTCCCCCATCCCCCTGCCCAAACACCAAAAAAAAATTATTGGGAACAGATCCCTCTCTAGTCAACGTTCCTTCTCTCCTTAAGGACGCTGGTGTTTTTGGACAGGCAAGGAGCAGTCTGTAGCCCAGCCCCCCTGCTTTACATGAAAGAGGATAAATTGTGGCAACTTGTGTTTGGAGAGTGTGGGGATGAGAGGGTTAGGAAGGAGGAGTTCCAGAAGTGTTTGTCCAGATTGTTTATATTATTCTCCATAATACATTTCCACCCATTACTGAAATTGTGGTACATAGGCATGTAAGCTAGTTTTAGTTGGCAATTTATAACTCTCAAAAGTAACAGTTCAATGTACCTAAATGGTGTTGGACGACTGTAATTCAAGGGTGTCCTCTGTTTATTATGTTCTTATGTTCTTATGTAACATGTCTGGCAACTGATAATTGAACAACAAATAATTGAAGTCTTCAGAATAACTACAGTGGCTGCATAGAAAAGCAGTTTAGAGAATACAAGTTAACTCTTAAAAGCAACCAATTCCAATATTTCTGTTGCCTGTATGGTCATTCAGCAGGGTAAAATGAATATTTTGAATCTTTGCATTTTTGGGCATTACAGATCAGTATAGGTCATGCAATTCTGGAAATATTGCAGTTCAGTTGTTTATGGTGGCTGTCCTTTGATAGTTCAGTCTATAAGTTTCTATCCAGAAAAAGCAAAAAAAATGGAACTGATTTAAAAAAATGTTTTTCAATCATACTAAGGAGTCACCAGTCATTTGAACCATAAGGCTTGATCTTAAGTGACCTAAGCATGTCAGTTTAGAATTTAAATGGGGCAGGCTGTGTGTGTGTGTGTGTGTGTGTGTGTGTGTGTCGGCAGGTATTTAAACTTAAAATGTAAAAACAGTCCCAGTAAGTGAGACAACCATCATCCTTCAGTCAGATTTTAATATTAATAGTTTAAAAAAATTTAATTAAACTTTTCTTATATTCAGAAGTCTTCTGAGGACCACAATTTGTATAATGTGTGTTTGGTGTGCTTGTCGTAAGTGCTATTGCATTGTGATTTGTACCACAGATTCACAGAGCAGATGCATTGTCACCTCAAATGCCTTCACCTGTTGCATGACATGATTTATATTAATGTGCTGCATCAGCAGTTCTATAGGCCTGAAGTGAAACCCTGATCTTGCATTTCATTTCCGAGACCGAGATGGCTGGAGCTCATTAGAACCAGAGCTGTTATCAGCCAACTTATTCATGACTATTGGGCTTTCTCCTTTTACCCCAACAGCAGCAAATAAAAGCTTCAATAAAGTATTTATGGTGTATAATGTTCATATTTATCTAAAATGCATGCTCATTGGTGCACATTTGAATCATGAACCTTTAAATACTTTAACCATATTATACGGGTACGGTAGCATAGTGGTTATGTTACTGGGCTAGTAATCCAGAGGCCTGGACTAAAATCCAGAGTCATGAGTTCAAATCCCGCCACGGCAGCTGGTGAATTTAAATTCAATTAATTAATTAAATTCAATTAATTAAATTTTAAAAAATCTGGAATTAAAATACTAGTATCAGTAATGATGGCCATGAAACTACCGGATTGTCGTAAAAACCCATCTGGTTCACTAATGTCCTTTAGGGAAGGAAGCCTGCCGCCCTTACCCGGTCTGGCCAAAATGTGACTCCAGACCCACAGCAATGTGGTTGATTCTTAATTGCCCTCTGAAATGGCCCAGCAAGCCACTCAGTTGTAAAATCTCGCTACGAAAAGTCATAATAAGAATAAAACCGGACGGACCACCCGGCATCGGACCACAAGGCACCGGACACGACAACGGCAAAACACCAAGCCCAGTCGACCCTGCAAGGTCCTCCTTACTAACATCTGGGGACTTGTGCCAAAATTGGGAGAGCTGTCCCACAGACTAGTCAAGCAACAGCCTGACATAGCCATACTCACAGAATCATATCTTTCAGCCAACGTCCCAGACTCTTCCATCACCATCCCTGGGTATGTCCTGTCCCACCGGCAGGACAGACCCACCAGAGGTGGCGGTACAGTGATATACAGTCAGGAGGGAGTGGCCCTGGGAGTCCTCAACATTGACTCTGGACCCCATGAAATCTCATGGCATCAGGTCAAACATGGGCAAGGAAACCTCCTGCTGATTACCACCTACCGTCCTCCCTCAGCTGATGAATCAGTCCTCCTCCATGTTGAACACCACTTGGAAGAAGCACTGAGGGGAGCAAGGGCACAAAATGTACTCTGGGTGGGGGACTTCAATGTCCATCACCAAGAGTGGCTCGGTAGCACCACTACTGACCGAGCTGGCCGAGTCCTGAAGGACATAGCTGCGAGACTGGGCCTGCGGCAGGTGGTGAGCGAACCAACACGGAGGGAAAAACTTACTTGACCTCGTCTTCACTAATCTACCTGTCGCAAATGCATCTGTCCATGACAGTATTGGAGATGAAATCCCGTCTTCGCACTGAGGACACCATCCAACGTGTTGTGTGGCACTACCACCGTGCTAAATGGGATAGATTCAGAACAGATCTAGCAGCTCAAAACTGGGCATCCATGAGGCGCTGTGGGCCATCAGCAGCAGCAGAATTGTATTCCAGCACAATCTGTAACCTCATGGCCTGGCATATTCCTCACTCTACCATTACCAACAAGCCAGGGGATCAACCCTGGTTCAATGAGGAGTGTAGAAGAGCATGCCAGGAGCAGCACCAGGCGTACCGAAAAATGAGGTGCCAACCTGGTGAAGCTGCAACTCAGGACTACATGCATGCTAAACAGCGGAAGCAACATGCTATAGACAGAGCTAAGCGATTCCACAACCAACGGATCAGATCAAAGCTCTGCAGTCCTGCCACATCCAGTCGTGAATGGTGGTGGACAATTAAACAACTAACAGGAGGAGGAGGCTCTGCAAACATCCCCATTCTCAATGATGGCGGAGTCCAGCATGTGAGTGCAAAAGACAAGGCTGAAGCGTTTGCAACCATCTTCAGCCAGAAGTGCCGAGTGGATAATCCATCTCAGCCTCCTCCCGATATCCCCACCATCACGGAAGTCAGTCTTCGGCCAATTCGATTCACTCCACGTGATATCAAGAAACGGCTGAGTGCACTGGATACAGCAAAGGCTATGGGCCCCGACAACATCCCAGCTGTAGTGCTGAAGACTTGTGCTCCAGAACTAGCCGCGCCTCTAGCCAAGCTGTTCCAGTACAGCTACAACACTGGCATCTACCCAACAATGTGGAAAATTGCCCAGGTATGTCCTGTCCACAAAAAGCAGGACAAATCCAATCCGGCCAATTACCGTCCCATCAGTCTACTCTCAATCATCAGCAAAGTGTGGAAGGTGTCGCCGACAGTGCTATCAAGCGGCACTTACTCACCAATAACCTGCTCACCGATGCTCAGTTTGGGTTCCGCCAGGACCACTCGGCTCCAGACCTCATTACAGCCTAGGTCCAAACATGGACAAAAGAGCTGAATTCCAGAGGTGAGGTGAGAGTGACTGCCCTTGACATCAAGGCAGCATTTGACCGAGTGTGGCACCAAGGAGCCCTAGTAAAATTGAAGTCAATGGGAATCAGGGGGAAAACTCTCCAGTGGCTGGAGTCATACCTAGCACAAAGGAAGATGGTAGTGGTTGTTGGAGGCCAAGCATCTCAGCCCCAGGGCATTGCTGCAGGAGTTCCTCAGGGCAGTGTCCTAGGCCCAACCATCTTCAGCTGCTTCATCAATGACCTTCCCTCCATCATAAGGTCAGAAATGGGGATGTTCGCTGATGACTGCACAGTGTTCAGTTCCATTCCCAACCCCTCAGATAATGAAGCAGTCCGAGCCCGCATGCAGCAAGACCTGGACAACATCCAGGCTTGGGCTGATAAGTGGCAAGTAACATTCGCGCCAGATAAGTGCCAGGCAATGACCATCTCCAACAAGAGAGAGTCTAACCACCTCCCCTTGACATTCAACGGCATTACCATCGCCGAATCCCCCACCATCAACATCCTGGGGGTCACCATTGACCAGAAACTTAACTGGACCAGCCATATAAATACTGTGGCTACGAGAGCAGGTCAGAGGCTGGGTATTCTGCGGCGAGTGACTCACCTCCTGACTCCCCAAAGCCTTTCCACCATCTACAAGGCACAAGTCAGGAGTGTGATGGAATACTCTCCACTTGCCTGGATGAGTGCAGCTCCAACAACACTCAAGAAGCTCGACACCATCCAAGATAAAGCAGCCCGCTTGATTGGCACCCCATCCACCACCCTAAACATTCACTCCCTTCACCACCGGCGCACTGTGGCTGCAGTGTGCACCATCCACAGGATGCACTGCAGCAACTCGCCAAGGCTTCTTTGACAGCACCTCCCAAACCCACGACCTCTACCACCTAGAAGGACAAGGGCAGCAGGCGCATGGGAACAACACCACCTGCACGTTCCCCTCCAAGTCACACACCATCCCGACTTGGAAATATATCGCCGTTCCTTCATTGTCGCTGGGTCAAAATCCTGGAACTCCCTTCCTAACAGCACTGTGGGAGAACCGTCACCACACGGACTGCAGCGGTTCAAGAAGGCGGCTCACCACCACCTTCTCAAGGGCAATTAGGGATGGGCAATAAATGCCGGCCTTGCCAGCGACGCCCACATCCCGTGAACGAATAAAAAAAATTTAAAAAAATACCAAAGTGCTCAAATGCACAAAAATCTGAACCATAATATTACATGTACATTATACTGGTCTTTAACATTTCTAAAAATCTGTCATTCCTCAAGCTTTTTATTTTTATAGCTATTTTTTACTTATAATTAAACCAAATACAAACCAAAAATAGTATGTTGGAAGCCATATCTCCAGGCTTCCCTGAACACAGAGTAAATAGAATCTTTTCAGATTCAGAATTCAGCTATTTATTCCCTCCTGTGCTGTGTGATATATACTTGTAGAATCATAGAATCATTACAGCACAGAAGGAGGCCATTTGGTCCATTGAGCCTGTGCTTGCTCTTTGTAAGAGCAATCCAGTTAGTCCCATTCCCCTGCTCTTTCCCCGTAGCCCTGCAAATTTTTTCCTTTCAAATATTTATCCAATTCCTTTTTGAAAGCCATGATTGAATCTGCATCCTCCACGGTTTCAGACAGTGTATTCCAGATCATAAATATTCACTGCGTAAAAAGTTTTTCCCCTCGTCGCCAGTATTGTATATGTGTCATACACTTTTTCAACATTTACGAAAAATATTTCAGTCTAGTTATGGAGGAAACTTGCAGAAAAGATGATTTAAAATGGCATAGTTACGAATTGATACTTTCACTTATTCTGCACTGTTGGCTATTAATGTCTTATGTCCAGGTTCCATAACTGGTGGCTCAGCAATGAGAGCTGAATCTTTCCCTGGGTGATTAAATGACTCGAAAGAGGTCATTTCTGGCAGGGCAGATAATGACTTAATTGAAGTAACTTATGGAAATCTGTCTACACTGCTTGTTAGCACTCCTCCAATCTCCAGGGACAAGTTGCTGCAAAAAGCAAATTTTCAAACAAATGTCAATGTGTATATAGAGAGAAAATGTTCCATTATTGATTATTAGGCCAGTCAACTCTTCACAAAAAGGAAATTCAGAGGACAGATGATGAATAAGCATGGAGATTGGCTTGAGTCCGTTGGCAGAGGCTTGGAGAGGCCCTTGAAATGGTGGCTGGCACAGCAGCATCTAGAAAGACAAGATTTTCATATTTGAAAATCAATAGTAAATGCATACTTAATACAGCTTTCTGCTCTGTTCCATCTTTGGTTACCCTTGCATTCCAAAATCACAATCATTTTTTAATGTGTATGCTGTACACCCCATAGGTATGTGAAGAACCAAGGCTGTCATTGTCACATGAGCTGCCAGTGCAGTTCTTGACCTTAACTCTGATGTATCCCCTTAGCCAGCATGAAGTGTAACAACTTATGGATAGTCATGATGTGGAGATGCCGGTGATGGACTGGGGTTGACAATTGTAAACAATTTTACAACACCAAGTTATAGTCCAGCAATTTTATTTTAAATTCACAAGCTTTCGGAGACTTCCTCCTTCCTCAGGCAAATGTCCTCAGTCTTCAGCCTATCAATGGGAGTTTGATCGTATTACTGTACCACTACACTACTCCTGTAGTGATTTTTGGAAACTTTAATCTCCAAACTTTAATCTCCAAAGAGCAGACTATGGAACTCTTTTAAAGAAATCTTGCTCTACCCAAAATGTGATGGTGTCAGCTGAGTATCATGCGGTTTCTTGAAATGGGAAAGCAACAAGTTAGACTAAAGTCAGTTCAGCTGAACTGAATTGATGTTTTGAAAGAAAACAGACTACAGCCAATGATTTGATTTTGAGCCTTACTGGAAATGGAGTATATTCTTTAGGGACTAAAGAATGTGATCCTGAGATGGGCCAGTTTCCTCCAGCTGAGGTAAGGTGAATATTTCAACTTTGAGAGCGGAAAACTGGTGGTAGCTAATTGGGCAGGTGGCCATTCCACTATTACCAGTTATTCATTCTTCCGAAGTTGAAAATGACACCTCTTTTGTTTTTAACAGTGAGTGTGTCGATGAAGTGCTCTGACAGGACGCAACCAATTTCATTAATCTAGGAGATTCGTCCTACTATTCTTAAATTTCTTGTAATTAGTAGGAATTTCAGCTAATCCATTTGGTTACTTAGTGATTTGGATGGTGACCGTGTACTCCCATTTTATGGTAAGTTGTGCTGCTCACCTGTGCCACTTAATGAGCTCTAGTACCTGCTGCCCACACAGGAGTTCACACCTACACTTGTCAGTTTAGCAAACAACAAATGATTATCCTCCATGGCAGTCAGCTGGCACCTGTTTGGGTTGAAGTGACTCCAAGATGACCTGCCTGATGATGATGGAAGTTAGCAACCAAGTCATGCAGGTTTACAGTGTTCCAAGATATTGTTGATCATTGGTCTTCCAGTCAGGTGGAACCTAGAGAGGTAGGGCTGTCACTGGGATCTGGGTTGCATCCTCTTGGTTCCAAGCCAAAGGCTCAATAAGCAGGATGGTTCAACATGATCTGCTCTAACAAGCTCTGCAGTTTTAACTGGCTAACATCCAGCAGTACCCTTGTGCCTTCTTGGGGATATTCAAGTCTGCTCTGCCGATCGGCACTTGAGCTCTGTGGACTTGGGGAAACTGAGTTATGTCAGTGAGAAGAGGATCTGCACTCGATATTGGGCCAACAGAAACTCTGCATGTCGTGGTGCCTGGAATTTCCTGTAAATTAGCTCCCAAAAGATGGCGTAATGCCACTTTCTGGTGCAGAGGTTGGGGAAATTCGGGTGCAAGTCACTTATGCCGTTATTACGCTATGCCCAAATTTTCTTGATGTTTTACTCCAATTCTGTGGAACCGCCACCAAAACCTCTTGCCGCTCAGTTAACATAGCTTTGCCCCCACCCCCTGCTCCTTACAAAAGTGCAGCTCATGAGAATTTCCTGAATTTATGCCAGTTCTGAAGGAGCTGAAGGATCCATAGTCATATTTCTGGTGTTTTACGGTGCTTTTTAAAAACATTTTTATTTCTCCTCAGAGACCTAAAATATATTTTCTGTATTTTGAATGTATTTTTATGGCATCAGAATAATTTGCATTAAAAATTGAAAAACTTCTACTATTACATTTCTCTGCATAATGTGCATTTGTGATGGTTTGATGGCTTCAGACTTTAATTTTCATGCATAAGGAGGGGCTTGAAGAAAGAATATGGCATAAACTTGGCACTTTCTTCAGGCATCAATTGTGTAACGCTGATTTATGCCATTTTTTATGTTTCAGTTTATACTAATGTGATTCTCATGAAATTTTGGCGCGACTTGCTGGTTTTGCGGTTTTAGGAAATTCTAGGCCGCAATGTAGGTTTCTTTTCAGCATGTTCACAGAGAGTCTAGCTAATGTGTTTCCACGTGTCACCCAGTTGACCAAAAAGGAAAGTAAGTGAACCGCACAATGAAAATGTCAAGAGTTTATTATATGTAGGTTCTGTATCATACATTATCTCCACTGTTATTCCAGGAGTGAATCTTAGTACTTGAGAAATATTAAAACTACACACAGCAGTGAATTGCCCTTCTAGAAATGATATCTCGTTTCAAACAACTTCTTGGTTCATCCAGAAAAAATAAGTGGAATCGTGACATTCTAATATATAAGTCCATTTTTGCCTCAATTTAAATTAAAGGAGAATTTGTTTCATCACTGCATAGATTTTATATTTTGTTCTTTGGTATTGGAATGCTGTGCAGACAAATGTCATGGAAAGTTATGGCTTTAAGGGGCGATGTATATTTATGGAAATTAATTTTCATCCAAGGACACTAATCCTTTAAAATGTCAGCACCTTGGCAAAGTAACACTTTTGATGTAATTTTTTTGGTTGTATTTTGTAATGGAGAAGGTTATTTTAATAGAATCATGGACTGTCACTGCACAGAAACGAGCCGTTTAGCCCATCAAGTCTGTGCAAGTGGTTTTCTCCACATGGGCCCCCTAATCTAATTCCACTCTCCTTCTTGCTCCCCCTGTCTGTTAATGTACCTCTTTTTCAAGCAACTATCCAGTTCCCTTTTAAAATAATTTTTGGACCCTGCTTCCACAATGTACAATTCTTTGCCATAAACCATTCCAACCACCCTCTGTGTAATGAATTATTTTAACACCCCTCCCCTTTTAATGGTAGCTCAGGGGAAAAAAAGGTAGCACTCTGGTTTTAAAGATGCTGACCTTTTATAGAGTTAAGAATACCGCTCCCTATGGTGAAGGTATGAGGGAAGGAAGTGACACAAGAGTATTTAAGCTTTTGCAAGTCAGAACATGGGTTTTCTAACTACTGGGTGGTGACAGCTAAAGTGTTATTGTGAAACAGAAATGAGTCTTTGTAGGCTAGAAAGTGCTGTAACAATAACCCACCCATCCCAATCACTTGAGTATCAGAATGTTAGTCAGCAGTAAGATTTCCATATTACTAATGTTACCAAGCAACCTGAACAACAGAGGATATTGTAACAGGCCCTGGCTTGTGAATGTAGGTGTATTTTTGATCCAAGGGCAGGTGCATTTAGGGTACAATCATGGTGCATTAGCAAGAGCATCAAGTAACCGTTTGTAGGGCCTGACCCTCTTGCAGCAGCATGCCCTGAATTTCTGTGGTAAACTGTGATCATGCATATATGAAGTGTGATTGTTTTTTGAATCTTTGCAACATGAGAAGTAACCAGGTTATATGACCATGAAGCTACTGGGCTTGGTATATTCATAAATCATCCTAATGTACCTCTGGAAACTTCATGGCCTTGATGTCTGCTCAATAATTGGGCTAGCATAATGGTGCTCGCTGAAGTTCTGGTTTGTCTCTCTTAAAAATATAATGTTTTTACAACAGTCAGTGACATGAGCTTCCATGTATTGTTTGTATGTGTGTGTGTGTGTGTGTGTGTTTTTAATTAATCACAAATCCTAATTGGAACCCCAGCCCACCGACTATGATGTGATGCAACAATGGAGAGAACTATTTTTGATTTAAAATGATCAAGTAATGACGATTAGTTTATATATGTACAAATATGTATATCCCCAGTTGCCCTTGAGAAGGTGGTGGTGGACCTACTTCTTGAACTGCTGCAATCCATGATGTGAAGATACTCTCACAATGCTGTTAGGTAGGGAGTTCCAGGAGTTTGACCAAGCAACAATGAAGGAACAGCGATATATGTCCAAGTCAGGATGGTGTGTGACTGGTGTTCCCATGCTGTCCTTGTCCTTCCAGGTGGTAGGGTTTGGGAAGTGCTGCCGAATATGCCTTGGTGAGGTGCTGCAGTGCATCCTGTAGATAGTACACACTGCGGCCACTATACAGCGATGGTGGAGGGAGTAGATGTTTAAGCCAGTGGACGGGGTGCCGATCAAACAGATTGATTTGTTCTGGATAGTGTCGAGCTTCTTGAGTATTGTTGGAGCTGCATCCATCCAGGCATGTGAGAGTATTCCAACACTGTCCTGATTTCTGCCTTGTAGGTGGTAGAGAAGCTTTGGGGAGTTGGGAGGTGAGCCATTCGGCGCAGAATACGAATATACAAAGAATGACGGACAGCAAAAGATCCTCTGGTCCATCTATCCATCTAGCTTGTCCCACACAATTGAGATACTTTGTGCATCACAGTAGATACACTCCCACCCTACCCAAAACCATGTGATCTCCTGAGAGAGGCAACAAAAAAGATAAAAATCCAGGAAATATGGGGGAAAATAAACTGGACAATTCCTCTCCACCTGTCGTAGGCAATCGAAACTAGTCCAGGAGATCACGCTCTGATAATACTATGCAGTACTTACCTTTTGTACGAGGTGATCTCCATCCCAGCCAGAAACAGGTCTAGCCTCTGACTTGCTGTTTGATAATTTGATAATTAATGGGAAGCTAGATAAGTACATGAGGGAGAAAGGAATAGAAGGATATGTAGATAGGGTTAGATGAATTAAACAGAGTGGGAGGCGGCTCATGTGGAGCATAAATACCGGTATGGAATGGTTGATCCGAATGGCTTGTTTCTGTGCTGTAAATTCTAGGTAATTCAAATTATACTTTGAATTAAGAGGAGTAAACTAATATTTTAATTAGGATGTGATGTTCAGCAACAACTGCCTGCAATTATATTGTGCCAATAAAATAGTGAGATGTCCCAGGGCTTTGCACAGAGGTGTGAGCAAAAATAGATACTGAGCCAAAGAGAGATAAGGAGACAAAAGGTGGGTTTTAAAGTGGAGAGGCGGAGAGATTAGGGAAGGGAATTCCAGAGATTGGAACCTAATGGCTGAAGGCAGAGACCCCAATGGTAGGGCAAAATGGAAATACAAAAGAGGCCTGAGGCAGACGAACTGAGCATTTAGGGGACAGGGGAGGTTAGAAATTGGGATGGGCAAAGCCATGAAAGTATCGATTTAGATATTAAATGGAACAATTCTATTGAAAATGCCTTATGATTATGTTCAACTTACTTTAAATTCATTTGATTGAAGCTTTTCCATTGTTCAGATGTATAAAATAAGTAATTTGTAAACTAACGGTTAATTTGAACAGCAAGCTTGCTTTTTTACTCACACATTGGGCAGAATTTTAACTGTGAAAAATGGGTGGGTTGGGGACGAGGGGGGATGGGCATTGAAAATTGCAACAATTTCAGACCCGCCTCCAACCTGCCCATTTCCGGTCTTCACCGGGGCAGGCAACCAACCAGCTCTCAGGAGGCAGGTTGCTCACTAAAACCTTTCAAGGAGGCTGCGGGCCTCCATTTTGAAAGGTTTTGCCATTGCAACCCCTGGGGGCTGGGATTCCCAGGCCTTCTCCTTCACATCACGCAAGAGGAGGTGAGAAGGCCCGAAACTTCAGGTAAGTGTCTTTCTGGCACAGCTTGTGGTACCGGAGGAGCAGGAGTGCTTCCCCCAGGCCCAACAAGCCTACCTGCAGCGACCCTACCCCAATCTCTGATTCCCCCACCACAACAATTGTGGACCCTCCCCCAACAATCATGGACCACCGCAATGACCACCGATCCCAGTTGGACGGCAAACCGAAAAAAAAATAAAAGTCGTCCTTACGGCAAAATCGTAAGGATGTCCAGGAAACCTGTACTTCTGGGTTTCCAGTCTGCGATTCAAACCCTCTCCCATCCACTTCTCGGCTCCAGGTCAAAACCCTGGCCTTTATACTTTATAGTTTCTTGTTTTCGTCCCGAAAGGGCTTATGTTTGATTCCAACATTTGATCCTTTTGAGCAAGTTTCCCTAGCTTTCAAGCAGACTGCTGAGAAAGAAGAATGCTAACATGACCAGTCCTGCTCCACACAACCTTTGCAATGTTTATCATCTTTCCAAACAAAAACTAACCATTGAGTGCCATTGGTTTAATGGTGATTGTGTGGAATTGCGTGATCCATATACCATCCTGTCCTCCTGGATGAAAAGAAACTATGATGGTAATGAGGGGATGTGTTTTAAACCATATTTTGATCCCTGACGTGTACAGACTTCTCTTTACACTTTCAGCTACTTCTCAATGCAACTTATGTGAGTGCTGTTATATTGTAGAATAAGTTACACAAGTCTGCTTCCTTTTGTAAATGAGCCATAAAATTTGCAGGTCTCGAAGAATCTGCAGGTACTTGACATGGCTGACTTGTACTCAAGGATGTGTGATTTGCCTGTATGTTGAAAGGTCATTTACACAATATTGCTTTGAAGAATTAGTTGGAGATGTGGAACTAGTGCAGTTTCTGCAATAGGATTGTTTTAAATTGTTCCCAAGTGTGACTTGTGCTTAAATGAAAGCAAAAGCCCCTTTCAAGTAAAACTTAAGAATCTAGAGCAAGCTAAGATTTTTGGGAGAGTGCCAAGTACTGCAAGCTTTGACTTTTTTTTGCATTTGGAAATGCTTTTAGAAGTGCTGTAAGTGCTAAGTATGCCCAGTCTTTAGTTGTATGAATAAATGTGTTCAGGTTTTATGCAGTAAAGAAAACAATTCTGTGAATTTATTTGAAATGTTCTTGTGAAACCCCTATCCTGAATAATGTGGAAGGGTGAAAAATTAACATTACACTAAGCACTTGTATTTTTCAATTGCGAACATTTATTTTTAGTTGTGGCAAATTATGCAGACATTTGGATGAAAATATGAACAGTTATACTTATATATTTGCTTTAAAGAAATGTTTTGATACCATGGTGAGTATGGTGTCTTCTGTGGATCACAGATTTCTGAATTCTTGGTCACGCACTGTATTCTGTCAACAATGTTGCTGACTATTCATTCTCACTCTCAAACTGTTGATAATGGAGTTCTTAGAAAAGGAAATGACACCTGAAGGACAAGCACATGAAAAGGTTCTGAGCCTGTCTCTGATTTTTCTGCTAACACTCTCTTCAAATGCTGAGGCACTGATATTTGCCAACATAACTATAGTGATAGTAAGTGTAGGGGAGTGGGCCATTAGAAGGTTGATGTTTCCAGATGAGTGGCGAGAAATATGGCATAGGCTGTGTTTCCCTCATTTCAATGTTTTGCATTGCCTGCCCACAAAGTAGTGAGTAAATTTTATGTTGCCAGGCACATCCTCCAGGAAAGGGGAAGGTGAGGATTCAAGGAATGAATACCCGAGGGATCAAAGTCTAGGCCACTCCAAGTCTCAGTGAAGTCAGACTTGCACTAGTAGGCATAAAAAGTGGTATTTATACAAGTAATCGCTATGTATTGGAATCTGAAGTACTCTTTCAGCTCTTTGTATTACCAGTGTACCAGCTGACAGTGTTACCACATAACCAAATCATCACATTTGTCTCTGCAGTAGTGTAGGTGGATAGTTCTGATCCAATAGTTGCATGCCACTGGAATTTGGACTAGTAGTGTTAATGAAATTCTAGTATCGTGAGAACAAAATGAAATTGATATGAGAGATGTGCACCCATTACAGAACTGATATACACTTGTCTCTCAGTAAGGCTGAACACTTCCTGTCATGCTGTCAACATGGTGCCTTAGTTCTGCTTATTATGGGCATTTATATTTCATTCACAGCTGAAGATTATGCAACTGTATGAAGGTCCATCAGTCATGAGCTGTCTGTTCGTTTGGCAGTATGAATCTATATAGGAGATTACTATAGGGTTGCCAACTCTGGTTGGATGTATTCCTGGAGGTTTCATCACATGACCTCCCGCCTCCAACTGTCCCGTCCCGTTGAACAGTCTTTTTTATGCTTCCCCAATATTTTTATAACTAATAAGTGAAAATGAAAAGTTCACACAATTTTTTCGATGCCCCTATGATTTTTCTCCTGAGTAGCTCGCAGCAGTGTCCTGGAGATTGATCGTTAATTCCTGGAGATTCCAGGGCAATCCGGGAGGGTTGCCAGAGTTGTCAACCTCTGATGAGCCTGGTCCTTCCCAGGAGCTAAAGTTTGATGTTCGAGTATACTGTGTAACTTGGTACATTAAAGCAACAATACTTTTTTTCAGACTTTTGCAGGTTTTAAAGACTTGCAGTGCAAATGTTTGTGTTTCTTTAAAACCCTCACCTCTGTAAACTATCAGTAAAATTTAAATTTGATTTTGAGACTTTTTTTTCTTGTCTGACAGTATCTGTTTATTTTAATCAGTATCAAACTGATTGCAGTCCTGAACAGATGAATATGTGTGTTGGGGGTGGGGGGCGGGGGTGTTGGATTCCTAATGGAGTTGTTTGTTATACGGATGTTACGCCAACTATCTTTCTCCTTGGCTCTGCTTACAATTTTAATAAAGCATTTGGCTTCAAAGCTGCTGTTAGCACTGCAAGGATCCAAAATATACATTTTGGTGACCTTTGTAATAAAATTACCAATATTTTGTCATATCTAAGCAGAGTGTGGGGCAAAATAATTCTTTATCTTGTGGGAATAAGTCCACTATTTATTATACAGCCTCACCTTTACCTAGAGGAAGAGAAAGCTACATCTGAGGTCATTTGACTAAAGGCAGCAATGTTTGTACTCTAAGGTCTACAGTCTTCTTTTGCCATTGGTTTGACATGGGAGCTCACTGAATATCTTTTTAATATTGAATAACAACGTAATCACTGTCCTCCACACTAACCAGTTAGTGTAGTTTGTCCTACTTTTAACATGTTGCCTGTAATCCCAGTATGATTGTAATGCCTTAACTTGGCAATTGCTGAATTAGTGATATCGGTTCTGTGAAGCACCTTGGGACATTTTAGTACGTTAAAGGCACTACATAATTGCAAGTTGTTGTAGTGCTAAAATATAACTTTAATGGGACCATTTCTGAAACCACATGGAACACTTTGCGTGTATGTGGTGGAAGATTTTAGAATTTCTTGGTCTGGTTTTCAACATAAAGTTTGATGGGTTTATTGATAATATGTATCTAACCAACCTGAATGATCAAGGAGGGAACTTTAAAATTTTAGGCAACAGCAGTAATGTTATTTATCTGACTTTTGAAAATGTCTGTAAAATGATGAGATATTGAGTTGTGCTACCTGAGTACCTGTGGTGCCTCAATACTGAATTTCTAAGGAAAAATCTTAAACTGGAAAGCATTGTTTCAATGTACTTAAAAGCTGGTGTTAAGCATTTGAAGTGTCATAGAATCACTGTTTGGGGGCTGGAGGAAAAGGGGGAGGAGAATTGTCCACCCTATTCTTAAATGGGTTTACGATTTTGTTACACATGATGAACAGAGGACACCTTCTGTTTCTCTCTTTCCCAACCCCCCGACCCAATGATTAAAGGAGAGAAGAAAAAACTTTTCTCTGAAGAGGAAGGAAATTCCTCAAGACTTCCATTCCTGTTGAACTATAGGAATGTGATTCTATGGCATTAGCTTTACTGCGAATAACGTTTTGGATATGGGTAGTTTTTTAGTGGATGGATTGCAATATCATAACCTGGAAAGTGGTTACCCTGCTTAGAAATTGGATTAACTGGATTGCTCTTACAAAGAACCGGCATGGGCTCGATGGCCCGAATGGCCTATTTCTGTGCTGTAACCATTCTGTGATTCTATGAAATTAAACAAAGAGAAGGAGTTTTGGACCACTAATTGGTAACTCTTACTTTATGGCAAGAAACCGAGATTCCACATGGAATGGATGAATACATTTCCTGAACATTACATTGAAAAATAAGATGGAAGTAACGCATTTCTCTCCTTCCAAGCCCAATTCTATATAGGGTAGAAAGCAAAAACGACAATGAAGGCTGCATTAAATTATTTTCAGTAGGAGCAGCATATTTTAATTTCTGGTTAAAATTCTGAAATATGGTTTAAGCCACTATACTTGAGTTTGGAAAAAGTTGTAAAAGGACTGAATTATCACATGACTATTGTACGTCTGTCTTCCTTCACACCCCATAAGTTGCTTTCCACCCTGGTGGAGCCACATCAATATATTCAGCTACGTTGGTAGTGAGCACACCTATCTGGGGTATTGCAAATCTAATCTGTTTTCTGAATATCCAACTCTGCAATTTCTTTTTAATAAACAAAGTCAAATCAGTGCTGGGAGTGATAACCTCAAGGAACCATCATTACGGTTTTTGAACTTCTTAAGCTTATCTGTTAAGTATACAAGTTAGAACAGCTAATTATCAAACTAGCATTTGTTACATCCATTAAAAACTGAAGATTAAAAGTAAAATATTGCAATTACGATATGAATAATGCATCCTCAATCCTGTCAACCATTACACTAGGCTTGCAGAATGAGCAGCATGCAACTGGGTAGTTATGTACTTTTGTATTTCCACAATTTTTGAGAATCTATATTGAAATCTGCAATTTAGTTACTCTTGTCATTTTATTCAGAGAACAAGGCTTTTCCAACTGTGCATATGTATGTTGTTTGTTTGTGTAACATTCGTATCATATTTTTAACTTTGAAAGCAGTAGAATATCACAGTAGATCTCATTTTAAAGTCTGAGTGGCATCTTAAGGAGGCATAGATTAATGCAGTACCTGAAAGCAATTTTGAAAGGGGGTTGCTGTTCATTTACGCAACTTTGGTACCAAAAGTTTACCTTGATCTCAAGGTAGGGACAGACATTCATAAGGTAAAGTTAGAACTCGTGCATGAAAGTGATCTAAGATATGAGACCCAAAATAATCTAGGATAAAGGGTTTAAAAAGAAGGATAAAAATATAAGTTATAAAACCTGCCATCTGACTTACTCTGAGCCAAGGCCTAGGAGATCTGCTATGCTTATAATTGTCTTTGGCTTGGACTATAACCTGATAACCAAGTGCTGTGAAGTAAAGATTTTTACCAATGGGATGGAAGTTTTATTCTCTGAGCTTACGCCCATGAGGAACTGGATATGAAATTGATTTGAACCCAGGTCCCAAAAGTGAGATGATGCAGTTAAAGCACTGTGTTCTGTAATAAAGCTGTCACTGCTTTGCATATTTATTGCCAGGGGGATGGAGAGATTCATAATTTCAGCTAATTTTAGTTGTATATTAATACAACACATTTCCATTCATACAGAGAATTAGTTAAGGTTCCTATACTTCTACCAATTAGGATTTCCAGTATATCTTTTAAAAATAGCTTATTCAAGCTCCCGAATTAGTGAACAGAAATAGATGCATTTATGAAGACCTTTGTTTTTATGTTTCATTGCAAGCTTTAGTAGATGTCAGTTTCTTTGCAATTACTGAATTTTTTTTTTAGAAATTTACATTTTGACACACGGGGGGGAATTTTAACCCCCAAGAATGGGTGGGTTGGGGGTGGGTGGGAAGTTAAAATCAATGGATTTTCCAGCACAACCACGCTTCACCGCGCCCACCTCCGGGTTTAACAGAGGCGCGTTTGAATGCCTGCGTGTAACCTACTCGCCAGAGGCAGGTCCCTAATTAGTGCAGGTGAGCTGGTAGTTATCGGAGCAATTAATGTCATTATGCGACGTTAATTAGGTCTTTTAAATTGATTTTAAGAGACCTTCGAATTTAACGCCTCCAGCACAAGTTTCCCGAGGCTTATGAATCTCACCAGTGAAATGGAGGCGAGAAGGGCCAGATCCATGAGGTAAGTGCCTTTATTGCACTGCTTGTGGGCCAGGAGGAGCAGGAATTCTTCCCCGAGGCTCACCAAGCTTACATTTTAAACACCCCACGATCGGCCAACCCCTCCCCCCACGATGTTCAACTTCCCCCGTCCCCCACCCTGCGATCGCCCCCCCACAATACAAGCCTCGGAGACTCCGATCTCTCCCCAACCTTCCCCATACCAATCCTGAAGACTCTGATCTCCCCCCTGACCTCCCCCATACAAGCTCAGAAGACACCGATCTCTCCCCAGCTGCTTTCCCAGTGGCTTTTAAGGAGGGTCTTGGAGGGGAAGAGGGAAAGGGTTTAGGGAAGAAATTCAAGAGTGGGACTTGGGTGGCTGATTCCACATGTGCCAAGGGTTGAGTGAAAGGGGGCAGGGAGAGATGCACAAGGAATCTTAAGAGGAATGGAGAGTATGCGGATGAGGTTTTGTAGTGGTGGAGGAGGTTAGAGATAGGGAGAGGTGAGGCCATGGGGGGATCTATTTATTAACTAATTTAACCAATTTCAGAGGTCAGAATAGGACTAGCACTTGTAAGTGAATTGGTTTTAGTGCATCAGTTTAAACGTATGTCATGATGTGATATCAATCAGCTTCTTTGCTCTGCTGGCTACTCCATATCAGATCACTTCATACAGCACAGAAGGAGGCCATTCGACCCATCGTGCTTGTGCCGACTCTTTGAAAGAGCGATCCAATTAGTCCCACTCCCTTGCTCTTTCCCCATAGCCCTGGAAATATTTCTTTTTTTAAGTATATATCCAATACCCTTTTGAAAGTTACTATTGAATAGGCTTCCACCACCCTTTCAGACGATGCATTCCAGATCATAACAACACTGTGTTAAAAAAAATTATTCTCCTCATCTCCCCCCCCCACCCCCAGCTTTTTATGCCAATTATCTTAAATCTGTTTCCTCTGGCTACTGACCCTCCTACCGGTGGAAACAGTTACTTCCTATCTGTTATCCTTCTCTGCTCTAAGGGGAACAATCCCAGTTTTTCTCGCCTCTCCACATAACTGAAGTCTCTCATCTCTGGTACCACTTATTTATGGAGCTCTCACTGGTGACAGTTTAGATATACTGATATTGGATTTCATGATCTGTCATAAGTCTACAACTGAATTTACACCTACACTGGTATAAAATTGTAGTATTAAAGTTCATTCAGATTGTCTTGTCGAGGAGATTTCATCGATGTGACTAAAGTGGAGCTGGCTTACTAATGAAGTAACCATGCTAACAAAGGCTATTTGGTGTATATGAATGATTCTAACAGCTGAATGTTGCAAATTATTTTATTTAGCGTAAATGATTGAAGTAATCATGTTGTAACAGTTGTACTTTTGTCATTATACCCCGTAAAATACAAGAAACGACATGATAATAAAACCATTAAGAAGACATTGTTAAGGCCTGTTTGAAACCTCATGCCATACAGGACAACCTTAAACCAGCCTTGAATCACCTCTTACCTCTGAAGTCACTCGAGGATGTATCTGTCTCACCCCTACATGCTGTCGCTTGGCTACAACATCTTCAGGAGTCAGCTTCCATATCTACACTGATGGCCCTGAACTCTGTCTCTCAACCCCTACAGCATTTCTGTACCATCAGGCTGTTTGTCTGACATCCACTATTGGATGAGTCTTAACTTCCTCCAGATAAACATTGAGACAATCGAAGTAGCTGACTTTGGCCCCTTCCACTGACTCCATTCCCCTTCCTCAGCCACCGTCTCAGGCTGCATCCGTCTGTTCACAACTTAACTCAGCTCAGGGTTGAACAGGATAGTATTCAATATGTATGAATATAAATGGGTTACTAGTTGACACTACAAATACCAATACCAATGTGTGATCATTTCTTGTGTCATCATTTTCACACGTCAGCCACAACCGTTGTGGAGAGAGAGGATTTTTTGGTGGTGTACTCTCCTTCAATGATACTGACCTTGCAGTCAGAGTATTGATGCTGTATTAACCTTCCTTGAATCTTGCTAAGACATGGCTGGTCTGAATTGCCCACACCTAGACATACAGGCCCAGATATTTGCGTGGAGGTGGGGAGGGCGCAGGTGAGGCCGAAATCGGCCGAAGAACCCGACAAGGCCGGGGACATGGAGGCTCTGCTGATCGTAATGGCAGAGCCTCATTTGCATCTTGTAGGTCAGCCTCCCACCCAGGAGCCGGCCTAGTTGACAGTCTGGCCAGCGAGCGGGAGGGCTGGGGGGGGGGGGGGGGGGGGGCCACGATCGGGAGGGCTGGGGAAGTGGGCGAGGCCTACAATCGGGAGGGCTGGGGGAGAATGGGGGAGGCCTGCGATTGGGAGGGATGGTGGAGTGGGCGAGGCCTACCAACAGGTGGGCTGGTGGGAGCGGGGACGGGGAGATGCATGATCACGGGGGCGGGGGAGGCCGCCGATTGGGAGGGCTGAGGGAGGGAAGCTGGAGATCGTGGCTATGGTAGGCCGAAGTGCTTCTTTCAGGGGCCTGGAGGGAGCACTCCTGCTCCTCCTGGCCCATAAGGAATGTTAAAAGAGCTGCTTACCTTCGGGAGCCAGCAGCTCCCACCTAGGTTCAGCTGCCGGGAATCCCGAAGCTAAGGCTTCCCTCATCTTCTGTTAAATTTAAGTCGCGGCACCAATGATGACATCGGGCTGCAACTTTGGTATGGTAATTAGGCCCCCGCCTGCCTTTTGTGGGAGCCTCATCCGTGGCCTGAATTCTGCACTTGAAAATTTCTAGCGTCGGGTTGGCCAATCCTGATATTTAAAGCAATTGGTAGAAGGATTAGAGGGGAGCTGAGGAAAAATGTTTTCACCCAGAGGGTGGTGGGGGTCTGGAACTCACTACCTGAAAGGGTGGTAGAAGCAGAAACCCTCAACTCATTTTAAAAATACCTGGCTATGCACTTGAAGTGCCGTAACGTACAAGGCTACGGACCAAGTACTTGAAAGTGGGATTAGGCTGGGTGGCTCATTTTTGGCTGGCACGATGGGCCAAATAGCCTTGTGTGCCGTAAATTTTCTATGATTTTATGAACCTGAAGTTCAATGTACAGAATGACGTTAAGTTGTTTCCGAGGAAGTTTCCTTCCACATTTTAATACATGACCAATAAAATTGAAGGAGCATTAGGTTGAAATTCATTGGGTTAAACATACATATTATGGTGTATGAGCAGTAGAGTTGGCAACTTTTTAATGGAACTAAATCTGAATATAGTTGGTCAACCTGACATTTTTAAAGCAAGTATTCTAATGACTTGGATGGTAACTGGGCATGTTACAATTTTATTATTCATTGCTTTAGTTTTGGTAATGCTGCAGCCTTAAAGGAGCTGCAGTTACATTTAAATACCTTGCAAAACACTTTAAATCAATCAAATGTACTATAAAACATTGAACATTTTTACCTCACTAATGTCACCTTGAACCTATATTGTTTACTGGAAAGACAAGTTTCCAGTTCATGTTTCTTTACATACCAAACACAAGGTTCTTTTCTAATGTGACCAGTTGAATATAATCTCTTAAACCGGAACTCTGGGTTCAGCAATGGTGCAGTAAAAATTGGGGACCAAGATATAAATTTGTTTTGGATTGGATCATGTGATTTTCCAGCCAAATTTTTTCCTCCTTTTCAACCTCTCCTAGAGTTTTGCAAGTGTTGGTCACTGTCCAGTCCTGTACCTCACTGAAGTGACCATTTCTCTTTTATCCACTTGCGGTAAATTAACTGGGAGTGGGGTGGGGGGGGGGGTGTTGGGGGTTGGGGGTCGGGCCGCCTCACAGCCAAGCCTGATCCTGCCCTCACTTTAATGGCCACTGTGCACTTTCCAGCAGGGGTCACTGGACAACAATCACAGGTGGAAACACTAGCTGACTCTTTTTCATCCCCTTCCTAACCCAAGGATACTGAGGCTAATTGTAGTATCCTCACTGATGTCCTGGTTAAGATCAGCTAACTCAGCACAGCCTGTGAATCAAACCTGAAGCCTTCTGGTCTCTATGGACAACTGAATTGTCAAGAGAGTTTGGAATATTGTACTTTTTTGTGTGGTGGGGTGGGAGGGGGCAGAGTTGGGGAGGGAATAGGTGATGGTTCTAAATCCTCGCTTAACACATGTTTACCAGGATTTGAATTGGGATTTAATACGGCATTCTTTAATAATGATTCCTGGATAGCTAGTCAGATATTGCAGTTAGCAATTCTATATTGGCTTACGATTCTGGGATTTTGCTAAACTGTGAATTTGGTTCATAAGCATGTCAGTCTAGATTTTATATTTTTTTCATTCAAAACTTTTATAACATTAACTTTAGACAAATTAAAATGTTGCCTACTCTTGCTCTTGTACTTGCAGGTGAAGGTATTCAGTATCTTTTAGATTCCTGAACACCGCCAAGGTTTCTATGATGGAATAATTTGATTACCCATGAAATAAAAGCAAAGTGCTTATAATACTCAGTTGGTCAGTCAGTGCATGAAAGAGACATGTTGATGTTGTGGGTACAACATTTCATCAGTTCTGATTTGTCTACGGGAAATTACCTGCCCATCTCTCGGGCACTGACTAACCCATTGTATATTTTCTATTTTAGAGCCAGAATTTATATTTAAGGCGGTTATGATTTTCTTTTTATCTTTTATAGCTTGATTTACTTCTGCTTTAATCTGAGCTCAGTACTTATTGGGCTACTCAGTAATTTTGTCATGGTGTTGCGGAACCCCTTTTCTGCAGTATTTCTTTCACATAAATTGTGGTTCAGCAAGCATGTTGACCTGCAAATAACTGTGACTAATCTGTGAAGGTGAAGTCGTATTACTGCTTTTGTTTAAATTTTAACCAACATTTCCCATGCGTCCAGAGCATTTGTTTTTAATATTGAACTCCGCATTAGCAGAATTGAAGCAGCTTTGGGTAGGTTGATGAGAAATGGTATCCAAAAGGTGGGGGTAATTCCAACCTTTTTCCTTTGTAATAGTCTTTGTTTAGCTCTTTGTAGATTCCATCTTGCATTTCCTGCAATGTAAATTTAATTGCTAACAAAAATATCTTTTGAAATTCCACTTACCTGTCCAGTATTTTAAGGTTGCTATTTGTTATAACCACATAAGTCACTGCTCTGCTCTGGCTTGACTGCCTCAGCATTGGCTGGTACATTGAGTAGGACCGTTGGTCCTGAATTCCTGTTTCAGATTGGTAGTGTAGTATAATCTCAGCATAAATGTTTAGGAAGTGGTACAAAACACTTGTGTTAGCCCTTTTAAAGGTTTTACTGTACAAAGACATCCTGCAAATATCAATGCACTCATCAGGATCCCCTGTCCTAACTGCTGAGAAAGATACCAGAAGGAAAACCGTGCTATCTTGTGAAAAATGTTTTAGTAACAGAAATCGGATGAACTCTTGAATTCCAGTTTGAAAACCACTATTCCTCAAAAGTAAACTAACTTTGCTCTATTTGCTGCCCAACATTTTGTTTGCCAATTTAAAATATGGGCACTTCGTCACCCTCTCTGTTTCCTTGGAACCAAATGGTCCCAGGAGTAATCAACTTGGCTGACCTATGATCTCCACTGGAAATACGGTATAGTTGAACACAGTTTTGTTCTTGGGATGGTGAGGGGGGTGGGGGGGGAAGGGGGCATGACCAGGGGAAGGATATTTAGTTTGTATCCCAACCATGCATGCACTTGGGCTATTGAAAGCTGGCTGCCAAATGGGGATAGCATCAGTGTGCAGAAATAAAATATTTATCCTATCTGTATCTACCTAAAGGCAGTTGAAAGACGTTCCAATGAGAAATGTTGTAGAGCTTTGTAGAGCTTAACCTGAGTATTTCGAGATTGATTCCTGCCTCTAATAATAAAGCTATACTTGAGATACTGTCCATTTTTGGGTGCATGTCTGTTGACTGTGATTTCTGGTGAAGTGAAGAAAAAAATCTGATGGTATGGGATTTTGTGCTGCGACTCCTTGTGTATATATCCATTTGACTGGAAATCACCTTTGAAATAAATTGTCTTTTTAATGGAAGGTAGCAAGACATAAAGTTCGTGGCATGTGTAATTCTGAATTAAACTTTCTCAGCGGCTTTTGTTTTTATCCGTAATCACAGGCTGGTTCCAGAATGAGACAAAAAAGTTGATAACTGGACAGAACAATAACCCAATAAGTACTGAATATCAAAAATAAGTGAGCAATTGCTCGTCCTCCATCTTTTATTCTTTTTCTCTCTCCTTTCCCATGGGCCACTGAAAATGTTTGGGCCTACAACAGCAAGCACATCCATTACATTTTTAATGTAGCAAAATGGCCCAAGATGCTTCACAGTTTGGGATTGTACCTATGCAGGAGTAGGCAATGGATCTGGGGAGGTGACATTGTTAAAGTTGGAGGATTTTGAAAGTGGAAAGATGACATAAATGATCTTAGGATGGGAGTTTTTGTGTGGCAAGGTAGCTGAAAATTCTGCCACCAATGTAGAGCAGGGGAAAGGGGAACTGTGCAATAGGCCAGCCCTGGAACAGCCAAGAGTGTGAGCATGGATGTAGAGCTGGAGGAGATTGCAAGGGTAAGGAGGGTGAGAATGTGAAGGTTTCGAAGATGAGGACAAGGATTTTGTAGTTAATGCACTGAGGGATGGTAAGGATCGGGATGAGTGGTTTTTGTATGAGATCAGATGCGAGCTTTGGACTGATTTGGAGTTTATGTAGAAAGGATGTTGTTGCTGCCTTGCTGTAGTTACAGTCTAATTTTAACATTTGAATTGCTTTTCACATCTTGTACAAATAAATTATGAATAATTTTAGTATTGTTGTAATGAAGGCTCCGGAAGGATTTTTTAAAAATTATGTTAAAAGAATACTTCAACATGATGCCTGTACAAATACATTTTATGGTATTTTCCTGCATTCTCTATTGCTGTACTTTGGTTTTAGAGCACAAGATTCTATTTGAGATTGCATTGTGCCACCTCCTTACCAATTTCACTTGATCCTTTTTTGGTCTTCCTTGTTAGAAATGCAATTAACTTGGTCTGATGTTAAATGCTCTTAACCTTCTTCCTAATATCACGCAAGTGAATCCCTACCATGATGATATGCATGAGTAGTGTCAGCTGTCAAAGTTTGCAGGTGATATACATTGTCAGGAATAAGGGTTGCAACATTTCCAGAAATACTTCAAAGTGAAACAAATTAGTCCTCGAATAAATTGACAACTGTATGTATATTAGATCAATGACTACTGCTAGAACATTGTTCATTCAAGTCCAGAACCCAAGTATGAACCACCCAGATTCTGCTTGCTTACATTTTGTACTCACCGCCAACTAGGCAAGATTTTTTTGAAGTGAGAGGTTTTGTATCCCAAGTTCATACTGAGTGTCCTTTTTTTTTATTCGTTCATGGGATGTGGGCGTCACTGGCAGGGCCAACATTTATTGCTCATCCCTAATTGCCCTTGAGAAGGTAGTGGTGAGCCGCCTTCTTGAACTGCTGCAGTCCGTGTGGTGAAAGTTCTCCCACAGTGCTGTTGGGTAGGGAGTTCCAGGATTTTGACCCAGCAACGATGAAGGAATGGCGATATATTTCCAAGTCGGGATGGTGTCTGACTTGGAGGGGAACGTGCAGGTGGTGTTGTTCCTATGTGCCTGCTGCCCTTGTCCTTCTAGGTGGTAAAGGTTGCGGGTTTGGGAGGTGCTGTCGAAGAAGCCTTGGTGAATTGCTGCAGTGCATCCTGTAGGTGGTACACACTGCAGCCACGGTGCGCTGGTGATGAAGAGAGTGAATGTTTAGGGTGGTGGATGGGGTGCCAGTCAATTGGGCTGCTTTGTCCTGGATGGTGTCGAGCTTCTTGAATGTTGTTAGAGCTGCATTCATCCAGGCAAGTGGAGAGTATTCCATCACACTCCTGACTTGTGCCTTGTAGATGGTGGAAAGGCTTTGCAGAGTCAGGAGGTGTGTCACTCACCGCAGAATACCCAGCCTCTGACCTGCTCTTGTAGCCACTGTATTTATGTGGCTGATCCAGTTAAGTTTCTGGTCAGTGGTGACCCCCAGGCTGTTGATGGTGGGGGATTCGGCGATGGTAATGCCGTTGAATATCAAGGGGAGATGGTTAGACAGATTGTTTCTACAGATAGAATACATTAAGTTTGCTTTCTTTTTAAAGAAAAGGGATTGAAGGGATTGTATTAACTTAAGTTTACCAAAGTTCTGTGCTAGGAATTACTTTGTAAGAAAATAAATTCCTTGCCTTGCAATATTGAAATGAATAATTTGGAATTGTTTCAGGATCAACAAGTGGGTTTTTGAACTTTGGCACTGTGTATCTTGTTAAGAGCCAAACCAACATTTTGGTTTCCAAATCCATCAGTCACCATTAGATTAGCAAATCCTATAGCCAATTAGTGTGCATATTTTGACATTCAATTAAAGGTGTTGAGTCTTACCTTTTGAGAATGTCAAATTTCTATGTCAGTTCACCCCCGAGGCCAAAACATTAGTTTTACAGTGGAGCTCATTCTGGGATTTAAAGGGATGATTCCGCGCTCCCAGTAGAGATTTCACAGTCGCAGGGATTGTGACTTTGAGATAGTGCTACAACATTGTGGCCTTAATTTTCTGAACTTTTACGTCCTACGAACGTAGTTACCTGTTGGAAGCATGGGATTGTGGAACCACTCTTTTGGATTTTAAATTGAGAGGTGAAATGATTTTACAGGAGTAAAATCTTTCCTTCAAAAGGGAGAGGTCGAAAATGGGGTATGTATTTCTGAATGGAGTACCTCATTTTACTAACTTTCAAGCTCGACCTTCTACTTACTTCACTTCACCTTTTTCAAATGTATTTCCTGCCTCCCCAACTCCATTTTTCCTAACCTCGATCAAGGTATGATTTAATCTTTAGTCTGAAGTCCATTGCCACTCCTTGCTTGGCACAATTAATTTACCATTCAAATGTATTGTTAGTGTTTGCAGAAGGATAGAATGTTTGGAGTACAAAGTTTATTTATTGTTATATTGTATAAAATACATTAACCCAAACAGTCTCTTATTTGTAGAGGATTGCGTTCTTACTAGGGCCATACAATTTCAGATTTCAAGACTGCTTTTTGTTTCACAATTTTGAATTCTGGGGGTCTATGTTGAGTCTCTGAAGAAACAACACCACTAAAAAAAAGATCATCTGGTCATTTAATTCATTGCTGTTTGTGGGATCTTGCTGTGCTCAAATTGGCTGCTGGTTTCCTACATTGCAACAGTGACTACACTTCAAAAGTATTTCATTGGCTGTGAAACACTTTGGGATGTCCTGAGATCATGAACAGTGCTATATAAATGCAAGTTCTTTCCTTCTATAATCTGAGATGGGTAGTTCACTGAGCTCAGAAGCAAAATACTGCTGATGCTGGAAATCTGAAATAAAAAGAGAAAATGCTGGAAATACTCAGCAAGTTAGGCAGCATCTGTGGAGAAAGAAACAAAGTTAACGTTTCAGGTCAATGACCTTTTGTCAGAGTTCTGACTTGCTGAGTTTACTGAGCTTGTGTTTTAATAACCTGAATGCATTTAGAAACACGGGTATGGTAGCATAGTGGTTATGTTACTGGACTAGTAATCTGGAGTTATGAGTTCAAATCCTACCATGGTAGCTGGGGAATTTAAATTCAATTAATTAAATAAAATCAGGAATTAAAAAAAGCTTGCATTAGTAATGGTGGCCATAAAACTACCGGATTGTTGTAAGGAAACCTGCTATCCTTACCTGGTCTGGCCTATATGTGACTCCAGACCCACAGCAATGTGGTTGATTCTTAATTGCCCTCTGAAATGGCCTGGCAAGCCACTTTAGTTGTAAAAAGTCATAATAAGAATAAAACCAGCCAAACCACTAGGCACTGGACACAACAACGGCAAACCAAGCCCAGTCGACACTGCAAAGTCCTCTTCACTAGTATCTGGGGATTTGTGCCAAAAGTGGGAGAGCTGTCCCACAGACTAGTCAAGCAACAGCCTGACATAGCCATATTCACAGAATCATACCTTTCAGCCGATATCCCCACCATCACAGAAGCCAGTCTTCAGCCAATTCCATTCACTCCACAAGAAGCAGCTGAGTGCGCTGGATACAGCAAAGGCTATGGGCCCTGACAACATCCCGGCTGTAGTGCTGAAGACTTGTGCTCCAGAACTAGCCGCGCCTCTAGCCAAGCTGTTCCAGTACAGCTACAACACTGGCATCTACCCGACAATATGGAAAATTGCCCAGGTAAGTCCTGTCTACAAAAAGCAGGACCAATCCGGCCAATTACCACCTCATCAGCAAAGTGATGGAAGGTGTCGTCACCTTTTCAAGCGGCGCTTACTCACCAATAATCTGCCCAGTTTGGGTTCCGCCAGGACCACTCGGCTCCAGACCTCATTACAGCCTTGGTCCAAACATGGGCAAAAAGAGCTGAATTCTAGAGGTGAGGTGAGAGTGACTGCCCTTGACATCAAGGCAGCATTTGACCGAGTGTGGCACCAAGGAGCCCCAGTAAAATTGAAGTCAATGGGAATCGGGGAGAAAACTCTCCAGTGACTGGAGTCATACCTAGCACAAAGGAAGATGGTAGTGGTTGTTGGAGGCCAATCATCTCAGCACCAGGACATTGCTGCAGGAGTTCCTCAGGGCAGACCTAGGCCCAATCTTCTTCAGCTGCTTCATCAATGACCTTCCCTCCATCATAAGGTCAGAAATGGGGATGTTTGCTGATGATTGCACAGTGTTCAGTTCCATTCGCAACCCCTCAGATAATGAAGCAGTCCGTGCCCACATGTAGCAAGATCTGGACAACATCCAGGCTTGGGCTGATAAGTGACAAGTAACATTTGTACCAGACAAGTGCCAGGCAATGACCATCTCCAACAAGAGAGAGTCTAACCACCTCCCCTTGACATTCAACAGCATTACCATTGCCGAATCCCCCACCATCAACATCTTCGGGGTCACCATTGACCAGAAACTTAACTGGACCAGCCATATAAATACTGTGGCTACAAAAGCAGGTCAGAGGTTGGGTATTACTGTGGCGAGTGACTCACCTCCTGACTCCCCAAAGCCTTTCCACCATCTACAAGGCACAAGTCAGGAGTGTGATGGAATACTCTCCACTTGCCTGGATGAGTGCAGCTCCAACAACACTCAAGAAGCTCGATACCATCCAGGACAAAGCAGTCTGCTTGATTGGCACTCCCTTCACCACCGGTGCACTGTGGCTGCAGTGTGTACCATCCACAGGATGCACTGCAGCAACTCGCCAAGGCTTCCTCGACAGCACCTCCCAAACCCGCGACCTCTACTACCTAGAAGGACAAGAGCAGCAGGCACATGGGAACAACACCATCTGCACGTTCCCCTCCAAGTCAGACACCATCCCGACTTGGAAATATATCGCCGTTCCTTCATCGTCGCAGGGTCAAAATCCTGGAACTCCCTTCCTAACAACACAGTGGGAGAACCTTCACCACACGGACTGCAGCGGTTCAAGAAGGCGGCTCATCACCACCTTCTCAAGGGCAATTAGGGATGGGCAATAAATGCTGGCCTTGCCAGCGATGCCCACATCCCATGAATGAATAAAAAAAAACTGAGGTGGTTTTTTTTCTACTGCACTCATTGGTAGTTTTAACTCCTGCACCAAAACACAAAATCAGTTTCAAAGCATTTAGGCACTTTAAGTTCAGCATTGCCACTGACTAAACCTTGCCTGGTGTTGATCTGTAATGTTTTGTCTTCCAAATTCAATATCTATACGCAAGAAGTCCTTAACTTTTGGTGCTCCCAAGTTACTAATGGTGCTTTACAATTCTACAGTTTACCTGATGTCCATAAGTGGAAAAGACTGTTTCTCTCAATAACTGTATGTTGGGTGCAACACCTGTTCTGTGCATTCATTGGCAAGTGCAGTGCAAAACACAGATGTGGCCATGAGGTGATATTAAAATGCTTCAAAGTCCATGTTAACGTGTGTGTAACTTGATTTGCATTTACGAGATAACAATGCTTTTAAAGCCATTTTGGTTAATACTTAGCAATGATAAAATCCAAACATTTGATCACTTGGTTTAAAAAAAAATCTGTTCTGCTCTGTATCTTCACATCTGCTGTTTTCATGACTTCAGATGAAAGTAAATTAGTTGGTGTTTCAGGAATTATATCTGCTGCTCATGGATTGACTTAATGGAGATATGTACAATCTGTTATAGAACGGGGCTTTGCAGACTAGAAAGCTGCCCGGTTCACTCCCTGGGCTGTGCTGGGATGATTGCGGTACCTCTAGACAATGGTGCACCACAGATGCTTGGCATTTAATTTAACAGAAAGATTGGGCAGGAGTAATGCAGTTTGAGGATTTCAACATTTTTCAGTGAGTACCTTCATAAAACATTTCATTGCACAATGATGAATTGCCCAAATTCAATCCTTTTTTTAAATATAATGGTATCATCCTCCAGAGAGTTGTGGATGCTGAGCCATTGAGCATATTCAAGGCTGAGTAAGATAGATTTTTGGACTCTAGGGGAATCAATGGATATGGGGATCGGGCGGGAAAGTGGAGTTGAGGTCGAAGATCAGCCATGATCTGATTGAATGGCAGAGCAGGTTCGAGGGGCCGTATTGCCTACTCCTGCTCCTATTTCTTATATTCTTATCCTCTGTAAGACACCCAAGAAATGTACTTAATTTTAAATAAGAGTGCAAAAAGTGAATTTGCAGTTTTGCTGCATGATATCCTGACACAGTTTTGGATATGGTCTAGGTGAGAAGAGGACAGTCAATTCCCTATCCCTGCTATTAAGTGACAGAGTGTTTATTGAACTATATGCAGCCAGTGACAGAGTGTCTATTGGCACCATTGTGTCAGCCAGTGAATTGCACTGTGACAGCCAATGAGTTGGAGGCGGGACGGGACTTATGGCAGGACTTGCAGCAAACCTGCAGTGAGTGGAGGATAGTTACATATAAATTATGTGCATAATATCAATCCCAGTTAGTTACAGCAGTGCGGTCTCCAAGCATGATTGACAGGGGAATTACCCAATCATCTCCATTCTGGCTGGGAATAGTGGTGTCACTATATACAGCCGCCATTAAGTGGGAATCCTGCAGGATATGATCAGGTTACTAGTTGCAGCCAATAGCAAAAATTACAGCACTTCAACAATGCATCAAGAAGTATCCCAGCTGCCCCAGTGCACAGGTGTAGAAAGGTATGATGATCTCTACCTCATTGAGGGGTAAAATCAATTCCTCAACAAAAGACTCATTTCTTTTCCCCGCCACCCCATGCATGGAAGTACCCAAGACAGGACATGTCAAAAAGCTGAGTCAACCTCCTTCCTCTGAGATCAGGATCTCTCTGGCTCTTGGCTTCCACCTCACTAGCTACCACATCTACCAGATCATCTTTTTCTATCCATAATATTATCCTTGCACCAAATGTCATCTTTTCTCTCTTGACTCCCACCTCCCCCCCCCCCCCCCCTTGTCTTCCGGAGGGAATTTTACTTCTACTTAATACTCTTGTTAACTCTTCTATTGCCTTTTGGCTGCTGCTCCCAAGGCACTTTCTAATTACTCTAAACGGTTTCAAAATGTGTCCATTCCCATCTCTCTGCACCACCCCCCCCCCCCAACCCCCGCCACCCCACGCATTTTAAATCTATTTAAAACCTATTAAATCACTTGTTGTCTTTATGTGAAAGTAAATTTGCATACCTTTTTCCAGCAATAGTTCTGCCTTGACCTCTTGTCATATACATGGGCTGTCCTCCGTAACGACTTCATGTCTGAATAAGTGCCTTGCCTATATTAACCTTTTTCAAATATTGACTGTCGTGATAGTCTGTATATCCAGTACCTTCTGTTATTTCATAAGATAGTGTCTTACAAAACACTTTTCTATATAGAGGAATACTGAAGTAATATTAAAATAAAAAAGGCTCGTGTGGAACATTAGCATCGGCGTGGACCTGTTGGGCCGAATGGCCTGTTTCTGTGCTGTACATTCTATGTAATTAAAATGTTTTTGATTTCTGCTACATGCTGTAACAGAAAAGTATCTTGTGCATTGTGTCAATGTGCTGTTATAATGAGAGTTTTCGTATGTCCTTTATGGGAATGCCTTTCATTGTCTCTTTGGCTCACTTTCTTCCAGCCTCCCCCTTCTTTTCTCCCCCTAACACCCCCAAGAAAGCTTTGGGAATTCTCCACATAGGGAACAATGGCCATAAGTCATAGTCTTTTAGTTCCAGTACAGTATCAAGGCTGTCAATATTCTTTTAACAAAGCAATTTGATTCAGATTAGCGCAAAGGAATACTGCAGGGCTGAGAGTGATCGGCCAATGTAACTGCTTGTGAATTTCGGAGGCGGAAGGGAAAATCATTCAGTAAACAGGAAGAATCTAGTTTTGAAGTGAAACCACATATATTGCATGCCCAGTCAGTATGATTTTAATTAGCAGTACATCGTCTGAAATGGTTTATTTAATGTCTGCAGCTGAACTGTGGTAAGTACTGTGGAACAGATTAGCCTATTGTACTTCATTTAGGATTGTTCTCATGCAAAACCTCAAAGGGGATTTAATCATTTCAAGTCCCTTATCTCACGAGAATGGAGAGGATATTGGTATTTTCTGTAGCAAACCAATCTTTGTGATTTTTTTTGTAGTTCAAAAATTCATAAAACTTGTTTTCCCATTGATGTATAATGCTTTAATAGTGTGAAAAATGATGCAAAACCAGATTGTTTGGCCAAATGCTCCTTTGTTGCATTCTTCATCTACTTTACTCTGAGATGGTAGCCCAAAATCCAAGCCTGAGTGTATTCAGTAACATGAGGCAAACTGTAAAACTAGTGTTCAAACGAGAAATGAAACATTACATTCCTTTTCTAGCCAGAATACTAATTTTCTCTTGTTTGAAATAGGCCATTACTCCATCAAAGGCACCTGGCTTGATTTCCGATGAACTGGATGGGTCTGGCATAGATTCTGAAGACGATGACTTTTATTCTGGTTCCGGTTCTGGTGGTGAGTGTCTGATCTTTCTTTAGTGTCCAATATTGATTCTAGATATTTGAATTTAAATTCTAAATTCAGATGCAAATAAAATTCAACCACAGTCAAAGGTGGCGTAATATGTTAAAAGCTCACATTTATAGCCCCCTCACATTTCTTTCCCCCCTCCCCCTAAAACAAAAGTTTCTGTGCTGTTGGGGCGTAGATGCTGCCGCAAGGAAGGAGGGAAAATTGAGTGCTGTCTGACTGGCTGCATTACATTGTTGGTGTATTATGAGTGGGTCACCAGCATATTGTGTAAGCCAAGAAAACTGGGTTGTATTGAGACTTTCTCTAAGGGGCAGGAAAGGGAAAAAGCAGAAAACAAATGATTTACAAAAAAGATTTTCTAGCTTGTTGTGGCAATTTTTCATTCTGTGACCTTAACTAATACTTTCTATGACAGAACATGTCCCTCTTTCTCTCCCTTCTCTCCCCCTTCCACCCTCTCTCAATTAAAATGTATAGAGAAGGAGTTTTTATGCCCAACTGAGGAACAACATTCAGTACCAGAGGTGAAGCTTAGCCTGCATGTTTTTTTCAGGCCTAGGCCTAAGCTTTGATTTTTCTACTTGACAGGTACACCCTGGAGCAAGGATACCATCATTGGTCTAATGGATATATGTTGTCAGATGTGTGTAGAGTTTCTATTGTCATCTTCTGTGGATTATAACCAAGATTATATGTAAAAAAAAATCACATACTTGCATAACATTTATGCCAAATAGATGCTGATTAGTGCTCTAGGCATCTGAAAGGTTCCTGTTCGCAAAGTCTCACTAGATATCGTTCTAGGTGCAGATAAAAATACAAGTACTAAACCCAAAGAGGAGTCTAAACACCTGGAAGCATAGGACTTCTTACCAGGCACCCTGGCTGAAGTTTGTTCATGAATGATCCACCCAAATTGATCTGGCTGCAACTCAGGTTCTGACTATGGTGGAGTCTTGTGGTGGCAGAATCCATCATAGAAAGTTAGTGTTCATTCTACTCAGCCATGACAACTTCTACAGTCACTATGTGATAGGGTTACTGTAAAGGGCTGATTCTTGGAATTTGCGCTGCTGGTAGAACAAAAGTTTATCTACATCATAGTTGGCAAGATTTCCTGACTTGGTCAGGGCACCAAGTTCTCATTGTCCCAGTTGGTTTTCCCCTATAGGATGATGGCAATATCTTATCTGTAGAAGCTGAAGTGCTTTCAAAGAATAATGAAGACTGTAATCTAATATTGCACTAATCAGTTTTAGAATGTTGCATCGCAAGTAGATATTAGTCTAACTGTATTTGTTTTTTATTTGCTTTAGACGGCTTTTGGCTGAAGAATAGCTATTCCAATACAGAGCATACAACAGTGTATAGTACGCTTCCTTCAACAGCTTCAAGTAATCTGTATTCATCAAGCCAAGTAACCATGACTGAGATTGCAAGTGAAGTGATCGCAGAAACAGATGTGAATGCAGTATCAGTGCAACCTAATTTGGCAGTTGTAAATACCACTGTTGAAACCATAGTGACCAGCTCCATGTCTTCCACTAGCGTTTCAAAAGACATTGGTGTTGTCCTTGATTCTGAAACCAAGACTGATAATTTTCTGGCCCGTGCCGTTGGACCCAAACGTAATTCTTCAGCTGTTGCAGTTACTCAAGTCATCGATGCTAGCCGTAATGTGCGTACCACAATCCCTGATCATGCAGTTGCTGTTATCAATAATGCATCCTTAGCTGTACCAAGGGTGGCTGCAGCAAGTGAAATGACAGCCATGGTGGTTCAAAAAGTTGATCCAACTGAACAGGTGAGTTTAAAAAAAAATTGAAGTATAACATTTTTACTGTGGAGATGTTTGCTCAAATCAAGCATAATGTTCAGGCTTAACTTTGTTAAAGTAGCAGATAAAAAAAATTAACATGAACATTCACATGTTAATCTTCACACAATGGAATTTCAAGGCCAATAATGTTAAAAATTAAACCTTGGCCTCTCAGAGGCTTTAATCGATTTGTCTTAAATTCCTTTAAAATAGCAGACAATGATTGAATTTTTAACATGAAAACATTAATGTACATCTGCTAATCTTCACAGTGTACTTTTAGAGTCATTGATGAATCAAACATAGTTGTATCAGAAGGATGAAACTTCTAGGTAAAGGGTCCTAACAACTTTTTGACTTGAAAGGTAAAATGTGAAATGATTTTACTTTACAATTTCCCCTCTCCCCACAAGATGCTGAATCGAGTGCTAGCAGACCTCTTTCATCTTGATCATTCCTCGATCATTCCTCGATCAATCTTCATGTGTGAGCCTAGATAGCAAGTCTTAGCAGGTAGTTCAGGGTATCAGCACTATGACTGATCCTGGCCACAAATGTATTCTCAAGCGGGTGTCAATCAAGAGCATAAATCCTGTTTTTTTTTTCCCCCACCTCTTTCCTCCCCTACCCACTGAGATCAGGCCAGGTATCATTCCTGACATCTTCCAGGTCTGCATAGCTCAGTGTCACAATGGGCAGTACATTTATCCACAGTGTCATCTTTTTAAGTTGAGAGTTGTAGAGTGAAATCCAATTTTGGTCTACAAACACTCATTTTAAATATATTAGCTTTAATATTTGGGCAAAAGGGATACTTTTTTTTAATGATGCAGGAGTGTTGGGACTCCAAGCTCATACACTGAAACATGGCACTGTCCAGCTTCAAAAATGGCAGCTCAGATCAAGAAGCCAGCCTTCCTAAGATAAACATTTTTTGAGTAAATATGAATAAATGTTTGTAAATACTAAAAGGCCATTGTGGGACATTTATGTTGAAGTATTTTTGCACTGTGTACAATGACTTGAGTTGAACAAAACTTTGATCATAACCAGGTTCCTAAGTAATGTTGACTGGTTCATTTAGGATACCGAGATGGTGACTATAGGTGTGATGCAAACGGACACTGCAGCCAATATAGATGATCTTTTCTTCAGTGATGTATTAGAAAGCAGAACTGTTCAGATTCAAAATCACATTGCAGATTCAAGAGGTTCAGTTCAACCACCAAAGGATAGCTACTCTCATGACTTCAGTTCATCTGGGAGTTTTCTGGAAAGACGTGAATTATTGGCAGGTATGCATACTACGTTTTGTACAGCCACTATTTTTCATTTTATGCTGCACAAATGCAGAAACTGCTGCAAATACACATCAGAACCATTAACATATGTAGAGAGAAAAGATGGTTTTGCATTTTCAGGTGTAAACCCTTGATCAGGACAGTTCTGTTGAAGGGTCTACACTCCAAACATTAACCTATTCTCCTTACAGATGCTGACATGACTACTGTGTATTTCTGGCATTTGTGTGTTTTTTTTAAATCTCTTGCTTTAAAAATACACCTGAACGACACTTAGCATGCCTAACATTTCTAAATAATACAAATATTAATTTATCAATGATTTGCACTAAAGAGTTTCTTATAAAGATTAAAGTAAATAAGTCATTATCCAGTCCATCTGGAAAGGAGTGGTAATACTGAAGTTCTGGTATGTATCATTATTTTAGATTTGAACAACTGGCATCAATATATATTAAGGCAACTTGATTTAATTAATTGCAATTGAAGTAGCATTTTGGCAAAATGAAAGGTCTAGTAAAAAGCATAATTTGGAATTTTCCTCTAGAATTTAGTGCTGGTTTTAGCTTTTGCAAGATATGAACTGGCCCATGACAAGGTCATTGGAAGGTCTTGTAGGCTTAATTTTACAGTTGAATACGGATTCAACTGAATAAGAAAGCTGTTTAGATTTAATCTACATCTTGCTTTCCCTCATCAATTGAATATTTGCTGTTCTGCTATTGTACATATAAATGACAAATTGTATGATGTTTTGTGTGATTATCACAACAGGACAATTGAACAGAATTCTAATTCACTTGAATTGACAAATGAATAGGTAAATAAATGAGTAAAATGCGACAACTGATGTCACACTTCAAAATTTCCCCATTTTCATTTCCACCAGTCTGTGCATAATTTGTGAGAACTGTTTGCATAAACGTTTCAGATATGACAGAGAAGAAAATTACTCCCCTAGGTTCATGGGTCATAAATATCTGCAAAAACGTTCAACCAGTGCACTATATTTTACAGCCTCAAATGCTAATGGTTTAGGTGGCCCTTTTAAGTGGTAGGTCAAATAGGGAGAGGTGCAGGCTGGAAGATCAAGTAGGGAGAGAATCTGAGAAAGCCCTTGTGTAATTCCTAGGAAACAAAACTGATGCCTCTTGTCCTTCGTAGAAAATTGAGACCCTAAAAGAGATGTAAATATGGAAATATTTAAGGGGGAAAAATGATTTGACATATGCTCCTTTTTATCTTTCTTTGCTATTCCAAATGGGCTGTCCAATTACACTGAGAGCAACAGTCCTGTTTGCAAACCCTTCCAAACTCTCTAATCCTAGCTCCAAACGATAAATTGTTTGTGTGATCATTGCTTTTCTGCTTTCTTCCTCAAAAACCAAATTCTGAGAACCAGTAGAACAGCAAACACTGGGGATTACGACTGATAGATCTGATAGATACTTTGCATGCACTGAAATATATGTATTATGGTTGAAACTTAGTCTCATTGTGTTTCTTTTTTGGGGGAAAAAAATGTGACTTTACATGTTCTGAGGAGATTAAAATTTGGAACATTTTTCATCCTTACAGAAACCACTAGGATATGATTATTAATGTTCTTTAAGACATTTGATTTTGTTCTATGTTTTAGCTACTGTTGCTGGAGGATTTGTGGGTCTCGTGCTTGCTGTTCTGCTAGTCGTGGTGCTGGTGTATCGAATGAAGAAGAAGGATGAAGGAAGCTATACATTGGATGAATCTAAGCAGCCAAATGGAGGCTACCAAAAACCACAAAAACAAGAGGAGTTCTACGCGTAAATGTGTTTTAAAAAGATCTGTATCTGCAAAGTGAACAAGTTTTTTTTTCTTTTTCTTGCCTGGGTTAGAGAGTGAGTCAGAAAAATGCCAGTCTAACCTCTATCTCCATGATAATTGTATTTTTGACAGTTCTGAGACAGGCAGAGGTAACTTGTTTGTGTAATGGGATATCTGCCATTTGGCTTCATGGGTGAGGAGACCTGGTTAAATTTTCACTTCAATTTTTATATTCTAGAGGATAACTGCCTTCTGAAATGGTGGGGTAAAATAGTTAGGCTCTTCTTTAAAACCAAAAAACCCAGATGGGAAAGCACAATACAATATCGTAAAGCCACAAACTGCCTACATCTATAAATTTCTATATTGTAAAAATATTAACCAAATGGAAGGGATAAAAGGAGAGTTGGATACTTTGTACTATTGTGATTTAAAATTGTATGAAAGTTGATGTGTACCTATTAATATAGGTTTACATTAGAGATTCCCTTTGTGCTTGGCTACACTATTTTTATTTTTGAGTTGAACTATGGAGAACATTGAAAAAAATACATTCCAATTTTTTTAAAAAGCAGATTTACTAAGTTTAATCATTCCTTCAGTTTTACGGCAATTGAAGGATTATTTGGTAAAATTATGTCCTAGCTAAATAGTTTTATTGATCGAAGTGGGACGGCAGCAGTAGTTGCATGCTGTTTCATGAGTTAAATATATTTTTGGTCCTTGGGCTTTCAGCCTCTTTCCTGTAGTTACTATGCCTTCGTACTGTAACCAATCATTGAACCACCTGATCTATTCCTTTAGGGAGCTGGACCTCTGAGTTTGTATAAGATTAAATAAAGTTCATTGTTCCCCCCCCCCTCACCCACCCTTTTTTTGCACAGACAAATGTTTTTGTTTTTCTTGACCTTCAGTTATGTTGGTGATCTAACTTAACCAAATAAAATTGATCTTTTTCAGATATACCTCTGTTTGCTTACTGCAACTATATCATAATTTCTCAATCTAACATCATAGCCACTATCTGAAATGTTTGTATTGAGACTTTGAAAGCTCCACAAATGAAATGGAGTAATTTATTGAATGTGACCTGTGTAGTCCAAGTAAAAAGTCTTGCACCTTTCTGTATAAATGCATTGTGTAAAATCTGAATTTAGACATGATCCAGCATTTGTTGGTGTGATTTATTTTTCAACTGTCCGCACTGTTCCTAAAAACTTTCATAAGCATACTGCATTCTTGATTTGTAATTTTTTAAATCTCAGAACGTTTTGAAGCTGTTATGGATTTGTAAACAAATAGCTATATAAAGTAAACAATTGTGTGTGCCACTTGCTGTCTTTGAATTAGTGCCATTTTCAAATGTTGATTGAATAGAAGTCTTTAAAGTTGAGTTGTAATCACAGCTTAACGTCTCTGCTGGTTAAGATCTGCATTCAACATATTTTCTAAGGTTAACAAAGATTAAAACAAATATAATTATTTTTGTATGATAGAACTAGTCGTTAATTTGTGTATAGAACCATTTATGACTAGCAAAAAGTCTACGTATCAAAAGATTTGGTTAAACAGGGTGTTTGTGACTTGGTGACTATTTACGTGAATGTTAAACTTTGTCCTGAGCTTTCATTAATGCTTTCTATTTATTATCTGTGCTATTTCTATATACATCAAGCAATAAAAGAACACTGGCACACTAATCATTGTCCATACTTTACAAATGTGGTAGAATCCATTTAACGAGCTCTGAAATTCAAATATTTGGGAGCTTGTGTGGGGTTAAGTACTTAGATTGCAGGATTTTGAATTACCCCCCTCAATTCTGCTACAGGTGCAGGTCATTCATGTTTGCTACAGTGTCTCTCTGTAGACTTTCCCTGTTAACGTGGCCCAGGATTTACTCCCATTAATTGCATAGGCTTTCTGTATTTTATGAAGAATTGAGGGAGGAGATGTCTTTAGAGGAGCTTCACATTTTTAAGGATAGCTCCAATGGAGGCAGTTAATTGGATTTTTTCCAATTAACAGCATGGCTAGTATCTGGAAGTAATATCTGATCTAGGTAGTGAAATAAATTGTGTTATATGATATGGAATATGTACATCAATTGCTGGAAGGATAGGATCTGGTCTCTGAGGAGCAACTTGCCCATCTTGGTAGTGCCTTGGGATGTTTTGCTACATTAAAGGTGCTATATAAATGCAAGTTATTTTTGTTGTAATGCCTTGCTTGTGAGAGGCTCTGAACATACATATAGCAAGTGGAGGCTACCCTTGTACCATAACGGGGAGAGGGCTGACTGAACAATTTCACTTTCAGCTTGAAGCAGGCCTCCCTCCAAACTGCTATTGTTAGCAACGCCATGGAGTGTTTCCAGTTCCCCAATGATCTCTGGTATTTTGTGAAGAGATACGTGTATAGAGGGGCTGGGAGGGTGCAGCTTGTTACATGCCTAGTTAGAAGTAGTAGGGAAGCCTTGTTCTAGACATTGATTCCCAGGCTTACTAAGTGATCTCTAATCATGGTGTATCAATCACTGGACAATATGTTAGATGGTCATCACATTCTACTGTCTCTTCCAAAAGGTGGAAAATAACACATCAGACCAATACATGTGGGTTAACATTACTTGGCCAGATTTATTTACTGGATAATTACATAGAATTAAGACACAGCAAGATACTTAAAACAAAAACAGAACCATTCAACAAGGAGTTCATATGCCTCTTGTACAATTTGTTTCTCATAATCTGATGAGCAACAGAACTTTTAAATGAAGCAATAGAACTTTTGGATTTGTCTCTTTTTGAAGACCTTCATGATATAATGCAGAACACTGGGAAAACAAATTCCAATTCACCCTCAGA
This sequence comes from Heptranchias perlo, assembly GCF_035084215.1. Lineage (NCBI taxonomy): Eukaryota > Metazoa > Chordata > Chondrichthyes > Hexanchiformes > Hexanchidae > Heptranchias > Heptranchias perlo. Next base: position 50,746,336 of record NC_090329.1, read on the forward strand.
ACTAATTCTTAGCCAATAGATCTGTGATTTATACCATGGACCATTTTTCATGCCCTTGCTCTTTCTTTTCAGTAAACAAACTTTAGATATGTAGTGAAGCGTTAATATCGTAGACATTGTTGCTTCCACCATATATTTCCCCTAATGGCTCAGATTGAGAGATTAGAATAATCTATTACACTTTTTTTTTGTGGATCCATATAAACATTTCAAATAAATTGTTCCAATTCCCAAGCAACTTTTGACTTTAGTTTCTCAACAAAGCCATTAAAACAACAAAAACTCAATTTTAAGACAGATGTTTCCAACTGAATACGATAATCAGGTCAAGCTGCATGTAGTGAGTTGTATATTTTGGTTACTACATACCAACTCTACCATGGAAGAGTGGGATCCTTTTACAGAACTCCCAGAGACACTTGGTTGAAGCTAGACCTTAGATTTATCCTAGCACAAAAAGACATCTCCCTGTTTGTCATAGGTTTATCAAAATCTCAACTGATGTGAATGGGCAACATCTAGAGGAAGTCGGGGAGCACATTCCTCTTTATGGTGGTGGGCTTTATAAAATGAGTGGGCTATTTCATCTGTTGAAGAATTGAGGAAGGGGAAGTGAGGGCTTTTGATGTCGGGATTTAGTGCCATTATGCCTAAGCATTTAAAGCTTGTTTTGGTCTAATGCAAAGAGATAAGTTCATGTATTATTTATTTTGGAATGCACTGGGCAATGGTCATGTCCTTCATTTTGGAACAGTTGAACTTTTAGCACAAAAGCCATTCAGATCTTTTGATGGATTTGGTAAATGCTAGGAGGGGTGGTGGTGAAAATGGTGACATAAAGCAAAATGTCATCTACTTAGAGGGATATTCTGTGCACCATTCTGCCTGGATTTATTTTCATGATTGCAGTAAATGATACCATGATCCACAAGGGCACAAAGAAAATCCCTACGTATCCTTTAGTATCGGGTGAATCCGGGTGATGTGTAACCAGTAGAGTTTGCTAAAAAGGAAGAGTGAGACGAGAGGATTTTCATCCATTTGGTAACTAACAAAGGAAATGGGCCCGATTTTACCAGGGCTGCGGGTTCTCGGCGGGTGGTCACGCGCCCGGTGAAATTAGTGGGTTTCCCGCGCGATCGTAGCAGGCAACCCACTAATTGGATTCACTTACCTGCTCCTCCGGGTTCCCCGCTGTTGATCTGCGCGTCGGGCGGGCTGCGCATGCGCAGTACGATCTGTCAGCTGGAGGCGCTCTATTTAAAGGGGCAGTCCTCCACTGACAGATGCTGCAACCAATAGTAAAGATGACTGCATGGAGCAGCCCAGGGGGAAGGCTGCTCCCAGTCTAATGATGCCTCACCCCAGGTATCAATACATGGGGTGAGGAGGAGTGCGAGGACAGAGATCTTCCACCCGGCGGGCGGGAGGAAGCGGCCCGCCTCTGCCACCAGGAAGGCCTGGCTCGAGGTGGCAGAGGGGGTCACCTGCACCACCAACATATCGCCAACCTGCACACAGTGCAGGAGGCGGTCCAATGACCTCAGTGGGTCATCCAAAGTGAGTACACGTAGTCGTTCCCCTACACTCCGTCTGCCACATCACTGCCCCCACCCTACATCTCCTTCGGCACTGCCAACACAACTCTATCACATCACCCCTCATACCCACTCAAACCCCATCCTCATCTTACCTGCACCTACTCACCTCGCCAGTACTCATCCCGCCACTACCACTCAACCCAATCCTCATACAATCTCATGGCTCTATCCCATACTCACCCTCTCATGCATCTCTCTCACGGCCAGCCTCACTCAACCTGCCACCACCTGTGCTGCAGCCACAGGGCATGCATTACATATGTGCAGTAGGCAGCTTAAGGCAAACGTGTCGTGAGCATGAAGGGGATGCACAAGGGTGTTTGAGGGTTTGTCATGGTTGTTACTTCTATTGAATTTCAGAACAACTCACATCACACATTATATTGGCACCACTACTGCCATGTCTTCGCGAATCCTGTCCGGTTTGTACAATAATGCCCGCTCCTGGGTATCCCTATGAGGACCCACCACTGATGCCACCCAGTGTGTCACTGCAGAGTGGGTGTAGGTGTATTTGCAGGGCTCTTCTGCGCAGACGACTGAGAGACATCGGGTATGTCCCCGGTTGCAGCCTGGAAGGCTGTGGAGCAGAAGTTCGGGAGGGCAGTGGTGACTTTGACAGCGACAGGTAGGAAGATGGTGCACGGGCCAGCCAGGAGCAGCTCGGCATGAAAGAGGCTGCAGATGTCCACGGCTACATGTCGAGTGACTCTGAGCCTCCATGTGCACTGCTGCTCAGAGAGGTCCAGGAGGCTGAGCCTCGGTCTGTGGAACGTGTGGCGAGGGTAGTGCCCTCTGCGACGCATCTCTCTCTGCGGTAGCCCTCCCTCCTGCTGTACAGGTGGATGTGTCACAGCACTCTGTTGTGGAGCTCCACGTGTCAGAGGTGGACGGCGTGGATGGCGAGGCTGGTGAGGCTGGTGATGCTGTTCGCCCTCCGAGGAGGTCATGACTGCAGCTATGGCGGCCCCCATCCGCAAGATGTCCATCTGAGGGGGTGCGCAAGGTAGGTACATGTCTCTGGACCCCGGGGTAAGTGTGCAGGTTGGTGACTTTGACCGTCAGGAGGAGGGTGGTGGAGGCCAAACTTTGTCCCAAGTGACAGAGCGGCCTCCTGCAATGGCTGAGGGTCTCCCCCCACCCCCGACCTGTCAAATGGACCTTTGCAGCTGCCGGTGCGTCATCGGGGAACCCGGAAGTGGGCGGGATCGAGGCGCGATCCGGTTCCGCACCTGGATTTCGGGATTTTCGGGGCCCCCCCGCCGAGAATGCACCCGGTAGCGGGTGCTAAAATCAGGCCCAATATGTTCACCCAAAAAGTTGCCTCAAAAGATCCAGGTTTGATCTGAGTCGACCAGCTTGAGAGATTTGGTCCAATCTAGAGGCCAGCATTTTTGGCCAATGATTTATAATTGCAGTTGAGAAGGGATATGTAATGATAGGCTGCACAAGCATTTGGGTCGTGCCTTTTTTAATGGGATAACAATTATGGATAATTGAAGGGAGCAAGGAAGGAATCTACTGGTGTGTGGCAGAAGAGCTGAATCAGTTAGGGGAGTAGAGCTTTGTAGTATTTTGACCAGCTCAGTGGCTTTGCAGGAGTGTAAGTCCTGGATAGATTTTAGATCTCACTGGCTGAGACTGGAACATTGAGTGCTTGAAAGTTTTTGTACTGGGAGGTCTGCTAAGAATCTCCCGCCCTCCCACCTCCCCCTTATTTGGCCTGTACCTCCTGAAATGGAAAGGAGGACATAATAGCTAAAAAATTCTTTGTTTTAAGTTGGATCATGGTGGTTTTGCTGTCCGTTTTGCACATTGGGTCAATAGTTCTACACTGTGCATCATACATGCCAATCTTGAAAACGAGGAAAAGCTAACACAGCCCACATAAAACTCAAGAATGGCTCTGACTTTAAGCCTATGATGTGAAAGCAACTAGTTACCGATTTTGTAACTTAAGATATAAGTGTATCCGATGTTCCTTGACTTGGAGGGAAAACCTGAAAGCTTGAAAAGGGAGTGGGGGGGATTGAAATATTGAAGGCACAAAATTGGTGCACTTGTTTTGGGGGGTGGGGGGTGGTTCTGGGGATATGCTCCTGGAAAATAGTGAATTTCTGCATTGAAAAATGATGCATTCTGGTTAATTTTAAGCACTTTTATATTTCACCATTGTTTGTTCCCTTTTTTTATGATTCAAAATCTGAGACTGGTTTTTCAATTGACCAACCAGACCATCCCTTCTCTAAAAGTTACCTCAATAGTCAACCACATACAACTCCCCATCCTCCGGAATACTTGAGGCCTTCCGTGACTGTGGGCACCACAGGGACTCGAGGGCATATTGAACACGGTTGGCAATATTATTCAATTTGATAAGTTTCCTTTGTTTTTTATCATTTCATTTTCTATAAGTTGTGCCTCTCTAAAAAGGGGTTACTTTTGTTAGGTTTTTTGTTTGATGACACTGGGGCAACCCAGTGCCTCCTTATGGGTTTTGTAAGAAAAAGCATACAACTCCCCACTGTTTCACTGAGACACGGTCTTGCCCCCCAACCCTCGTAGTCCATTGTGGCACTCTGCACTCTTCCTCTCCCAATTCAACCTGGCACTAATCTCCCTCTAAAAGACAGTTCAAATTGGTACTGCTTCTTCTCCTCTTCCCCCCCTCCCCCCCTGTTTTTTTTAACTGGACCTCCCACTTAATGCTGGCACACCCCTTCCCATTTGTTCCACATAAAACACAACCACTTCATTTCCTCTATCTAGTCACTTTCTTCAGAGAGTTCTGTAAGGTTAGTCAACCATGACCTACCTTTAAGAAAGCAATGCTGATTGGCCCTGATTTGCTCATGTTTCTCCAAGTTCCTAGTGATTTCATCTGTATGGAGACTTGTATGGAGACCCCAGTAGTCTCCATACTAGAGTATGGAATGCAGTAAGGCAACTGAAGTAAGACTAGCTGGCATATAATTTCCTGGTTTATCCAGGGTTTTTTTTGAAGAGAGCTGAATTTTCCTCGGAGGAAGGCCACTTCTGGTCATGTCAGAATTTTTTCCTTTTCATTGCATGGTTAGGCAGCCTGCTGTTCAGGGATACTATGTTGAGGGTTAACTTAGCTAACTATGTACAAGTTAGTGTGACCACCCCCTGCAGAGCTATCAATGCGCTGGGGGCTGGGTGCTTAGCCTGGGTCTCCTGGCATGTATCAGAGGGTTTGTCTGACCTTTCTTTTCCCAGATATTTTGAGTGTCGGGTTGGGTTTCTAATTGCTCTGCTGGGGTGTGCATATGAACGCAAGTACATTTTTTACTCTTCTAAGTTAGCATGCTAATGTGTAAAGTCTAACCCTCCTTCCCATCCCTTTAGTTATATTCTTTTGTGGCACAGGGCCACAAGCTGGAGAGGAAAACTTCATTCTTAACACTAATTACAGGAGCATTGCTGATTTTTTTTTGGTTCGGCTTCCTCTCTCTACCAAGTCTGGTCAGTCGCTGGAATGAGGATTGTGTGAGGCTCTTGGGGTGGAAAATGAAGTAAGAGGTCGTCAGCGGATGATTGTCATAGAGTGATTCTCAGAGGTTAATGGTAAGGTCTTGCCTGAGTAGAAGGCTCTCCCTGGGGCAGCTATTGCTGTTGCTCTACTCTGGAAATAAGGTTGCAGGTGGTGTGTTATCAAAGGCTACGCAATGATGATACAGTTCCTTTGCGACATGTGGTATGAGTTCCAGTGGGTGAGTCTTCCTAAATAAATAACAATGAGATACACAGAGGATTATTAGAACGTGGAATCCATTCCCACAAGAGGCTATTGAGGCAGGGGTTAAAACATCATTTGGAATGGAAATGGATAAATATTTGAAGAGAAAAATACAGGGAAAGAACAGGGAAATGGGATTAGAATAGACAGATCCAGTAAAAAGAGTTAGCACCAGCACCATGGGCTGACTGGCCACCTCTTGTGCTGGAAATTTTATGATTCTCTTTTTATTTTAGATTTCCAACAATCCCAGTTTTTCTATTTCATAGAATCATACAGCACAGAAAGGGGCCTTTTGGCTCATTGTGCCTATGCCAGCTCTTTGAAAGAGCTATGCAATTAGTTTAATTCCCCTGCTCTTTCCCCATAGCCCTGCAAATTTTTCCTTTTCAAGTATATATTCAGTTCCCTTTTGAAAGTTACTATTGAATCTGTTTCCACTGCCTTTTCAGGAAGTGCATTCCTGATCATAACAACTCACCGCATAAAAAAATTCTCCTCATCTCCCCTCTAGTTCTTTTGCCAATTACCTTAAATCTGTGCCATCTGGATATCGACCCTCCTGCCAGTGGAAACAGTTTCTCCTTTTGAACACCTCTATTAAATATCCCCTTAACCTCCTCTGCTCTAAGGAGAACAATCCCAGCTTCTCTAGACTCTTCACATAACTGAAGTTCCCCATTCCTGGTACTATTCTAGTAAATTCCCTCTGCACCCTCTCCAAGACCTTGACATCCTTCTTAAAGTGTGGTGCCCAGAATTGGAAACTCCAGCTGAGGCCAAACCTGTGATTTGTAAAGCATTACTTCCTTGCTTTTGTATCTATCCTTCTATTTATAAGGCCATGTATCTTGTACACTTTTATTAACAGCCTCAACAACTTGTCCTGCCACCTTCAAAGATTTGTGTATGTGAACCCCAGGTCTCTCTGTTCATGCATCCACTTTAAAATTGTACCATTTAATTTATATTGCCTCTCCTCATTCTTCCAAAATGCATCACATCACACTTTTTATCTCTACTATTACTTAATTTTTAGAAAAATTGATTACAGTTTTGTGGAATTTGCTCATTAAATTGCAGGAACTCAAAACAGTAGAACCATAGAACCATAGAAAAGATACAGCACAGAAGGGGGCCATTTGGCCAATTGTGTCCATGCCGGCTCGAAGAACAACCAGGTGCCCATTCTAATCCCATCTTCCAGCACCCAGTCCGTAGCCTTGCAGCTTACAGCACTTTAGGTGCAGGTCCAGGTACTTTTTAAAAGAGTTGAGGGTCCCTGCCTCTACCACCAATTTGGGCAGCGAATTCCATACATCCAACACCCTCTGGGTAAGAAAGTTTTTCCTCATGGCCCCTCTAATCCTTCCGCCAATCAGCTTCAATCTATGTCCTCTAGTTCTTGAACTCTCCGCGAGGGGAAACAGGTACTTCCTGTCTACTCTATCTGGGCCCCTCATAATTTTGTACACCTCAATCAAGTTACCGCTCAGCCTCCTCTGCTCCAAGGAAAACAACCCCAGCCTATCCAATCTCTCCTCGTAGCTGCAATTTTCAGTAAGGTGTATAAACTTGCTGATGAATAATGGTGATTTGTATGAGTGATTTATAGGCTCCCAATTTGTCAGTGTGTGATAATTCTTAAACAAATTGCTCGAATGAAAATCGTAGAAAACTTCTCATACAAGTGATTGGTGATAGTTCCTTTTAATTTTTAAGTAAACTGTTGACAAGGAAATTATAGTCAGATTTATAGATAAAATTGTTATATAAAATGGGCAACATACAATAATGTATGACCTTATCAAATCAGATATTCATTTTAAAATGCTGAGGAACATTTTTCTATTTTTGCTGCATACTCTTGACTGTACTATGTAAAGTATTACAGAACACAAGGAAATCCCTCTGCACCAGAGCAGTCAGGAGCAGATGCCATGTAAGCTTCTATAGATAATTCTCTTACACAGCTCATCAATCTTTTCAACCTCATAATGAAAAGCAGTAATCTGATAGATCTGCCCTACTCCTTTTGTTCCAACTGTCCCATTTTGGCAGTTTTTCATCAGTACCCAGCAGTCGTTCTCAAGAGACTTGCATCCTCTCTCTCCATGAAGTCATGGGATCAGTCATTTCACTGGAAGATCAACATTTTTTTCTTTCCATCCTGCATGGATCACTCACAAAATTGATACATTCTTGCACAGGACCTAAAAGTGCACTGAAGTGGGATCTTATAGCAGCATCTCACTCTGCCTGATGCCAATTGTGAAAGCGCAATTATGTTCCCCATGTACATTTTGCATATGTATCCATTCAGTAACTATGCAGAAAAATGCTCCACTTTAATGCAATGTAAAGTGGCTTTGTAGCATATGCAGCAGTATTCCGTGATTTGTTTTCCCTCCTCTTCATTGAGTTATGATGGCTCTACATGTATTAGTATAGCATGGTCATTCCCATGTGTTGAGTAAACCATATACCAGAGGTCAAAGAACAATGATGTAATGCTATTTACCTCTCAGTCTGTGTCTCTAAAAGGAAGTAATTCCCTAACAGTGAAATAAACTTTGTTTTTGTTAACATGCCTAATCTGCAGTTAATAACATGAATACAGCCTTTGAAACATATACGTTTTCAGCCTTCAACAGTTCAATGCATCAGCAATTTCTAAAATATATCAAATTTCTACACTACACTATAAAGTAGAGTGGCTAATTTTAGTAGTACAATTGCTGTCCTACAGACATGCAAACAGATCTAAAGACACCTACAACATTATTTCCCCAAATGACCACACCTGTTTGTAGGGGCTCTCCAATAGAGCCTTGAGGGGTTTGTTGGGGCCTGAAGAGAATACTGGTCTGGAGTTTCGGCTTGGTTTCTGCCCAGATATCAGCGTAATCTGGGTGGAATCGACTGAAATAGCACAAAAGATAGCGGAATTAAACATAAGTGAGTTACGGCCATAATCATTTACGCTTCGAGATTCCGCGATCTTTCACACTGGTTCAAAAGTCAATTCGTTGGAAGCAGTCCCCACTCACAAAACTGGCCACGCCTCCAGGTCAGAATGGCGAGTTTCTGCCGATTGCACCCACGGTGGGGTTCATCACATTGCGCCCAGAATTTCGGGCACGCTGACATTCAGGTCACATTAATCCATCTTTAATAACCTACAGCTGCAGTGACCAGCAGTCAATTGAAGCCTCACTCAGGTCTGTTTCTCATATTGATGCTACAATTACTTTCATAGAATCATAGAATCATAGAAAATAGGAGCAAGAGTAGGCCATTCAGCCCTTCGGACCTGCTCCGCCATTCAAAATGATCATGGCTGATCATCTAACCCAGTACCCTGTTCCTGCTTTTTCCCCATATCCCTTGATCCCTTTAGCATTAGCATTTAGCATTAAATTGCTTTAAATCCAGTTTAAATTAGTTCAAATTCAGTCAATGATCTGCTCTTGGTACATAAGACCAGTGACCAGCAGTCAGTTGAAACCACTGATTGGTCTGTTTCTTCAGCTGCAGCAATTATTTGTATAAATTTGTAGAAATTTTCAGTTTAAATTAGTTTAATTCAGTAATCTTGAGGCCCCAGTGGCCATGATCCAGTCAATAATCGATTACGATCGATAACGCTGCTTGATCATGCTGATACATGAAGCATTTAACACTCGGGCTCATGCAAATGAGTTTTTGCGGAAACTTGGGCAAAACCGGTGCAATTTCCAGCGCATTTTGAGCACATTCTCCTGATTGTGCCCCTAGTGGAAACTTCAGGCCATTACAGTGAGCTGCCATCTGACCCAACAGGCTGTTGTAGTATTCATTTGCATGGAGGTTGGATTAGCTAATGGGGTATGCTACATACATTGAAGGCTTTAAAGGACCAGTTTGATGGGAGGAAGTGACCTTGCACTACAGCATCTAATTAATGGTAGGGCAGCTGGTGTGGATGGGACTCATAGTGAAATCCTACAAGTTACTCTAGATGAGAGTGAAGGAAATGGCAATACTTGGAAAATACTGCCAGAAATCACTGACTTGTCTTGATGCTGGCGAGTAGGTTTCTATTTTAGATATGCATACCCCTAGTATTTCAGATTCATCTCTATCGACAAGAAGAGAGATCCTAGTGAGCCTGAAATTACAACACCTCTTTTTGCAGATGATATTGTATTGTTGGAGGACTTACCTAAGGATCTACTGTGCTCTACTCACCATTTTGAACAATGGGCTAACCAGTGGGATATGGTGTTAGGTTCCCCTAAGTGCTGTTTATATGGTTCAAGAGGGGACCCAGAGGTATTGATTGGAAAATAAAACATGCAACTGTTCTAATTTTTGATTCGTATCAGTAGCTATGGGCCCAGATTGATGCCATCTTCAGGCAGGACACAGTACTCTGGGATCACGCTGAGAAGGAGCAAAGTTCATTTTGGCCTTTCGCATCTTTCTTCAATGACAACAAAATCCCAACACAAGCTTGTGGCACATAAGACATGGAAACAATTCTCCTTCACAGTTCAGAACTCATAGGCATGAAACCGAAGGGCTTCCTCTAGCTCGTGTCAAGATAAAGCACAATGGTTTGAGGTGGATTTGTGGCAAAAAAAGGAGAGGGGCTGCAGTGAGGGATGGCTCCGGCCTATACTGTCATGTCATTGAGTAATCTGGAGGGGGAGTCAATCTCACAGCAATCATACCTCTTTGCTAAAGCCTCTCACATGAGGACCTGGATTAAGGAGATGATGATGAGTAAGCATGATACATGACATTGGAATTGGGTGTTTACAACATCAAGATGGCTGGCACAACCCCACCTGCTCTGTGTAGGTCCTTTCACCACCCTGAAAGCAGGTGGCTGTCGTATGGCAGATGCAGAGATTAGTCTGATCTTCTGAGCAGACGGGAGGGACACGCACCGGAAACCATCAGGGTCCTTCTTTGAATATGCAGAAGCTTTTCCCTCAGGCCAACCTAAGTAGTTAGAGGAGGCGGAGCCAAAAGAGACCCAAAAAGGGTTAGTTTTTTAAACGTTTTTGACTTTCCTCGTGGGCCAGGAGGAACTGGAATGCAATGCACTCCCGCACTTCTCCCAGCAAATTACCTCTGTGTCGGGGACCATTCCTTCGGTCAATGACAGAGGCCTCCTACCACCCAACATTCCACTCCCACCAGCTGGACAGCTGCTACTTCCCACTGGTTTTGGGCGGGAACCTGACTGGGCCTATACAGATGAGGCCTAGGAGTTAAAACCTCCCGGGCCTCTCGCAGCTGAGGTCGGAACGGTTTGCTGCCTGCTTTGGCCCCCACCCACATGACTTTTGCCCCGAGTTAAAATCGGGGCAATTGTCTTTAATGCAATCATATTTTCTTGCAACACTATAATCACCACAAGTATGATTAGAGGTGTGTTCTGCTCGTTATCGCAGTGCATCCAGCAAATAAACTCTAGCAACCACATATTTATCATGTGTGATTTGTAGCTGAAAGTACTTATCCCTTTGATTTCATCAGACTACATTAATGACCAAAACTGTTACAGTGGAAAGGAGAGCTTTTGTTTTGCTGGAGGCTGATTTATTTCCTGCTATGGAATTGGAGCACCCAAACTCAGAAGATAATTCATGGCATCCGTCATTGGGTGCCTTCAGTAACAAACTTATTATTCATAAAGGTGTACATAATTGTACTGTTTCATAACTCAATGGTGAGCAAAGTTCAAAACTGAAGTAAGGTGGGCACCGTCATCTGCTAGGCTGATGTCATTGCTGAAAGTATGAACAATATCCCATTCACTGTGAGTTCAACTGAGAAATGTTTAACTAATGTAAGAATACATTGGGGCAGAAATTGCTCGGAGTAGCGAACCAACACTCCTCGCTGCTCCATTGATTTATACTGTCCCACTAACTTACCTTTTCGTCGGCCACCTCCTCGAATGGGAAGCGGAGATGAGCCGGATGTCAGTTCAAGTGAAGCTAGGACCCTGGGAGAAGCAAGAGGATCGCACCCTCCCCTCGGCCAATCAGACCGCAGCATTTTTGACAAGCTGCGTCCACTGCCTCTGCAGGCTTGGTATGTTAAATCAGGAAGTGAAAGGTACAACATTAAAATCAATGTAAAAACAGCTAAAGACAGCGAAAAAAGAGAAGGTAAGAAATAATTGAATTAAATAAAAAAGATAGAAAGGAAAAGTGATCAGAATGATCAGAAACTATTAAAATACAGAGTAATGAGGCTCCAAATTTTTAAAAGTTAACTTTTAGTTGTTTGGCAGTCATTAAGACTTACTGCTCTGTTAAAACTTAGTTTAGACCAGGTATTTTTAAGCATACCTGTTTAGTGGAGTAATCAGTTACTTTCCAGCTGGGCAGAGAAGCAAGGTTGCATTTTTTCAATGATGTCTCTGAGAGATGTCCCTTTAATTCGAAGCTGTTATATCACTGGCGAACCACGAGGAGCAAGTTCTGGATTTCCACATTTCACTGTGCATGTGCGAATCCCAGAACTTGCTCCTCCATTTTGCCATTAACAATGCTGTTGAGCTCTCCGTTATTTCCGTAACGATTTCTGCCCCATTGATTAAAGCCACACAGTTGTACGATGATATAAGACCCGTTCTGCACATAGGAAACCTGTTATCTAAATAGTCAAACCTTGTCTTCATGTTACTGATATATGGGCCTTGCATTAGTAACCAATGTTCTTGCTTCTCATTATTGTAAACTGGCAACAGTGAAAGTGAGATGTTGTTGTAAAATCCCATTGAGCTGCACTTTTAGGTCTTATATGAGAATGCTGTGTGAGGAATTAAGAAATACTCTGATGGGGACACCGAAGTTACAATTGGATCCTTTCACTCAGCTTATGTAGATTTTATTACAAATATATTTCAGTCAGTATTATAATCTTTCGGAACAATAAAGCATTTATTCAAAATGTTTCTCACTTTAAAGTGACTGTGCAAAACAGCTGTACATAAATTTATCAATGAGCAGTTTTCTTATTTACCTTCCTGTGCAACCTCACATCCAACTGGTTCAACCCTAATGTACAACAACAACTCACATTTATATAACACCTTTAATGTGGTAAAACGTCCCAAGCCACTTCACATTATAATGTAGTATAAACTAGGTATATCTGCATGAATTGCAGCATCAATATTGCAAACCATTCCAAGGGTGCCTACATTGGAATTTTTAAAAATTTAGATTTAAAATATAAATATATTGAAGACAGTTTCTCCAATAAACTGTCCGAGAGAAAGAACCCATTTGTAATAGCTTACATAGGTAGAAATTCCAAACAATCCAAAAATATTTCAACACCATTCATCTTTCTGCAAATCTACTTTGTAGATTCTTTAAATGTTTAACTTGAATGTAACAACCACTTCAAAATGCAAAACGGTGCCATTTCAGCTTGGAAGAACGGGTGGGTTGGGGGCGGGAGGGGCATTAAAAATTGCTACAATTTCAAACCCGCCTCCAACCCACCCATTTCCGGTTTTCACGGGGACGGGACGAGGGGTGGGCAACTGACCTGTTCCCAGGAGGCAGGTAGGTCACTAAAACCTTTCAAGGACGCTACGGGCCTCCATTTTTTTTTCAGGTTTTGAGATTTTAGCTTTGGGGGCCGGGATTCCCGGGCCTTCTCCTTCATGCCACGTGAGAGGAGGCGAGAAGGCCCAAAACTGCAGGTAAATGTCTTTCTATCACAGCTCGTGGGCCCAGAGGAAGCAGGAGTGCTTCCCCTAGGCCCAACAAGCCTACCTGCAGCGACCACCCCCACAATCTCCAACCCCCCTCCCCAACGATCACGACGCCCTCCCCCCCAAATGCTCGCGAACCCACGGTGACCCCCGATCCCAACCCCCCTCCTCCTGATTCCCCCCCCGATGACTGACCTCCGATTTCTCCCCCCAATGACTGCCCCCCCCCATCCATCCAATCTAAGACTTACCTGAACACTTACCTGAAGATGCCCTCTTGCTCTTCTCCTGTCTGACTGGGACCAGCCTGTCAATCAGGCCACCCTATCGGGCGGGAAACCGTTAAAAAAATAAATAAAAGACGTCCTTACGTCAAAATCGTAAGGACGTCCGGGAAACCCATACTTCCGGCTCCCTCCCCCACCTTCCCTGCTTCAGGCTAAAATTACCCCAATGTTTTAACGTTCCAGGCCATTCAAGGATTAAATCAAGAAACATAAAATTAATTCAGATAGATCCCCTGAAAGGCATATATTCTTGTTTTAAATTACAGCTCACTTGCCAGTTGGACTGTGGGATGGCATGATGTTGAAAGGAAAGAGGTAACATTCAGGAAGAGACAGCAACTAGGCAGATAAACCACAAATGGCATTTAATCTCTTCCCCACTACTGGCAGACTCTTTGGTTGATGCTGGGGAGCCCATCAAAAATATTTAGAAGGATAGGCTGATAGGGTGAGATGAGTAGGGTGGAAGGAGGCTTGTGTGAGGATATACACTGGCATAGGCCTGTTGGGCTGAACGGCCTGTTTCTTTGCTGCACATTCTATGTAATTTAAATTACCTCGAGCTTGGAAGATCAGCCGGGTTCAGGGGTGCATCTGTATGGTGGGTGGAATTCCTGTTATGCCAAAGATGCACACCAATTCTGCAAAAGCGGTAGATTTTGGTCATGTCAACAGTTAAAGTAAGAGGGCCTTGTACCTGTGGCTTACAGTTATTGTTAATTAGAAAACAAAAGTCTACAAGTCAATGTAAAACACATATTTCATTTAAAAATCATCTTTATTTATGGAGGCTAAGTTTTAAGATAAAGGATGTAGATTTTTTTTTAATATACGTCAATGCTGTTTTTGTAGCTGAATGAAAAAGAATTCACCCTCTGCAGAAATTCCAGGTGAGTTGTACTTAATTTGTTTTGACAGTAACCATTCAACATCAGTGTTATTTGAGTAAGACACTTTTAGGAATTAGGATTTGCTTTAGCAACATTCAAAAGAAAAAGAAAATGAAAGCTCGTCTTATAGTAAGTTAATGGTGCAAGAATTAGATGGGGCCTTCGAAAAGGATCCTGACAAGACCTGCTGATGCCACAGGGCATGTAAAAATCAGATACACAAAGATGAGTGTGTTGTTCACAAAACACTGGTCATGTTATGTCATGTGACAGAATGAACAAAGATAACATAAAGTTAATGCTTTTTGTTTTTCCCCTTTTTAATTGTCGTTATTCTACTCCAGGTGCGCACCCCACATCATCTTACTCCAGCTTGTACAGTGAATACAATTGTTGGATCCAATTGTTCAACTTATGGACCAAACAAAGGATGCACTACTATGGAAAGTTCATTATCTTTCTTTCTTACCAATTTTCATCCTGATCTTGACTCCTTGCTGGGATATGGTTCCACGGGTTTCAGGCACCCTCTGGTATCTTACTCAAGTGGTCATTATTTATGTCTGAGTCTTGACATTTAGTCAAAGATATAATGTCATCAAATTATGTCCCAGCCTGCCCCTGCATAGGTGCAGGTGGAGCAGTCATTGGCGGGGCCCTCACGGTCTCCAAAACCCAGAGGTCATAGGCTGAAAGTATCTAAGCAGTCAGGGCATGAATCTGAGCAACCTGCCACTACCTCTGCTGTAGCCACAGGGGATGCACCATGTAGAAGTAGTAGAAAGAGGAAAGCCAAGGTTTTGTAATCACTGAGGGTGAGCACAAGGGTGTCTGACGGAATGTCATGTTTTTCATTTATATGTTTTTTGTTAAATATTATAATTGTTACCACCACTACCACATCTTGTCCATTCTTGAGTCCCTTTTGTAAAAGTGCCCTTTCATGTGCTTCATCATGAACGGCGAGACTTGATGCCACCCATTGGGTGTATGTACAATGGGTGTATGTGTGGGTGAAGGACTGTTTTGTGCAAGCGGGGGCGGGGGGGAGCGGAGGGGGCTGGTGTTGATTGTGGTGGTGGTGGTTGTTCCAGGCAGCCTGAGTAGTTCACTATCTCATTTGCAGATCTCATTATGAGGACCTGTTCGATCTGAATGAATCCCCGGCATCACCAGCAGCCACGTGCTCTGGTGATGGGTTACCCATCCTCTTCCTCCTCCCTCTCTTCATCCTCCTCCTCCTCTTCATCTTTTTCAATGTTGCAGGCAGATGAGGATGCTTCATGAGCACTTTCGAGCTCCTCCACCTGTAAACCTTTCTGCTGAGCGATGTTGTGCAGGACGCAACACATGACTATTATTCTGCACACCCTCACCAGTGAGAACTGAAGGGCTCCCCCAGATAGATCCAGGCACCGGAAGCACATCTTCAGTATTCCTATGGCTTGTTCAATGACAGACCTGGTGGTGATGTGACTGTTGTTGTACTGCTGCTGTGCCTCGTTGGTGGGGTTTCTCACAGGTGTCATGAGCCATGTCTGCAGGAGGTATCCCTTGTCTCCAAGGAGCCAGCCCTCAAGTCTGTCTTGTATGTGGAAGAGGGCTTGTATGTTGGACTCACGCAAAATTGATTGACACCCCATCCACCTTCTTAAACATTCATTCCATTCGCCACCGGCAACACCATGGCTGCAGTGTGTACTATCTACAAGATACACTGCAACAACTCGCCAAGGCTTCTTCGACAGCACCTCCCAAACCCGCGACCTCTACCACCTAGAAGGACAAGAGCAGTAGGCGCATAGGAATACCACCACCTGCACCTTCCCCTCCAAGTCACACACCATCCCGACTTGGAAATATGTCGCCGTTCCTTCATCGTCACTGGGTCAAAATCCTGGAACTCCCTACCTAATAGCACTGTGGGAGAACCTTCACCACACGGACTGCAGCGGTTCAAGAAGGCGGCTCACCACCACCTTCTCAAGGGCAGTTAGGGATGGGCAATAAATGCTGGCCTTGCCAGCGACGCCCACACCCCATGAATAAATAATAAAAACAAATGAAGGAATCATGGTAGCTGCCAGGGAATTTGGCACACACCTGCAGAAACCTCCTCCAGTGGTCGGAATCCAGCTGCGCATTGATGGAGTGATATCCCTTTCGATTGATTAACAGTCCTGGTTCATGTGCAGATCCTCAGATTGCTACATGTGTGCAATCAATTGCATCCTGTACCCATGGGAAGCCAGCCAGGGAGTGGAAACCCACTGCCCTCTCTGTCTGGCTGATAGGCTGATATCGTTGCAGGGGAAGTTGACGTAGTCGGATGCCCTGGAAAACAAGCCATACATCAACTGTCGTATACACTTATGTGCAGACAACTGAGAGATCCTGGTGATGTCACTGGAAGGATCCGGAGGCGCAGAAATTGAGGGCAGTGGTGACTTTAACGGCAACGGGCAACGCGTGGCCACTAGGCCCAGCCGGGAGCAGCTCTATATGAAGGAGCATGCAGATGTCTGCAACCACCTGGCAACTCAATCTGAGCCTGCATAGACACTGCTCCTCAGAGAGATGCAGGAAGCTCGGCCTCTGCCTGTACACCCTCTCATGTGGGTAGTGCCTCTTGCGACCTTGGCCCCTCGGTTGGTCCCCTCTCTGCTCTCCTGCAGGTCCTTGTGATGCACCTCAGTCTTGTGGAGCTACAACTCCTAGAACTGCATGCTGTGCCTGCCGCAGATGGTGATGTGCCTCCTCCTCAGATATACTGTTGAATAAATCCATTGCGCACCCCCCCCCCCATCCTGATGTTGTTAGTTTGAGGGGGCCCAAAATGTAGGTAAATATGTCTGAACACAAGAATTCTGAGTGTGAACCAAGAAATCTCAGTCTAAACACAAAGAACTCCCAGCCAAAGGTTTGTCAGAGAGAACTGATTGCCCTGCTGCAAAAACTCACCTTTTATTCATGTGCCAATAATTGGTTTAAAGTCCAGATGATGGTTGGCTGCAACTCACTTCCATTTCCAAGCGTGTTTCAGAGGCCAAGGGAGACATGTTCAGGAGAAGTTAAAATGGTTTGTGTAAGTCAATATATAAAACGTTAACAGCATTAAGTACTTTAAATACCTCAATTGGCCCTTTAAATAATGGTCCGTCAGCTTCAAGTGCCGGCAGGACTTCCAGGTGTCAGAAGCGCGCAGGCATCCAAACGTGTCTGGGTCAAACCCAGAAGAAGGTGCGATGGAGCCGGGATGCAGGCCCGCTCAGAAAACAGAGTATTTTCACTACCCACCTGCCCCCAACCCACCCGTTCTTGGGGGTTAAAATTTACCCCCAAATGTAACACCCCTTCTATCATCCTATCTGAGATCTGATATTTAGCACAGGCTGGGGCTCAAAAGTAAGGTCTTTCTGGCCTGAGCTACTCATTGAGTAAACTCATTGAGCTATCAAGAGCTCATTAACCAATTTAAGATGCTTTTGTACTTTCTACATGTCCTTCCTCCACTTTAGAATCATAGAATCATACAGACATTGAGCCCATTGTGCCTCTTTAAAAAAGCTATCCAATTAGTCCCACTCCTCTGCTCTTTACCCACAGCCCTGCAAATTTTTCCTTTTCAAGTATATATCCAATTCGCTTTCGAAAATTACTATTGAATCGGCTTCCACTACCCTTTCAGGCAGCGTATTCCAGATCACAACAACTCGCTGTGTATACATAACTGAAGTCCATGCAGAGAAGCTGGGATTGTTCTCCTTAGAGCAGAGAAGGTTAAGGGGAAATAAGATAGAGGTGTTCAAAATTATGACATTTACCTGAGGAAGGAGGAAGCCTCCGAAAGCTTGTAGATTTCAAATAAAAATTGTTGGACTATAACTTGGTGTTGTAAAATTGTTTACAATTGTCAACCCCAGTCCATCACCGGCATCTCCACATCAAAATTATGAAGGGTTTTGATAGAGTAAATAAGGAGAAACTGCTTCCACTGGCAGGAGGGTCTGTAACCAGAGTTCTCCCCGATGTCATGTCCAATGTTTATCCCTCAAGCAATATCAGTAAAGAAAAAACTGATTATCTGGTCATTTATCTCATTGTTTTTTGTGAGATCTTTCTATGTGCTAATTGGCCTTTGCGTTTCCTACATTGCAACAGTAACTACACTTCAAAAGTACTTCATTGACTGTAAAGAGCTTTGGGACGTCCCGAGTTCATGAAAACTGCTGTATAAATGCAAGTTCTTTCTTTTCTACAAGGAAGGATAAAAAAGACATAAGTATGATATCTTCTTTTATAACATTTACAGTTATGTAGCAATTCAGTAGACTACTCTTCCCCTTTTTAATTATGAAACTATTGTGGACACATAGCTTAGCAGGGAATTCTTTCAGAGTTCATGTATAAAATCAACAATGTTATAACACCAGAATTAAAGGCAATTTAAATTTGGCAGCTCTAATTTTCTATTTTGATACAAATCCAAATTCTAATTGGTACTGCAACCAAACTGACTGTCAGTGTTTGTCTTCTGCAGAATAACCTGGCTATATTTGTAGTGATTTGTACATAATTATTACATTCCTTACAAATCTTTTGCATGCTCTAACATATAGTTATATTTCACTCCCCTCTGTAATAAGAAACCTTTGCTGGAATTGAACACCTGAGAAGTTCATTTGTAGTTTAGAAAATTCCTGTCATAAAAAAAAACCCCACAACAAAGAATAGGTTCATGCCGATTGCTGCCTGATAGCCTTTGTCATTTGTGAGAGTTATAGAGCAGCTCGAAAGAATCGATCGCAAAACCACACACAGCTTTGAATGATCTTTTCTGCCTAATGTACAGGATTAAAAGCATTCTTTGCTGTGTGGTTGTTATGCTATGGCATTTATTAATGTGCAACAACTTGCACTTATTTGTAATACCCATAGCTGCTTATTAGTAAAACAAACTGGTCACACCGCAACATCATTTTTGAGTGGGGAAAAGCAAGAACACTGTCCTTCTGGGACATTTATTTTACTCACATAAGACATAGCTTTTCACTGTTATTTTTCATTTGATGCTTGTATTAAATGCTTAGGTAATTCCACAATAAGTGCGCCACTGATGTGTATTTCCTTGGTCTTCAATGATGTTTAGTTTCTGCTGGTTTGGTTATCAAATCTTTACTCCAATGTTACCTGCAGAGTTCTACACGATACCTAAAAAGTACTTCATTGCTGTGAAGCACTTTGAGATGTCATGAGACTGAAAAAGGCACTATATAAAGGCATGTTCTTTCTTTCCTGCAATAATCCACTTCAGTGAGCCTACGTGGAGCAGCTATGTTGTGGTAGCATGAGCTGGAGGGAATCCCTTAGACAGCACATGGATCTCCTATTGCCAGTTGTGGCTACGTATTAATTTTTTGAGCCTTCGCTGAGCATTAGATAAAATTTATATTAGTGCTGGCATTTACCCTGAGAGAAACTTTTCCTTATCTTTTTCTTTAACTCACAAGAACAGATAAGGTTTAATTTCCTCTGTACATTAAAGCTAGCATATGCATTAACTATATATCAAGGTGTAGCAATTTTGTGTGTTTGCAATAATGGAGCAGACTCTAACTTTTGCCCATGTTTCTAAAATTGCTCATGGGAGTAAACAGGTATATTGCATTAGTGGTACGTTGTTTTTTAAGGGCTTTTTAAGAAATAATTGAAAGGGGATTCTCCTTAAATTGCTACGGCTTGAATCTTAAAGGAAAAGGCATATATAATACCTGTTCGGAGCTGATATCAGAACTGCAGAATGAGAAGGTTTGTAAAGTGACATGAAAAGACAAAAACACTTGCATGCTTTGTCTCTTTTCTGTTGCTTGCAGTGAAATATAGTAACAAATTTACAAATGTTATGAATACATTCCTGAGCTGATCAGAAATCCCAATATGATGGACATTACCTAATTGGATTGGAAATAAAAGCAGAAAATGCTGGAAGTACACAGTAGGTCTGCCAGTTTCTGAAAAGATAGGTTACTATTATGGGTAGAGGCCTTTTTTAGAACTGATGAAGGGCCTTTACCTGGAAAGATAACCAATGATTTGTCTTGAGATGTGAATGGGCCGACTAAGTATTTCCAAAATGTTTTGCTTTTATTTAACATTTTCAGCATTTGTAGTTTTGTTCCTTTCATTCTTCATTTCCAATATATCTCAGGGTAACATGTGACACATAGATCCTCTTGCGGCATGTTTAGTGATTTGTCATCCAATTGTGCTCCTGTTGCAGTGTTGCCAGAATCACTGCACTTCAGGCGTGCATGTGCCCATGCCCCTGTGGGCTGACCTCACATAAATAATGCAAGGCAAGCTCATTTAAAGAATTGTGTGGAATCCCTGGTGCTTGATCAACTGGGAGTGCTACCAGGTCGGGCTCAGATTGTCAGATGCCAGAATGTCAACCACCATCAACCATTGAAGGGCTGCTGGCTGCCCATAAAGTATCACCAATTTATTTTCTGAAAAATCATTTGGGACACAACAACCTCTTTCATCGCTTGGTCTTTGGAAGCCAAAGAAAAGTGAGGTACATGAACAAATTGTTGCCCCGCAGTCTCTTTTTAAACAAGGCCAAGGAAACCACCTACCCCTCCCCTCAACTGACAAATCGTGTTGAATACAACTTGGAGGAAGCACTGAAGTAAAGCAAGAGCACAAAGTGTACTCTAGATGGGGAACTTGAATGTCTGCAAGCAAGAGTGACTCAATAGTACCACCATTGATCGGGTTGGCCAAGTCATGAAAGACACAATAGGCAGACTGGGCCTCCATCAGGTGATGAGCGAACTAAGACTAGGGAGTAAACTACTTGACCTCATCCTCATGAACCCATATGTCGCATATGTCTGTTCACAACAGCATTGTTAGAAGTGGCCACCACACAGTTCATGTGAAGGCAGAGCTTCATCTTCATGGGGGCATCTGCCAGAAAGATGCTAATGAGGTGACCCTGCCCTGACCCTGGATACTTGGGTGGAGGTCAACAGTGCCTGCTCTGCCACATTTATGCCAGTGGAGTGCGTCCAAGGATTTTCAAGCTCATTTCTTGATCTTTTGTATTAAGTTTCTGTCTGATTTAATGTAGAAAGGCTTTTGCAGAGTGTTAATACATTTTTTTGAACTTGTGCAATCTGAATGCAGAGTGACCATACAAATTGTTTAGAGCTGCTTAGTTACTTCATGTTCAGCTTTTCTTCTCATTGTAGATTAAGTGTAAAGAGCTGACTCTTTCTGAAAATCTGAAATAAAAACAAAATGCTGAAAATGCACAGTAGATGTGTCAGCATCTGAAAAAGAAAGGTAGGTTAACATTTTGGGTGGAAGCTTTTATCAGCACTTTGGAGTGTCTCATCTGAAGCTTTAATCCATCTTTCTCTTTCAGATGCTGTTGATTGTCCATTTCCAGATTTCTAGTTGAATTTATCGACATAATAAAATAGCACAATTACTACAGTATTATTACAAGTAATACGATGTGAAATGTCAAGTTTCATTGTGATATCATTGGCAATTACGAAGTTTTATGAAAAGCTTAGAAAAAGAAAGGAGAAAAAGGAGTAGAACAGATCGTGTTACCGATTTGTACTTTTGCGAATGAGTCTGATCAGGAAATTAAATGAAAGCATTTGGCAAGGCTGAGCCTACAAAAGTGAGGAAAAGAAAGTACTGCGAGATCTAAAAGATTATATGGGTGGGGTGAGCAGCTACAAAGAAATTAGAAACAGCACATGGTTTATAGATTTTTTTGAATGAATGCGGATAAGCATATATATTCCTTTAAAACAACTTGTCTACCCAAGTACAGGCAGATGGATTTAAATAGAAGGTATTATCCAGGGACCCTGCCGACCAATTTAAAGTATTATCCACTTTCCTGATGTTACAAATGCTGTTGGGGCTGTCAGAGCCGTGAGTCATAATCCCAGAAAAGGAGAGAACAGTGAGGCTTGGAACATTGATTGAAAGAGGAGGAGGCTGCCATACTTATCAATGAACAGTCACGTGCATCTCCTTCTCTACCACTGATGAAGAAAGAAATTGGCTCCGGGGTGTCTCGCTGAGAGAGCTTCAAGTTTCTCATCAAAGAATTGATACAGTAATTAACTGAACTGTAAACAATGCTGTATATTGCTGCAAGTGCTAATCTTTCAAGGTTCTGGAAGTACTAATCATATTAAAATACTGTTCCATGCATGTATTGTCCTCCCACAATAGCACAGAATTCTAATAAAATCTCACAAGGGATTGTGGTACTGACTGTCAAAATTGGATAAGATTTTGTCCAACAGCCTCATTCAATAAAACCATAACGCAAACTCATTAGGATATATATTTAATTAGAATAAAAATGCTTATTTTGAGTAGCACTGCGCAAAGAAAAAAATGAACTTTTATGCATAGGCTAGGATACAGGAACAGTGACTTCAGGACAAATTAGTGTTGCTGTTTGGGTTCTTTCCTAACAATTCTGTCTTGTATTCATGGTGAAAAGACGATTGCTACAAGCAAGACCACGTCGCCTATGAACCAAAACTTGTGCTGTTTTATGTGACATGTGAGATACCATGCCCAGGTTTAACAATACTCCTAATTGCGGTATCAAGCACTGGAGATCACCTGGGACACCTGTGACATCCTGATTCTTCTGAAAAGTGGAAAGTGCCATTTCGTTAGACTAATGTGTGAAGGCTAAAACTATTAGATTTATTTACAGCTTGAATAATACATAGCAGCAGTGAGATACAGCAAAATACTGGGCGTACAATACTAAAACATAGAATCAGTTCACAAGGGTTAAAATACCTTTTTCAGAATATATTCTTTACCTGGTTTGATAAGCCACAGGACGTTTGGATAAAATGGACTTTCGTAGGCCTTTGCCAAGTGACATGTGGATGAGATGAATTTCTATTCCACCTGCCAAATTTGCACATCCAGCCAACACTAAAATTGAGCAAATTAGGCTGTGATTTATGTCTAGTGGGATTTCCCAACTGAGGTTGGGACCTGAAGTAACTGGGCCCTGACCTTTTTCCAAGTGATTTTGCTAAACTTCCACCAGAGTTACAGTCAGAATCTAAAAGAACGGCCAAGGAATTGCGGTCCCCTTTCTCTTTAGTGAGAAGATGATGCACGTGGGGGAGGGTAGAAGCAGTGATTTATTAATATACTTGATGGAAAGTGGCAGCATATCTGTGTTTGGGCATAGGGTCTGGTCTTGGACCAGGAATGAGGTGAGCAGCACCCAACACCTGTGCCTCAGTAGATGCACAGAAAATATGTGGAGCAACACTAAGTCCTGATTCCCTCCCCAAGTAATCCTGTATGCAAAGTGCGAATATCACTATGGGGTAGAACACTGGATTATTCATGATGTTGTGCATGTAAATTACCTTAAACTCTGGATCACTTATACAAATTGTTGTGATGGTAATACACACTATAAATAAGCAGAAGCTGCAGTGCTGGGAGCTGAAGATCACTGAATTTACCCTATAATTCCCTCAGACGGAGTTTCACATTTGTAATGGATTTTTCGAATATTAGCATTGATAGAGAATTGGATTCCCACCCTCCAGTCCACCAAGGTGCACATGTTGACATTCAATCAAGCTACTCTGGCCACCAACATTTTTTTGTGACTTTATCAACTCCTGAGTAAAGACATTGGTAAACAAAGAAAAATCCCTCCAGGACAGACATTTCTCAAAGAATATATTACAGATCCGGCCAATTATTAGTCATCACTGCTACAGAAATAATGAGATTCTCTTAGAGATGCAGCGGGCTGAAGCCATTTTTATAAAACTGAAGCCATTTTTTAAATGAAACTTAGCCTATGTACCTAAAATCATAAAACATAAAATGCAGAAATGTCCTTACTTTATCAGAATAAGCACTTCTCTTTAAAAATAAGATTTCGGAGTAGCTGCCTATATAACTAATTTCTAACCTATTATAAAGTTAGGTTTTCTTGCTGGGACAGGCACAATTAATTAACCTCAAATATAATGTGATCAACTTTTATTATTTTATTACAGTATTTGCACCTTCAATAAGTGTGTTCTAAAATAAATCATTATTTCAATCTGTAGAATTGATGCAGTTGTACAGCTTTATGGTCTAGATTTAATAATGACCACGAAAGAACAGGATTGTGGGACTTTGAAGTTAAAAGTCTGCTCAGTGCTATTTTTAACATACTGGTCAAAGTGCTTGTGTAAAATTCCCATGTGCCACTGTAACAAAGTCATTAATCTGGATGTAGAACAGAATGTATTCTGTGCAACACAAGTGTTAGAGAACCAGAGGGCATGACATAAGCTGAAGAATTCATGTGCAAAATTTAGCTTGAAGAATGACTTTTTCATGCTATAGTTATTGACTTTGGAATTGGCTTCTGCCATTGACCCGCCTGAAGTATTCAATAAGTAATTCTATTGATTCATGGCATGGTAGAACCTGGGTTTATTACTGGAACAGTCTGAAAACTGATCATATGTCAGACCCTGAAACAGAAATTGAAAATGGAAGGAAATGAATGGATTTTTCTCATTCTTACATTCTTAGGGGAAATTTTCCATTAGGTGAACTTTTGGTGTGAGTGTCAAATTCCTACTGGCAACTGTATTTTAAGCCAGATTAACTCAATTATTTTTCTTTTAAACTGGCAGAAATTTGGTGCAATGCCTTAAAAGATGTCCATTATTTTTATATATCAAATCAGTGAAATTTATAAAATCACTCATGGTACTGGAATTTTAGGGTGAGACCCACATTAGCCTCAGTATGTGACAAACACTTGACCCTGAAAGATTGAATCATGGTTCTTACTATATCAGTCAAGACTGCTTTAGAAGGAAAGATTAAAGCATCACACCATCTGATTTATGCTCTCTTCCACCATTACATTGTTGTTTGCCTCACCCAACCCTGAACTGCTGTCAATCACAGCTGTAGTAACTAGTCCTAATCCTACAAGTATCTGTTGTAACTGGTAATTCAGCTGAGCTATCCAAAGGGAGTGCCCTGCTCCTGTTTTACCACAGAAATTGCCATGGGAACTGAATCAAGAGGAGTCTGCTTGCTGATGACTAACCTCTGGGGAGGGAGCAGCAAGGCGTTATTATAAATGGATAAAGGGCTTGAAAATTATTTTTTTAAATGCCAATACATAGGAAAATAGGAACACGAGTAGGCCATTTAGCCCATCGGGCTTGTCCCGCAATTCAATTAGATAATGGCTGATCTGTATCTTAACTCCATTTACCTGCCTTGGTTCCATATCCCTTAATAGCCTTACTTAACAAAAATCTATCAATCTAGGATTTGAAATTTTCAATTGATATAACCCTCAACAACTTTTTGGGGGAGAGATTTCCAGATTTCCACTACCCTTTGTGCAAAGAGGTGCTTCCTGACATCACCCCTGAATGGTCTAGCTCTAAATTTAAGGTTATGCCCCCTTGTTCTAGAATACCCCACCAGAGGAAATAGTTTCTCTCTATCTATCATATCAACTCCTTTAATCATCTTAAACACTTTAATTAAATCACCCCTTAATCTTCTATACTCAAGAGAATACAAGCCTAGTCTATGCAACCTATCTTGATAATTTAACCCTTTTAGCCCCAGTACAGTTCTGGTGAATCTGCGCTGCACTGTGACAAGGCAATATATCCATCCTTCCTGAGGTGCGGCGCCCAGAACTGGATGTACTCCAGATGGGGTCTAACCAGAGCTTTATACAAACGTAGCATAACTTCCACCCAATTGTATTCCAGCCCCCTTGAGATGAAGTATAACATTCTATTAGCTTTTTAAATTTTTTTTTGTACCTGTTCACTGTTTTTTAGTGATTTCTGTACATAAACCCCTAAATCTCCTTGCTCCTCTATGACTACTAGCTTCTCACCATTTAGAAAATACTCTGATCCATCTTTCTTGCTGGCTTTCTCTGATCAGTTCATATTTGTCATAACTGTGCACTGAAGCAATGGCTCGATTTTCGAATCCAAGTACGGGTGCGTTGGGGGCAGGGGGCTCCGAAAATCGGGGAAATCCTGAGCGGCTTCGGAATCCGGCTCCAACCCGCCGACTTCCGGGTTCCTCATTGACGCGTTTGGGTGCACGCACACCTCCCGAATGTGGAAGTCCCACCGGCAATTAAAGCCAGCGGGATGATAGTTAAGAGACTTATTTAAATACTTGAAGTACTTAATTTTGTGCACATTGAGGCAGGGATCCGATTTTTAAACATCCTCAGTGTGTTTCCCATACTGTGGGAACACTCCATGTTCTACCAGACGTGTTTCAGCCAGCAGCCAGTTGGACATTGAAATGCTTGTTTGACAGATGTGGAGAAAAGGTCACTTATTGCAGCAGGGCATTCTGTTCTTTCACACAAACTCTTGGCTGGGAGATCTTTGTGTTTTCACTGAAATTTCTTACTTTCCACTCACAATTCTTCTGTTCACACATATTTAACAACTTTTCGGACCCCCTCAAACTCACACCGTCAGGATGGGGGGCGCAATGGCTGCATTCACCCCTCCATCCGAGGACCAGCAACATCCCCATCCTCACCAGGCACAGCGTGCACTACCGCCACTTGCAGCTCCACAGCACATTGCTGCACCCCAGGCACCTGCACAAGAGCACAGAGGGCAACAACAGAGAGAGATATGTCGCAGGAGGCACTACCCTCGCCACAGCTTCCTGGACCTCTCTGAGGAGCAGTGCATACGGAGGCTCAGAGTCAGTAGCCAGGTAGTCGCAGACATCTGCAGCCTCCTTCATGCCAAGCTGCTCCTGGCTAGGCCGAGCAGCATCTCCTTACCTGTCGGTGTCAAAGTCACCACTACCCTCAACTTCTTTACCTCCAGATCATTCCAGGGTGCCACCGGGGACATCACCGGGGTCTCTCAGTTGTCTGCACACAAGTGCATAAGGCAGGTCACCAACGGCTTGTTTCGCAGGGCCTTGCACTACGTCAACTTCTCCATGGACGACCTCAGCCAGACGGAGAGGGCAGTGGGTTTCCACCCTGTGGCTGGCTTCCCACGGGTACAGGGTGTAATCGATTGCGCCCATATAGCAATACGAGCACCTCAACAAGAGCCAGGACTGTTCATCAACAGAAAGGGGTATCAGTCCATCAACACTCAGCTCATTTGCGACCACTGCTAAGGATTCCTTCACGTGTACGCCAGATTCCCTGGCAGCTGCCACGATTCCTTCACTCTAAGGGAATCCAACATCCCGCCCCTCTTCCATGCACCGAATACCCTTAAGGGCTGGCTCCTAGGAGACAAGGTATACCCCCTGCACATGTGGCTCATGACACCTCTGAGGAACCCCACCTTCTAGCAACAGGGTCAATATAACGACAGCCACATCGCCACCAGGTCTATAATTGAGCATGCTATAGGGCTGCTCAAGATGCAATTTAAGTGCCTTGATCGTTCTGGGGGAGCTCTTCAATATGCACCAGACAGAGTGGGACGCATTATAGTCATGTGTGGCACAACAGAGAGGGCTGCCGCTTGAGGAGGTCCCATTCACATCTGCCATCCATATTGATGAGGAGGAAGAGGCGGAGGAGGAGGAGGTGGAGGAGGAGGAACCCATGGGCAGAGCAGTGGCTCACCTGGCTGCTCATGAGGCCAGGGAGTCACTGATATCTGAACGGATCTCCTAACATCAGAAAGTGTGAAGAATCCAGTTCTCAGACCACCTGGAAAGAGCAGCACCCACACCAGCCCACCCACCCCTCCCTGCACAAAACAGTCCTGCAACTACACATACACCCACTCTAAAGTGACCCGATAGGTGGCATCAAGCGTTGGCATTCATGGTGAAGCTCATGAAAGGGCCCTATCACAAAAGCCAGTCAAGAATGGGTAAGACGAGGCAGTAGTGGTGAGAATGGTAACATTTATTGTGACCTTAACAAAAAACAAATGTAAATGAAAAACATGACAGTATGTCAGACACCCTTGTGCATACCCTTCGTGCTCACAAATCCTTAGCCTTTCTCTTCCGACTACATCCACGTCGTGCATCTCCGGTGGCTGCAGCAGAGGTAGTGGCATATTGCTCATGTTCATGCCCTGACTGCTTAGATGCTTTCGGCCTACGTCCTCTGGGTTTTGGAGATCCGTGAGGCCCCTCCAAAGACTGCTTGACCTGTATCTGTGCAGGGGCGGACACGGCTACCTGGAGAGAAGGCAGCATTGTGGATATTGGTTGAGAGGGGGGGCAACGGGTGAGACGTGGGAGCGCTTTGAGTGGCATCCCCACTTCCACGTCCCCTTTCGCCATCATCCCTCCCCTGGGCCAGGCCCACAGCACTCCTACCACCCTGCTGGAGAACAGTTTGGAGGACATGTGTGATGAGTTGGAAGGTCACTTCTAAAGTATCTGTCAGCCTGTTTAAGGCGGCAGAATGTTGTTCACCCTGAGTCTGAACGACCGTTCTTAGGGCCTGAATGGACTCATTTGTGAGCCATCCTTGAAGCTCTGCGGAGGCTAGCCCTCTCTCCATCGTAGACATTCCTGCACTTAACTGCAACACTATCTCAAAGATTCCCTCCCATACCTGTGCCTCCATTCCACTCATGCAGAAGTTCGACTCTTCCATCCTCTGCACTATTGTGGAGAGTGGGCATGGCACCTGTTCCAGTACCTCGCAAATGTGCTGCTGTCCTTCAATCATTCTCCTTTTAAAGGATGGCCCCCGGGGTTCATCATCTGCGTCCAGCTGAGCAGAGCCTGGAGAGGAGTGCTCCCACTGACGCAGACTCTCCACAACTGCCCCTGCCACCAGTGTCTGCTTGTGCTCGCTTGTGTGTGCTGACTCACTAGGTGCCAACCCAACTAGCTGACTACTAGGACCCACCGAGGTGTGAGTATCTGAGCTGGTGGATGGCTTGCTATGAGGTAACAATGCACCCTAAGAGGCCGGCAGGTCCTCTGAGGAATCGCCCTCTGCCGTCACTGCTGCCGCTGAATGGCCTGTAAGAGAACAGAAGACAATATTAAGCATCATTACAGATGTGTCATGTTGTGATGAGCATACTGAGGGGTTCAACATGCCAAGCATTGTTAACATCAATTCATATTGTGCGTGTTGAATGTTAAAGTTGTGTCACCAGACAATTGTAGGGTGCCAGTCTTGGCGTCCCCGACGGACAGGCACTCGAGGGTGAGGCTGATCTTGAGCACAAACCTGCTCCGCGTCTGTGAGGTCCACTATTTGGTGTGGCCCCCCCTCCAGTCCTCACCCTCTTACATGCATTTTGCGCTCTCTTCTCCTAAAAGGGGAAAAAGAACAGACGTGTGAGTTAGTGATGGTGAAGTGGCCAACCGATGAATGCATTGCTTTGGGTGAGGCTGACCATGAAAGAGGTGCATCAGAGGGTGACTATGAGACAGAGCCATCACACTGGATCAGGATTGGGGTGAGTGGTAGTGGTGGGGTGATTAATGGGGAGCTGAGGAAGTGCTAAGGAAGTGCAGGTAAGTTGAGGATGACCCTTAAGTGGGTGCGAGGAGTGATGTGATGGAGTAGTGTTGGCAGTGCAGAATGAGTTGGGGGGTGGGGGTGGTGATGTGGAGCACGGAATGTAGGAGAATCAGTCAGTGTACTCACTTTTGCTGACCTAGTTAGGTCACTGAAGCGCTTCCTGCACTGGATCCAGGTGCGGGTGATGTTGCTGCTGTTGTTGACCTCCTCTGCCACCTTAAGCCAGGCCTTCATGGTGGCAGAGGCAGGCCACTTCCTCCCGTCCTCGGGGTAAAACACTTCCCTCCTCCTCCTCACCCCGTCCAGTAGCACCTGGAGTGAGGCGTCACTGAACCTTGGAGCAGCCTTGCCCCTGTGCTGCTCCATTGTGCTTTCTGGGTGTTTGCTCCAGCAAAAGCCTTTCGAGCAATGACCCTTTAAATAGAGCTCCTCCAGCTGACAGCCTGCGATGCGAGTGCGCAGTCCGCCCACTGTGCAGCTTTCCAACAGCAAACCCGGAAGCCACGTTAAGTGGCACCAATTCAATTGCGATCGCAAGTGAAACAGACATATTTTATTGGTCGGGTTACCCACGCGCCCATTCGCCCCCCCCCCGGTGCCATCCCGCTTCCATTCTAAAATCGGGACCAATATCTCACATTAAGCATTATCCTGCAAAAATTGTGGTAGTTAATTGGGATGGCAGATAATAGGACTGCAGATGTTGAAGGTTCCACTATACGTATATGTGGCCCTCCTTCTTCTGACAGCATACAAAAAGGGACTTCATGGATGTTAATACCTACTTTTGGTAACAAATCACAGCAGCCATAAGAATTGAAGATTATTATTAAAATAATTAGATGGGCAGAAAAGTGGCAAATGGAATTCAATCCAGAGAAGTGTGAGGTAATGCATCTGGGGAGGGCAAACAAGGCAAGGGAAAACACAATAAATGGGAGGATACTGAGAGGTGTAGAGAAACAAAGGGACCTTGGAGGTAGCAGGACAGGTTGGTAAGATGGTTAAAAAGGCATATGGGATACTTTCCTTCATTAGCCAAGGCGTAGAATATAAGAGCAGGGAGGTTATGCTAGAACTGTATAAAACATTGGTTAGGCCACAGCTTGAGTACTGCGTCCAGTTCTGGTCACCACATTACAGGAAAGATGTGATTGCACTAAAGAGGGTACAGAGGAGATTTACAAGAATGTTGCCAGGACTGGAGAATTTTAGCTATGAGGAAAGATTGGATAGGTTGGGGTTATTTTCTTTGGAACAGAGGAGGCTGAGGGGAGATATAATTGAGGTATATAAAATGATGACTGGACTAGATGGAGTGGTTAGGGGGGACCTATTTTCCTTAGCAGAGGGGTCAGTGACCAGCGGTCATAGATTTAAAGTAATTGGTAGAAGGATTAGAGGGGAGCTGAGGAGAATTTTTTTCACCCAGAGGGTGGTGGGGGTCTGGAACTCACTGCCTGAAAGGGTGGTAGAGGCAGAAACCCTCAACTCATTTAAAAAGTATTTGGATGTGCACTTGAAGTGCCGTAACCTACAGGACTACGGACCAAGCGCTAGAAAGTGGGATTAAGCTGGATAGCTCTTTTTCAGCCGGCACGGACACCATAGGCCGAATGGCCTCCTTCTGTGCCATAACTTTCTATGATTCTATGATATGATTCTAAATGGGGTGTGCTAATAGCCAAGCACATTAATATTTACAGAATTCTGATGGTCTGGCCAAGGAGATAAATCCAAGATTGAGTGGGTAAACTGATTTGCTGTCTTACATCTGAGATGCTATGTTTATAATGTTTTATACACATGAACTCTTCTATCAGAAACAAAGAAAGTATGGTTTGAGATCTTGGGTGTAGCCTAATAAGTGTACAAACAATATGTAAGTAGTGACACTGTCTAGACTGTCTCCTGTTTACCATCAACCAGTTTTTCCAACCACAAAATAGCATGAGAAAATATCAGATATAAGGATTGTGTATAATAGATATCAGAATTTGTTTTTGGTCGTTGAAAGGATTTATCATATGGGAATCTGGCTCTTTACCATTAACCACCTCTCCATTCAGGACTATTACTACCTCACCATGACCTAGACAGACAACCTTTTAGTTAATGTAAACTGTTCCTTGATGCAAAGGTCATTTCTTGTGGTCTCGAGGGAACACTGGGAATTGGCCAAATGATCTTTTGCTCAACTTTTAATATCACAGCAATATTTTCTGCACATCTTCCAGTCTCTTCTAACTTGAGATTTGAAGTTTGATTTCTAGCAGTGCTTTGCCTGACATGACAGGGGATGGGGGAGGAATGACATATCTTTGGATTCAAAGGTTCTCTTTGAGGATTTAACGGTCTTTGTGTTGCCTGTTCTTTCTTTTATCTTTATAAATGTGTTTACATTGTAGAATAGATTTCTACATTAACAACTCAATTTTATACAGCTCGAATGCATGTTTTAATTGTTTGTCACCAAATCACATGTATAGGTTGTTGTGCATGACTTTGACCGCAGACTAGCATTTGTGAACACACAAAGGAAAAATGGAATACAATTTGGTAGACTAAAAATGATTATATTCTAGAGTTGAATTTAGGTTTGAAATTTTGAATAATATCCATGCCTATTTGATATCTTACAATGTAAAAACTCCACAAAGATAATTCAAGTACATCTAACAAACAATATCCAACATCCAGGAATTTGCCATCATTTTTATTATTACTATATTTTTGAACCGTTTCCAATATCTGATGAATTTTCTGTCTGGCACTATTCAGCATTGTATTTTGAGGTTTACAACCCTCAGTGGACTACTATGCACCAGCTCTACCAAATGTTGAGGGACTTTTCTTTGGTTTTCAAAATAATTATTGGCGCACTTTAACCAGGACCACATTAAGAATTCTTGGGTAAAATAAAAACAGAAAATGTCGGAAAACATTCAGCAGGTCAGGCAGCATCTGTGGAGAGAGAAACAGAGTTAACAGCCTCGATATTTACCTCCCCATGAAGGGCGGGAGAGAAATGGGGTGGGGAGGTTAAAAATTCAAAATCGGAGAAAGTGTCCCCAATCCGCCACATTCGCATCTGCCGCCTTCTTATGGCAGCTGGTTGTGAGGTGTGCGTCTGTCTCATCTTGGAGAGGCAGAACACTTCATTACCATATTTAAATCAGGCTCCCACGGTGCAGTTGGGAGCCTGATTTAAATTTAACAGCTGCCGGACGGGTTTCCCAGGGCTCGGGAAATCCGGCAGCGAAATGGAGGTGAGAGCTGCTGGCTCCAGCAGGTTAGTGCTTTTTAGAGCACTTCTTGTGGGCTAGGAGGAGCAGGAGTGCTCCCCCTGACCCCTCAAGGAAACTTTCAGCCTCCCTTCTGCCGATCGGGGCCTCTCCTCGCTGCCGCGATTGGCGACCCCTCCCCCCCCTCACCAAGCTCCAAACTCAAGCCCCAATCTCTCCCTCCCTCCTTTCCGATTGCCGGGCTCTGAACACCTCCCTCACAAAGCTCCAATCTCTCCGGTCCCCAGTGGTCCCCAGCTGCAGCCTCCTGCAGCTGGTTTTCCCGCCAGGCAGCTGGCAGCCTGTCAATCTGGCCGGCTGCCAGGTAAGAAATGGAAGAAGAAAACGATAATGAGACTTGCCGTTAATATCAGCAGGACCTCCGCATCTCCGGGATTTCTGGGTTTTGGGTGCGCTAAATCGTTTCCCCGTTCCCCCGCACCTTACCTGCCTCCCCGTAAATATCAGGACCAACGTTTCAGTTTGATGACCTTACATCAGAACTGGGGCTACACACATCTATTAAAGTACAAACCTATAATAAAATGCATGTTTCTTAGATTTAAAGCAATAAAATTAATATAAATGTCTTGCTCATGTTAAATTCTTTACTGAGATCATTCTGAGGGACAGTCAGTGTTATTTGAGCACAGCAGCTGCCGCAGGTGCGGTTTTTATTTTCTCTCCGCCAGTGATATTTTGTGCTATATCATTTAATTTTGAGATCCATTCATCATCACTGCTAAAAGTAACAGTGCTTGTCCAGGTATTTCCCATTAAGAGCATGGTCCTGATTGTATTTGGCGTCTTCCATGGTTCCCGCTCTCCTGACAGCCTCAGACTTTTTCGTCAATCATCTTCCCACCACTGGGACCACATGTACAACGCAAGCACGACGGTCTGACCACAGTCCGGTAACTAAATCCACCCCAGCGCTCCACTTCCAGTCACTTCCCGATGGAATTAATGCAACCAGCAGGCAGCACTATTTAAGTTTATGGATGAGTGACTGCTGAGCTATGTTCACAGGGCCCCTGACGGGGGCCCCCTATTTGGCCATAGGCCCATGCATCAGTGGACCTCTGGCTTTAACCTGCAATAAAGAGAGGAAGTTATTAAAATAAGAAAATTAAGATTTTTAAAAAAGCATATCTAGCAATCTCAACCTTGAAAATTTCAATTGACCCAGCAACTACAGCCCTTTGAGGGAAAGAGTTTCAGATTTCCACTACTCTTTGTTTGAAAAAGTGCTTCCTGATTTAACTCCTGAATGGCCTAGCTCTAGTTTTAGGATTATGCCTTC
The DNA here is from genome assembly GCF_035084215.1 of Heptranchias perlo. Lineage (NCBI taxonomy): Eukaryota > Metazoa > Chordata > Chondrichthyes > Hexanchiformes > Hexanchidae > Heptranchias > Heptranchias perlo. The sequence goes on from NC_090329.1 coordinate 50,780,767, forward strand.
TTGCTCTGGATTCCCCCGCCAGAGGAAATAGTTTCTCTGTATCTACCCCATCAAAACTCTTTATCATTTTGAACTCCTCAATTAGATTACCCTTCAAACTTCTAAACTCAAGGGAATACAAGCCAAGTTAAGCAACAAGCCAAGTTGAGCCCCTGTATGATTCTGGTGAATGTACACCCTCCAAGACCAATATATCCTTCCTGAGGTGCAGTGCCCAAAACTAAATGCAGTACTCCAGATGGGGTCTAACCAAGGCTCTGTACAACTGAAGCATCACTTCCTCCCCTGTGTATTTCAGCCCCCTTTAGATAAAGGCCAATATTCCATTAGCCTTTTTGATTACTTTTTGTACATGTGCACTAGCTTTTAGTGAATTGTGTACATGGATACCCAAATCCCTTTATTCCTCCACACCTCTTAGTATCTCACCATTTAGAAAATATTGTGATTTGTCTTTCTTGGATCCAAAGTGGATGACTTCCCCACATTGAACTCCATCTGCCACATTTTTTTTTCACATACTTGATCTATTTATGTCCATTTGTAACTTCCTGCTCCCATCTACACTACTTACTGTCCCTCCTAACTTAGTATCATCTGCAAACTTGGATGTACAACTCTCTATTCCTTCATCCAAGTCATTAATATATGTGTTGAAAAGCTGGGGACCCATTACAAATTCCTTGAGAACACAGCTTGTCACATCCTGCCAATCAGAATACATTTCCTTTATCTCTAATCTCTGTCCCCTACCTCCCAACCCATTACCAACCCATGTCATGAGGCTACCTCCAATTCCATGCACTTTTAGTTTTGCTAATAATCACTTGTGTAGAACATTACTAAATGCCTTCTGGAAGACCATATAGACAACATCCATAGTCATTCCCTTATTCACCACGTTAGTGACCTGCTCAAAAAATTCAGTGAGATTAGTTAGATATGACCCAGCCTTCATGAATCCACACTGACTCTCTTTGATCAGCTCATACTTGTCCAAGTGCTCATTCACTAGTCGCTGATAATAGATTCCAGTAACTTGCCCACAACTGGTGTTAAAGGTAAAGGGAAGGAAAGAAATGAAGATAGAGAAATGATAAGAAAGATTGGTGCAACATTAAAATTTATTTAGAAATGTTTGGGAGAATTCTCATTAAGCAGCCCATAGCTAAATATATAGTTCAATATCATTGTATTCCTGCTTCTATGGTTTCTATAGTACTGATTCTCACTAAACAATTCCTGGTGAAGTTAAAAAGGATGATCAAAGCCTATCTAAATTATACATGATGGTCAGTATTACCAACTACAATCAAGTTTTCACTTTGATGTTTTAGTTATGCTCTTGTCAGGCTTTTTAAACGCCAGCACAAATAACATTATTCTATTCTGTTTCATGATATTTTCATTGGAGTTTATGTCCATATTTGCAAGCACAGCATTGATAAATAAATAGTCATTTGCACACTAGAGTTGTGAAAATATATCTGAAGTAAGAATGAATCTGACAAGATGAGAAGGGAGACTTCAAAAGATTTGCTTCATCAAATCCAAGCAGCTTTTTATATCCTTAACAGACTGACAGGTCCATTGTGCCAAAACAGATTTTCTACTGAATCTTTCCCCTCAGAAATTTTACCCAGCAATCCAAGCTGCTCATCTCTATGAGCGATAAAAGTTAACTCAAGATGCAGTATCTGAAAGTATAGCTGGAGAGGTACCACATCTCCAAAGTGCCATACCACAGGCTGTCACATTTCCAAAGTATCACACATCTGTACGGCAAAAAATCCTAATTGTCTCAAATAACAATTTGTCTGCTGAGATACTTACCAAACATCTGATTGACTAAATAGGAACAAATCAAAAATTGTCCAAAAGAAATAAGTAGTCAGTAAAAAATAACTAATCAAATCCCTCAATTTGTTTTCAGTGTTACTATTCATGATCTGCCAAGTACCACAAAACCAACCAATGCCAATGAAATTGCTCCAATAATTGTTTCATATTGTTTTAGGCTTTAATTTTCCATATATGCCAACATAAAAATTAGCAAAATTAGCAAAAGCTAACCAACAACCTCAATACACCTGACAGCTTAAAAATGATCCAAAAAATAAGCCAACGACATGTGAAAACAAATAGATAAATTGAAACTAGGTGAGATTACATCTTCCTTATGTAGCACCCCGGTATTGATAAGCTTTCATTTTTAAAAATTCTTTCTCGGGGTGTGGGCATGGCTGGTAAGTCCGACATTTATTGCCCGCCCCCAGTTGCCTTTGAGAAGATGGTGGTGGGCCTTCTTCTTGAACCGCTGCAGTCCATGTGTTTCACAATGCTGTTAGGCAGGGAGTTCCAGTATTTTGACCCACTGACGATGAAGGAACGGCAATGTATGTCTAAATCAGGATGGTGTCTGACTTGGAGGGGAACTTGGAGGTGATGGTGTTCCCATGCACCTGCTGCCTTTGTCCTTTTAGGTGGTGGAGGTGCTGTAGAAGAAGCATAATTTCCTAATATACATTGTAATGATGTTAACAGACAGGGAATAAATATTAGTTGGTATTGTCTCTCACAGGTTTGTAATTAACAGCAATAAATATCTGCATATGTATTTATTTTTTGAAAAAACAAGAACATTGAATTCAGTCTGGCCAACAGCAGCCAAACAATCTGCAAAATCTGACTCGATCAAGGGCAAGAAAATACATTAAACCTGTACATATACCCATTACACCAGGCAGCTGCATCACTGCATCCTGTGCACATCTGTCCCACTGGCTCACACAGCAAACTGCCAGTGAACACCATTCATTCCGGATCTTCCCTTTAGCTCTCCCAAATTTATTGCCTAGCAGTGCTAGCTTGAAAATAATTCCATGTCATGCTGTCTGCTGTGAAATTCCTGCATTCTCATTCTATAACTTAAACTGATCCTTTGCAGTCCTCCATCTGAAGATTCTAATGATACAGGCCTTCCTTTGATGAATGGTGCCAAACCTTAGTCACCACTAATTCATAAAAAGCTGCATTGCAGTCTGAAGTTTGGACAGATATCAGTCGATCAATTGGCCTCCCACCAAATCTTCTTGGGCAAGCATGAATAAATATTATTAATTAAATAGTATTTCAACAAAAATAGTCATTTAAGATGATAAGAGCAATGATTAACAATAAAAATGTAATTAAGCTGTTAAATGTTGACATTTTCTAAAGTAAAAGAATCTAAAAGGAAAACAGTTTATTATCTGAAGTATGGCTCATTTTTAAAAAAAGTTGATCTCATACTCACAGGAAGTCAGACGATTGCCCCCCATGCTCCATTTTCTGTGCATGCCTCAATCCCCCTCTCTTGCTGCTCCCTCTGCCCTCCTCTCTTGTTGGCCCCCATCCCCAACTCTTGCTGTTCCCTTATTCCCCTTTCTCACTGCCCTCCACGTTCACCTGTCTTGGTGCCCCGTTCCTTCTCTGTGCATGTCTCTATTCCCCCTCTTTCACTGCCACCATTCTGCCCTTTCCCTTACATCTTCCTCTCTTGCTGCATCCCAATGTCTCTGGGGCTTGAACAGGGCAAAAGGTGGGGTGGGGGGGGCAGGGGGAAGGGGGGGCAAAGAACCAGAGACCTGTAATGACAGCACAGGAAGGATGACCGGGCTAAAATAGGGGCACCGTGAGGCTGGAGCGGGCTGAAGTAGCAGCAGAAGAAGCCTGAGCAGGCTAAAATGGGGGAGCTGAGTGCTTGAGGGGACCAAAATGGGGAAGCCGGAAACCTGGAAAATAAGAGGGGTACCAGAGGTGGAAATGGTCAGCCCGTACAGGTGGAGAACTGTAGGCAGTCATGGCTGAATATGACCTGGAAAGGGGCAAAGTTAAAAAAGTATATCAATTTTAAAATAAGAGTAAGAAAGTACAATTTCTTAACTAACATCAGAAAACCTACATGACCAACAGAGTGGAACTGGAGAAAGTTAAAAACAACCTGGTGGCCAGGGCCTACAACTGCAGGCCCAACAAAGCCACTGTTTAGCATCGGAGTGTTACATTAAAAATGGAACATCCTTTTAAAGAGTTACAGGTGTCACAAGCAAAAGGGTTACATATAAACATAACAGTTAGGTGTGGACACTTCTAAGATGGAAATTCCGTAGGTTTTAAACTATTTTTGTGGGAGCAGGAGGGGCGGGAATGCCCACAAAAATAATCTGTGCTGCTGCCTCCTCAGGCTCCCTCCCTCCACAATGGTGGTACATCACCCCCAGACTCACCTCAATGCCAGCCCAGAGGCACCCGGGCCGCCCAATATCTTTCAGGTGTATAGTATTTTATCTTGTTGTCAGTTGTGCGTTGCTTCAGTAAATTTGCTGTATTACTGCGATGGACAAACTGCTGTCATGTTTAAACTGTAACAGGATGCGTACTAGACATCACACACCACACTCCAACACAGACTAGCCACAAGCAACATCATGGGAATCTACCAGTATAGATACAGAATAGGAGGGGGCAAAGGATAGAGCCAGAAGTGACAGTGCAAGCACTGCAGTAGGAGCCATTAGAGGAGATGTATTCACTACATTAGTACAGGTAGGAATGGATTCACGAGGATGGTGCCATGAAGGTGGACAAAGTGGTGAACCATTTCAAAGGCTGCAGAGAAGTCAAGGAGAACAAAGAGGGATAAGAATGCTGTGGTTCCAGTCACACAAGATGTCAATGACCCTGGCTAGGGCTGTCTTAGTACTGTGGGTGTGATTGAAACAAGAGTGGAGGGATTCAAACAGCGATGTCAGAGGGAAATGGTGAGGCTGGAGGAAACAGAGATAGCTGAGAAGATAGCCCCAATTTTAGAGATGACAAAGTCCATGAATGCCCTGTGGGCGTCAGCAATGAGGATGGAAGGGATGGGCAAGGAAGGTTGGAGGAGTCGGTTTATAATGGAAAAGAGGAGTTTGGGATTGCCTTTGCCCTCCAAGAGTAGTAGTAGAAATTGTACTTTCTTATTTTGGCTGCAGAGGAGATATTGATAATGTAGTGAGTTTGTGGGTGCTTTAGTGATGTGCAGTACAATAGAGAACGGAGAACAGGTCACTTTCACTGATATCCTTATGTAAGTAGCTCCTGATTTTGACTGACCAGCAGGATGGGTGTCAGGCAAAGGAGGTACTCCTCCTCAGGAAACATGGGATGAATGCACCCAGTCTGTTCTGGGATAGTGACATTGACAAAATCAAGCCTGCCTGCCCTCCCTCCCACCCAAGAAATGGAAGGTGCCACCGAGTTATCTAAAGGAAGGGACTAAATAATAAGTACTTTCTTTAAAAAACAATGAAAGAAACATTTAATAAGTGATGTGACAGAAAGGAAAAAGCTTTAAAATTGGAAAAAAAAGCTAAAGACTGAATGGAAACTAAAATACAATGACTAAAGCTGAGCACACCCGAGTAAACAGTAAACTTGAAATAATGTGTCATAAACTTACTCATGCTATCACACTGGCTGCTCTACTACTATAACTTTAAACATGACAGTCATTGTTGCAAATCAGATTCAAGTGTCTGCATGTCCTTCAAAGTGACCAATGAAACAAAAATTCTATTCCCACAGTTAATTTCATCAGGATAATAAAACTAAAGCAATGGATCCGTTTATGTTGGCTAAATAATTAACCATGACAAATTTTCTAAGTACTGTAAAAGCAATCTGAATATGACTCTGCACTTAGGTTTAGTAGCTAGCACAATTAGGTGCCTTGGAACTATTTATCACTGCAGAGAGAAAGCATTCAACCACATAAAATCAGAATTCTTAAATACCACCATGCATGATTTGCCCCGATACTGATTTTGTTTTTTGGAAGATATTTGTAAAATAGATCATGAGCCATTGTTTAAACTAAAAGTTAGCTCCTCTCCTTTTCAGTGTTTTGGAGGTATAGAGGAAGATAAAATATGAAACACAAAAGGCTGCAAATGTTCACCAGGTTCACCGGTGTCTGCAAAGAGCAAATGCAATGAAATGGCAAAGATAGGACTGTCACAGAACAAAGAGTAAAGATGTTGAGTATAAAAATGAGAATTATTGTAAACAGATTTATTCTAAAAACTGGAAAGAGGTGAAAAATGTTTGGATAATGTATGAAGGTCATCTCGGTCAGGCTGTGAAAAGAAATTTAGAAAAGGCGAGTAAAATAGCTCCAAAATGAAGGGGAATGCAGTGGAATGTGAAGGAGCAAAATCAGAAGGAAAATGGAAAAATAACCGAGATATGAAGTTGCTAATGCAATGTACAGAAAAGAATGTCTAGGACTGTTCCTGCTGTTTACATTGAATTGGTTGAAGACGAGTAAGAGGCCAAAGACAGAAAGGTTTTTGCGTGAGATTTGGAGAGAGGCCCTGATATTAGCGGGGAGGCGGGATGGCAGCGGTGGGGCGATTGGACGCGTGGGTAACCCACCCAATAAAATCTGTCCATTCCCCATGCAATCGCTGGTCAATTGGAGCCACTTAACCTGGCTTCCGGATTTGCCATCGGAAAGCTGCGCAGCGGGCGGACTGCACACCCGCATCACAGGCTGTCAGCTGGAGGAGCTCTATTTAAAGGGGCAGTCCTCCAATGGCTGCTCCTGGAGCAAAAACCCACACACCACAGTGGAGCAGCACAGGGGCAAGGCTGCTCCAAGATTTAGTGATACCTCACTCCAGGTGCTACTGGATGGGGTGAGGAGGAGGGATGTCTTCTACCCTGCGGACGGGAGGAAGTGGCCTGCCTCTGCCACCAAGAAGGCCTGGCTCGAGGTGGCAGAGGAGGTCACCAGCAGCAACAACATCTCCCACACCTGGATCCAGTGCAGGAAGCGCTTCAATGACCTAATTAGGTCAGCCAAAGTGAGTACACTAACTCATTCTCCTACATTCCATCTTCCACATCACCGCCCCCACCCCCCAACTCATTCTGCACTGCCAACACTATTCTATCACATCACTCCACACACCCACTGAAAGCTCATCCTCAATTTATCTGCATTTCCTCACCACTTCCTCACCTCCTCATTAATCACCCCACCACTGCCACTCAACCCAATCATCATACAATGTCATGGCTCTGTCTCATACTCACCCTCTGATGCATCTCTTTCACGGTCAGCCGCACCCAAACCAATGCATTCATCGATTGGCCACGTCACCATCATTCACTCACATGTCTGTACTTTCTCCCCTTATAGGAGAAGAGAGCCCAGAATGCACGGGAGAGGGCGAAAACTGGAGGGGGGCCGCAACAATAGTCGTCCTCACAGACGCGGAGCAGGAGGCACTGGAACTGAGCCGTACCCTCGGGGAAGCCGAGACTGGCACCCAACAAACGTCTGGTGACAGAACTTTAACATTCAGCACACACAATATGAAATGATGTTAACAAGCCTTGCCATCTTCAGCACCTCAATATCTGTAATCATGCTTAATATTGCCTTCAGCGACCGCTGTGATGGCAGAGGGCGATTCCTCAGAGGACCGGCCGGCCTCTGAGGGGGCACCGTCACATCTGAGCGAGCCATCTGCCAGCGCAGATACACACACCTCGGTGGGTCCCCGTCCTCAGTTAGTTGGGGTCGCATATGGAGAGTTACCATACACGTGAGCACGAGCAGACACTGGTGGCAGGGGCAGCTGTGGAGAGTCTGCGTCGGTGGGAGCACTCCTCTCCAGGCTCTGCTCAGCTGGACACAGATGTTGAACCCTGGGGGCCATCCTTTAAAAGGAGAATGATCAAGGGGCAGTAGGACAATTGCGAGGTGCTGGAACAGGTGCCACCCGCACTCTCCACAAGGATGGAGGAGTCCAACGACTGCATAAGTGGAATGGTGGCACAGGTATGGGAGGGAATCTCTGAGATACTGTCATAGGGACGTGAGGGCATCTCTGAGATAGTGTCGTGGGTAAGTGCGGGAATGTCTGCGATGGAGAGAAGGCTAGCCCCCATGGAGCTTCAAGCACGGCTCACAAATGAGTCCATTCAGGCCCTGACAACGGCCATTCGGACTCAGGGTGAACAACATTCTGCCACCTTAAACAGGCAGGCAGATGCTCTAGCACTGGCCTTACAAGGCTTCACACATGTCCTCCAAACTGTTGACCAGCAGAGCAGTAGGAGTGGTGTGGGCCTGGCCCAGGGGAGGGATGATGGCTGAAGGGGATATGGAAGTGGGGACGGCACTCAAAGTGCCCCCACATCTCACCAGCTGTCCCCCTTTCAACCAGTACCCTCAATGCTGCCTCCTCTCCAGGTGACCAAGCCTGTCCCTGCACAGGTGCAGGTGGAGCAGTCTTTGGAGGGGCCCTCACGGGCACTGAAACCCAAAGGGCGTAGGTCCAAAGCATCTAATCGGTCAGGGCATGAACAAGAGCAACCTGCCACTCCCTCCGATGCAGCCACAGGGGATGCACCATGTAGGAGTAGTCGGAAGTGAAAGCCGAAGGTTTTGTAAGCAAAAAGGAGATGCACAAGAGTATATGACGGTTGGTCATGTTTTTTATTTATATTTGCTTTTTGTTAAACGCACATTAAATATTATTATTGTCACCACTACTGCCACGTCTTGGCCATGCTTGACTGGCTTCTGTAATAAGGCCCTTTCATGAGGTTCACCATGAACGCCCACACTTGATGCCACCCATTGGGTCACTCTTCATTGGACGTATTTGTAGTTGCAGGACTGTTTTGTGCAGGGTGGGTGGATGGGGGATGGTGTGGGCGCTGCTCTGTCCTGGTGGTGAGGCCTAGACTCTTCACACTGTCTGATGTTAGGAGAACCGTTCACATATCAGTAACTCCCTGGCCTCACGAGCAGCCAGGTGACCAGCTATTCTGCCCATGGGTTGCTCCTCCTCCTCCTCTGCCTCCTCCTCCTCCTCCTCTGCCTCCTCCTCCTCCTCCTCCTCCTCAATGTGGGTGGCAGATGTGGATGGGGCCTCCTCAAGCGGCACCCCTCTCTGCCATGTTGTGCAGGGCACAACAGATGACTACACTCTGTCTGGTGTGTATTGAAGTGCTCCCCCATAACGATCAAGGCACCTGAATTGCATCTTGAGCAGCCCGAGAGCGTGGTCAATTGTAGACCTGGTAGCGATGTGGCTATCGTTCTATCGATGCTGTTGCTCGGTGGTGGGGTTCCTCAAAGGTGTCATGAGCCACGTGTGCAGGGGGTATCCCTTGTCCCCGAGGAGCCAGCCCTTGCGAGTGTTCGGTGCGTGGAAAAGGGGTGGGATGTTGAACTCCCGGAGAATGAAGGACTCGTGGCAGTTGCCTGGATATCTGGCGCACACGTGGAGGAATCTCTTGCGGTGGTCACAAACGAGCTGAGTGTTGATGGAGTGATACCCCTTCCTGTTGATGAACAGTCCTGGCTCGTGTGGAGGTGCTCGTATTGCTGTATGGATGCAATCGATTACACCCTGCACCTGTGGGAAGCCAGCCACAGTGTGGAATCCCACTGTCCTCTCCGTCTGGCTGAGGTAATCCATGGAGAAGCTAACGTAGTGCGAGGCCCTGCGAAACAAGCCATTGCCGACCTGCCTTATGCATTTGTGTGCAGATGACTGAGAGTGATGTCCCCGGTGGCACCCTGGAATGATCCGGAGGTGAAGAAGTTGAGGGCAGTGGTGACTTTGACAATGACAGGTAAGGAGATGCTGCTCGGCCCAGCCGGGAGCAGCTCGGCATGAAGGAGGCTGCAGATGTCTGCGACTACCTGGCTACTGACTCTGAGCCTCCGTATGACTGCTCCTCAGAGAGGTTCAGGAAGCTGAGCCTCGGTCTGTAGACCCTTTGGCGAGGATAGTGCCTCCTGCAACATCGCTCTCTCTGTGTTGCCCTCCGTGCTCTTGTGCAGGTGCCCGTGGTGCAGCACTGTGTTGTGGAGCTCCATGTGGTGGAGGTGGACTCCGTGCCTGGTGATGCTGGTGATGTTGCTCATCCTCGGATGAAGTGGTGAATACAGCCATGGTGCCCCCCCCCATCCTGACGGTGTGAGTTTGAGGGGGTCCGCAAAGTAGTGAAATATGTTTGCACAGCAGAGTTTTGGGTGGAAAGTATGAATTTTGAGTGAAAACACAAAGGTCTTGCAGCCAAAACTTTGTCTGAAGTGACAGAGTGCCCTGCTGCAATAAATGATGTTTTCTCCCCATCTGTCAAATAATCATTTGCATCTCCCACTGGCTGCTGGCTGAAACACATCTGTTGCAACAGGGAGTGTTTCCCACAGCACGGGAAACACGCTGAGGATCCTTCAAAATCGTACCCCTGTCAAAATGTCTACTCAATCAAGTATTTCAAGTACTTTATTTGTCAAACTATGCAAATGATCATCCCGCTAGCTTTAATTGCCGGTGGGACTCCCACATTTGGGAGGCGTGCGCGCATCCGAACACATCACTGGGGAACCCGGAAGTCAGCAGGTTGAAGCCGGGCTCCGAACCCGCTCCGGATTTTAGCGATTTTCGGAGCCCCCCCCCACCCCCACCGCCCCCAACGCACCCGCTCCATCAACCGAAAATTGGCCCCAGAGAGAGAGCTGAAATGATAAACCAGAAAGAGGTCAGGATCATACTTGCAGGCAGACCACAGATGTTCAGCAAAGCAGTCATCCCATCTCCGTTTGTTCATCCCAATGTAGAGGAGACTGCACTGTGAGCAACAAATACAGAATACTAGTTTGGAACAAGTGCATGTTCTGTGTCTCATGTGAAGAGTACTTAGGGCCTTAGATAATATGTGGGTGTAAACAAATGGACAGGTGTTGCAACTGCTATGATTGCATCAAAAATTGCCCCGATAATTTCTGCACGGTGGCAGGTCAGCAGCAAAATTAACAACAGATGAAAACTACCCCCTGAATAGTTAGAACCTTTCATTTCAATTACTTTATTATTTTTCATACTCTGAGATCATATTGCGAATGGTACCAAATCAGCTCACTTTCTGTTACAAGGAGGTATGGTTTAAGCTGAGGATCATAATTTTCACTCTTCAGTCATTTTATATTATCTCTTCAGTTACGTTAGAGCTTTTGTTATAATCACAGCACTATTTCTATTTATTGTTCAAATGATAAACAAAGCCATTATCCTTTTACACTAAAATTTTGTTTTGAGCTGTGCAGTACCCAATATCTTGACTCAAGTTACATAGCACTCTAACAGCTGCCATTTTTCCTATCAAATACCTTTGCAGTGCAGAAGTGAAAGCCTTTCTATCTCATCTGGTGCCTGTTATTTTCTCTGTTGTGATGATCTGTGATTTAAAATCAGCTAGTATTACAGCTTCGTAGAAAATCATTTGAAAAAAAACTAAGATTTGACAAAAGAGTATTCAGTATGATGAAAGAATGCCAATGCTTTAGAGGGTTAACCAAAGTTCAACACAGCTTCTGAAATGAGTACTTCATAAATGTGCTGCCTTTTAGAATCATAAATGTCCAGAGGCAGAGATTCTATTTTCTGAAAGAATATGTTTTATTATATAAATCAGGCTGCGATGGATAATCAAATAAAATTTCCCAGCATTTAAGTAACTTAAGAAATGATAAAGAGTAATTAATTGAAAGAAATGAGTGTAAAAATTATGACTGTATGAATTTTGTACTCATTGTGTTGAGGGATGTCACTGCTGTAGATCTATTTTGTGCACCCAGTGTTAGCTTCAAGCATTCCCAGGTCAGCTGTAGGATGGATAGTAAAGCTCCATCTACTCTGCCCCAAACCTGAGTAGAAAACTCTTTTGCACCAGTATAATTCTGTTCCATTTCCCACAGCAGCTATGATTTTTCTAAGTGAGATTGCCAATTTAGTGCCAATTAGGGGTATTCTTGCATGTAGGATCTGTACAGCCAATAGATGAAGAAGACTTTCATCTCATCAGTCTGAACCAAGGTCCCACAGATGAAAGATACCCTATTGCAGCACATAGTCTGCCCAATTTCTTTTACTATACCTTAGTTCAGCATTTTACAGGAACTAGGACCACCATACAGAACTTTTAGTTGAGTTCTTCGACAGGATTTAATATTGAAACTTTTAACTCCTACCTCATATTAAGTGTTGGAACCAATAAAGTAACCAGTGCTGGTTATCTTACCTTTCCCAAAAATGTTCTAGCCTTATGGTTTTGCCTAATGGTAAGGCATACTTTCTATTGGCTACACTACTAAGTGACACTGTAATGGGAAATTGTGAAAAAGCCTGGAGCCTGTTTGCTAATGATTCCATAAGTGAGGTGAATGGGAATGATGAGACTAAAGTTTGAATAACAACAACTTGTATTTATAAAGTGACTATAACATAGGAAAATATGCCAAAGCACTTTGAGAGGTAAAAAAAATGGATACTGAGCAGTGGTGGAAGAAGAGTTGGAGAGGTGACCAAGGTCATGGTCAAAGAGGTAGGTTTTCAGGAAGCTTTTGAAGGAGGGGAAAAAGGTAGCAGGTTGCAAGCTTTATGCAGAGCATTCGGAGAATGGAGCCAAGATAATGAAGGTGGAACATAGGAAGGGGGGATGCAAAGGAGGCCAGAGTCAGAAGGGCATAGGATAGGAGAAAGCTGCAAAAGAAGTGAACCACAGAGGGATTTGCAAAAAAAGGACAAGTATTTTTGTTCAATGCTTTGGGAGATGAGAAGCCAATGAAGATTGCTGGGGACAGGATTGATGGAGGAGCAGGACTAGGTGCAGTACAGAATGTGATGACTGAATTTTTGATGAGTAATAATTGATATAGGATGGAACTTGGAGGGCAGTGGAGAGAATATTGGAGAAGTTGAGCCTGGGTGATGAGGGTATGGATGCAGGAGTGGCATTTGCCTTGCAGGTGCCCCATGCAAAGGTTTCTGTTTGGGGCCCTTACATTTTACTGGACAATGATACTAAATACTACCTACTTAATCTGGTGTCAAATCGGCACATTTACTATCGTGAAAAGTTATATTTGCAATCGGTAATATAAAAATGTTAAGTGATAGATAACACAAGAGTAAATTACATTAAATGATTATAAAGGTCTCAACATCGAGGTCATTTCAGTATGAGTCATTTGACAACTCACAATTCTGTATAAAAAAAATTGTTTGTATTGGACAAAGGTGCAGTGGTTATTTAATGTGCAGATAATTATTTTTATAGTTACATTTGAGTGCTTTTGCTGCAATGAAATCTTGTATAATATGAGTAGTTGAGTGGTATTTACAGTTCATAAGAACTGAATTTGATCCTCTCATTCTCTCACCTCAGCCATGACTGCAGGAGGGTGAGAAGTCGAGTGCTGAAAATGGAGCCCACTACAGGCTGCTGCGTGTCCCCCGGATTACAACTCTTATTATAGGAGAGCTGCAAATCCCCTGCTCTCCTTACACCTCTCACTCCTCTCAGTAAGTAAAATAATGGCCCCGATATTAACTTGGAGCCTGGAAGAAAGCTGGGGGAGGGGACAGGAAGGGGGATGCTTTCTGAACACAAAACCTGGAAGTGAAATTAGTGGATTGGATTCTGCGATTGCAACTTGATTGAACGATTCAATTTTTGTTTCCCGGTTTCGCATTTCCAAACTGCGCAGCGGGCGTAACGCGCACCCGCTTGATACGATCTGAAGTCCACTATTTAAAGGGCAATGCAAAAATGGAACTTGGAGGAGCCAGGAGAAAATTAACCATGGATTCACAAAGAGCAAGGCCAGCATCCAGATTCATTGATGCTTCCCTTGAAGTACTGCTGGGTGCAGTGAGGAGCAGGAGGGACATTATTTATCCCAGCATTGGGAGGAAGAAACCTGCTTCTGTTATCTAGAAGGCAGGAGGTGGCTGAGGAGGTGAGCAACAGGAGCATGGTGCCCAGATCGTGGATACAGTGCAGGAGGCGGTCTAATGACTGAACCAGGTCAGGGAAAGTGAGTACAATCGCTGATTCACCCACATCCCGTGGTGTACAATACCCCCCCCACCCCATGCTGTCTTGCCAAGCCTACTCCATCACATCACTCCTCACACCCACTTAAGTTTCAGCAGCACCCATCCTTCGCTTTCTATGCACTTCCTCACCTTCCCATTTATCCATCCACCGCTGCCACTCACCCCAATCCTTACACAATGTGTTGCATCTGCCTGATAGTCACCTTCACCCAACGCACTGCATCCATCACGTGATACGTGACCTTCAGTCACTCACATGTGATTCACATTTTGCCCTTATAGGAGAAGAGAGCTCAAAATGCAAGGGAGAGGACTGGAGGTGGGCCTCCCCAAATAGTGCAGCTCACTGACGCAGAGGAGGACGCGATGGAGATAAATGACACATCTGCATCCCTGTCAATCGAAGATGGAGAGACTGGGAACTCGCAGATGCCTGGTTACAGAATTAAAAATATCTCTGACACACAAGCTGACTTATTTCATCAATAACTGAACTATGAGAAGCCTGAGAATGGTGATTGCTACTTTGCCAGGACTAATTTATATCCGTTTCTTTTGTCATCCAGGGCTTCACGCACAGAGCAACAGTGTGTGGACGTGCCTGAAGATGATTCCTCAGACGACCTCATTCCTTCTGAGGGTGCACTGTCACAGGATATACAGCCATGCACCAGCGCAAATACTCACACTTCAGTGGGTCCTGTTAGACAGTTAGTTGGGTTTTCACCTGGTGATTCACAACTCACAAGTGAGCACGAGGAGACGCTGGTGGCAGGGGCAGCTGTGGAGAGTTGCGTCAGAGGGCGTCCCCCTCTTCAAGCTCTGTTCGGCTGGACACTGATGCTGACCCCTGGGGGCCGTTGTTGAGAATGAGAATGATTGAGATACAGCTGTAACTTTGCGAGGTATTGGCAAATGTGCCACGCACGCTCTCCACAATAGCGGAGAGGATGGAGGAGTCCAACTCCAACAGAAATGGAATGTTGTCCCAGGTAATTGTGAGAATGTCTGCTATGGAGAGAGTGGCTGCCTCTTCTGTGGAGCTTCAAGCATGGCTCTCAAATGAGTCTATGCAGGCCATGACCACGGCCATGCAGGAGATGCCTACCACCTTTAACAGGATGACAGATATCTTATCCGTGGCCTTATAATGTGTCACTGATCTGCACCAAGCTGCTCTCCAGCAGAGTGGTGGGAGTGATGTGGCACTGGCCCAAGAGAGGGATGATGGCAAAAGGAGACTTGGAAGTGAGAACTCCACTCAAAGCACTCCCACGTCTCACTCTTTGCCCTCCCCCCACCCCCCAACCAGTACCCGACATGCTGCCTTGTCTCCCAATGGCCGAGTCTGCCCCTGCACAGGTGCAGGTGGAACAGTCTTTGGCGGAGCCCTCGAGGGCTCCCAAACCCAGAGGTCGTAGGCCAAAAGCATCTCAGCAGTCAGGACAGGAATCTGAGCAGCCTGCCGCTGCCTCTGCTGAAACTATAGGAGATGCAGCATGTAGAAGCGGTAGAAAGCGGAAGGGAATGCAATTGTAATTCACAAAGGTGCACATGGGTGTTTAAAGAAATGTTGAGCCAAACCTTGCTCAGAGTGGCGTGGCAACGTTCACAGCAGCTCCTGCAAATTAAATGTACAAATTTATTTACTGCGGGCTCCGTGAGCGTAGACTTGTGTGATTTGGAAGTTTTCAAAAAATGCACAACATCAACCCAGCCTCTGAACAGCGTGGGTTGATTCGCATGGAAAATGTCTGTGAGAATGGAAGACAGGCCACAAAATCTGTCAGGAAGAGAAGTCACGCCCACAAGCAGGCAAGCAAAGTTCATTCATTTAAAGTTAAAATCTGCAAGACGTTGTAAATAAAAATTTTAATTTTATTTTATAAAAAGCCAAGAAGTAATTTAATTAAATTAAAGCGACAGAAGTGAAAAGTAAAAAAAAAAATTTGGCTTTTTAAAAAAATTTTTACATTTTTTTTTAATAAGGAATAATGTGAGATTCCACATTTTTAAAATTTAATTTTTAGTTGTTTGGCAGTCATTAAGAGTCATTGCGTTTTTAAAAAGTAATGTAGACCTGGTATTTTTCAGTGTACCTTTTGGTGGTGTAAGTAGTTACGTTCCAACAGGGCAAGTTTATGATCTTTCAGTGATTTCAATGATTATGTTGTGCGATTTCCCCTTTAATTCGCAGCTGTCAAATCACTGGTGAACCAATAGCAACAAGTTCACGATTTCCGGGTTTTAGTGCGCATGTGCAAATGCGTGAACTTGCTCCTTCGATTTGCTGGTGGAGACAGAGGAATGGCATTCACGTGAGTAATTTCTGCCCTGTTATGTTGTGAGGTATCCTTTTTTTATATCGGCACAAAAAATTTATTGATTAGCACCACTTCCACGTCTTGCCCATTATTGCGTCCCAAGTGCCAACTCGCCCTTTCATTTGCTTCATGGTGAATGTCAATACATGACGGGACCCATTGGGGGGATGTGCAATGGGTATATGCATTGTTAAATGACTGTTTTGTGCAAAGGTGGGATGGGGGTTGGCGGTGGGAGCAGGCCGGAGTATTTCAATGTTTCTTTATCCCACTCTGACTAAGTGAACCTTTGAGATATGAGGGCACCCCCGGCATCAATGTGTGCAACTGGTCTGGCGATGGGTGCCCAATATACATATTGCTCATCATCCTCCTCCTCCTGTTCTCATGTTCAATGTTCTCATCAGAAGATGATTGACGAGCACCTTCGTTGTCGAACGCCTCTAATCCTCTCTGCTGCACAATGTTGTGCAGGACGCAGCACACCATTATCATTCTGGACACCCTCGCTGGCGAGTACTGAAGGTGTCAGACCTATCTAGGCACCTGAAGCGCATCTTCAACATTCCAATGGTTTCCTCGACGACACACCTGGTGGTCATGTGGCTCTGGTTGTATCGCTCTTGCTCCTCATTGGTAGAATTTCTCACAGATGTCATCAGCCAAGTTTGAAGGGGGCATCCCTTGTCTCCTACGAGCCAGCGCGTCAGTCTTTCTCCTGGCAGGAAGAGGTCTGGAATGTTGGACTGCCACAGTATAAAGGCATCATGACAGCTGCCAGGGAATCTGATGGACACCGGCATGAACCTTTTCTTGTGGGGTTGCACACCAGCTGTGCATTGATGGATTGAAATCCCTTGTGGTTGATAACTCCTGGTTCATGCGGTGGTCCTCGGATTGCCACGTGTGTGCAGTCAATTGCACCCTGCTCCTGTGGGAAGTCAGCCAGAGAGGCGAAACTGTCTGCCCACTTATTCTGGCTATTGTCGTCACGGGGGAAGTTCACATAAGTGGACGCCCTGGCAAACAACCCATCCGTTACCTGCCTTATACGTTTATGTGCAGCTGACTGAGAGACTGTGGAGATGTCTCCGGTGGCGCATTGGAAGGAGCCAAAGGCAAAGAAATTGAGGGCAGTGGTGACCTTTACAGCGAGGGCAATGCGTGGTCAACAGGTCCAGCAGGGAGCAGCTCTTCTTGAAGGAGGCTGCAGATGTCTGCGACCACCTGCCGTGTCAAGCTGAGCCTGCATAGACACTGCTCCTCAGAGAGGTCAAGGAAGCTCAGCCTCTGTCTGTAGACCCTTTCACGTGGGTAGTACCTCCTGCGACCTCAGTCTCTCTGCTGTTCTCTCTATTGTTCTCCAGATCTGTGTTGTGCACCTCTCTCTTGGGCACCTGCAGATCCAAAAACAGCACGACGTCGCTGCCATGGATGATAATTGTCTTCCTCCTCTGATGTCCTATCGAATACGTCCATGACGCCCCCAACCTAATCTTGTCAGTTTGAAAGCCTCCAAAGTTCTGAGAAAGCTGTATGATCACAAGAACGTTCTGCCAAACGTTTAATAGAGGAAGCTGAGACACCAGCTGTAATCACTGAGCTTTTATTCCCATCGGGCAATCAGGTGAGCCCTGGGAAACCCATGCTGGAGCTGTTAAATTCAATTTAAAAACACCTACTTAACGTCTCATAATGATGTTAATTGCTCCCATAAGTACCCGCCCGCCTGGAGTAATTATGGACTCGCCAGGTTACTCGCACGCATCCAAACGCGCCCCTGTTAAACCCGAAAGTTGGCACGTTGGAGCAGGGTTGCGGTTGCTTTGGAAAAATCAATTATTTTAACTTCCCACCCCCACCCCAACCCACCCGTTCTTGGGGTTAAAATTCCCCCCAATATGTCCTCATTATCTAATTGTTTGCGTAAGTTATAAAAAAGTCCTTTTTTCACCCTTAAGGCTTATCTAAATGTGAAGGGAGAAAGAGGCTGCATGTTCAGGGATCAGCTAATACCATTGCATAGGTGTCCTTTCAGTAGAATCGCCCGGACCCCCTGATTGGCTTGGGGCCCTATACAATTGTATGGGTTGCTCGGACCTATCGTTGCCCCTGCGTGGAGTGGGGTGTTTCAGCTGTATGGGATGAGATAAGGGTGGAGGCTGGTGATGTTGCAGAAGTGAAAATAGACAGTCTTGATGATGGATAGTATGTACAGTTTGGAGCTCAGCTCGGTTTCGTACCATTGGGTTTAGCCTAAGCAGCCAAGAGGGCAGTGGAATTGGGGATTAGGTTGCTTTATTTTTGTCAGGAGTTAAATAGGATGCCAATGTTAAGTAGTTGTCTGTCCATCACTTGGGTTCGGACAAACAATTGGACAGCACAGTGTTGGTTGTGGAATTAAAGGTGATGGAAGAGAGGTGTACCTGAGCGTCGTCAGCATATATATGGAAGCAGATCCCATGTCTATGGGTGATATCATCAAGGGATTCCACGTAGATGAGATGAGAAGAAGGAAAGAGCCAAGATGGTGTTTGGAGCACTCCTGACGTGACCGTGCAGATGCAAGAGGAGAAGCATTTCAGGAAATGGGCTGGCTGCATTGGGACAAGCATGAGCGGAACCAAACAAGGGTGGTGTCATGAAGATGGACCACAGAGGAGAAAACTACAGGAGGATGGATTGGCCTACCGATTTGAATGCTGCAGATGGGTCCAGGAAGATGAAGAGGGTAATTCACCACAGTCACAGTCACAAAAGATGTTGTAGGTGACTTTGACCAGTGTGATTTTGGTGCTGTGGGCTGGGCGGAAACTGGACTGAAGGGATTTGAACAGGGCGTGATGGGAAAGTGGGCATGGAGCTGAGTGTTAATGACTTATTCAAGTATTTTGGAGAGAGAAGGGAAATTGGAGGTAGGGCAATGGTTGAAGAAGGAGTCAAAGATGGGCTTTTGGGGAGGGACCTAACGATGAGAGTTAAGTAAATTATACATTCAAGATAAATCACAAATAATTCTATTTTCTTGTAAAAATTAATCTAACCTTGTTTACTGTGAGTCTAACAATCATTATCATCAAATTATTGGTGCAAGAAGATTGAAGAAGAAGAACAACCACTTGCATTTATATATCACGCTTAACATAGAAAAATTTGGTGCTCCACAGTGGCTTAATAAAAATGGACGCTGAGCCAAGGAAGGAAAGAGTAGAGGGGTGACCAAAAGCTTGGTCAAAGTGGTGGGTTTTAAGAAGGAAGAATGAGTGAGGAAGAATGCAGTGGTTCCTCAACAAGTGGAACAGAAAGGAGGGAAAAACTGATATCCCTAACCTCAGAGCAATTCAACAACCAGATGTTTCTGTATTTACATTATTCAGATTTGTTGTTTCCCATTGTTATTAACATGATACAATTGTATCATGTGACTACCAGGATAGTAGAAGGCAAACTAGATGGACCTTGGTCTTTTTCCGTCTATCAATTCCTATGTTCCAAACAAAATTAAAATCTTCCGTTTTTTCAAAATGATTTGAGATTTTTTGTAATGTTCTTCAAAGTGAGGAGAAGGAGACTTTTCCCAATATTGATAGTCAGATGTACAGTAAAGCTCTTTCTATCCCTTTCCAACAATGTGCCTCAACCCAATTCTCAAAAGAGAACTCTCCCTACCTACAGCACCTGTATATTTTTTTCCTATTTCCCACTGCATTCATTACGGTGTATAAGTGAATGATAACTTATTTTGAGCAGTTTTCTGTTATGGTCCCCACCTGCTAGGAATTGGGTCAAGTCTGCTCAAACTCATTCCTGGAGCATATTACAGCCAGCAGAGAGAGAATAAAATCATCTGGTCAGTCTTGATTCAAACTCAGGACTCGGAAGTGAGAGGAAAGTGTACTACCCCACTGTTCCATCTGATCCCCTAACATATTCTGTTCTGAACGAGGTTCTAACAATGGCTCTTTCTAAGCAATAAATATGATTAAAAATGCTCAATACTATTTGAAATGAGCTGGTGACCCACTTATACATATGCACCAGGTCACAGCACTTTACAGCAAATAAATCACTGAGTGGCATGGGTGGTTTAATTGTTCAGCTACAGCTGTCCTTGTTTTTTTCAGTTTTCTTTCTTCCTCTCCTGTAGACAGTGACTCATGTTAGTGTGGTAGCAACCGTCTGCTACCTCAGCCAAGTGGTCATTCTTCCGGCACAAGCCTAAACAATGAGTATTAAGAGCCTATTCAAACAACTGAGTCCAATCCTCTCTCCACTTGACATCCATCCATCTGTCTTCAAGCAGAGGTCACTGGACAGTAATCAGGAGCAGGAAATCTGACAGATTTCTCCTCTGTAACCTGGGGACACTGAGACCAACTGCAGCAACCTCACAGTCACCCTGGTTGAGATGAACCAATTCTGCACTGACTAATGACTGAACCTGGAACCTTGCTGGGCTGTATCAGTCATTGCCACAGCATGGGGTTTTCCTATGTAGCATTAATCGGACTGGCGGTGGATGGGGCATGTGCTCCACCTGCCCGATGGAGTCAGTGTGGGGCCCAGGATATTTTCATGGTTGAGCCTCAGTTAAATGATTCCATGAGCTGCCAGTGCAAAATGTTCTCCTTGTAAGCAGATCATCAGGACCCGACATGGGCTTTGGGCGGGTGTTCTTGCCGCCTGCTCAGTACAGCAAGTTAAAATCGGCAACCATCAAGCTCCCAACAACTCCAGGACGGGTAAGTAGCCTGGGCAATTTTAACTGCCTACCTGCCCCATTTCCCTTGGGTGAGTAGGGTCAAAAGCACCCCCATAGAATTTTACAGCACAAAAAGAGGTCATTAGGACCATTGTACCTACGCTTTCTGAAAGAACTATCCACTTAATCCCATTTGCCTCCACTTTCCCCATATCAGTTTAAAATTGTTCTTTTTCACATATTGATTCCCCTTCCCTTTTAAAAGCATTATGGATTGCATTGTCACCACTATTACTGGTAGGGCATTCCCATGTCCCAACAACTGTTTGGGTAAAAAAATTCTCCTAAACTCTCCCTTCATTCTTTTAGTGATGGAGCATAAATTTAAGATCTTCACCAAGACTGCCTACATCCACCTCTGTAACATCGCCCATCTCCACCTCTGCCTCAGCTCACCTGCCGCTGAAACCCTCATCCATGCCTTTGTTACCTCTGGACTCGACTATTCCAATGCTCTCCTGGCTGGCCTCCCACCATGCATCTTCCATAAACTTGAGCTCATCCAAAATTCTGCTGCTCGTATGCTAACTCACACCAAGTCCCGTTCACCCAGCAACCCTGTGCTCACTGACTTACATTGGCTCCCGGACTTGCAACGCCTCAATTTTAAAATTCTCATCCTTATGTTCCAATCCCTCCATGGCACCTCCCCTCTCTATCTCTGTAACCCTCCGTGATCTTTGCGCACCTCCAATTCTGGCCTCTTGTGCATCCCTGATTTTCATCACTTCACCTTTGGCGGCCATGCCTTCAGCTGCCTAGGTCCTAAGCTCTGGAATTCCCTCCCTAAACCTCTCTGCCGGTCTACATCTTTCCTCCTTCAAGACGGTCCTTAAAACCTACCTCTTTGACTAAGTTTTTGGTCACCTGTCCTAATATCTCCTTATGTGGTTCGGTGTCAAATTTTGTTTGATAATGCTCCTGTGGAGTGCCTTAGGACATTTTACTATGTTAAAGGCGCTATATAAATGAAAATTGTTGTTTTTGTGTGCCTGCTAGTTAGTGACTCACCACCCAGAGGAAATAAATTTTCCCTATTTACCTGATCAAAACCCCTCATAATTTTGAACCCCTCTATCAGATCACCTCTTAGTCTGCTCTGTTCTAGTCAAAGGAGTCCCAGTTTCTTTTGTTTGTTCTCATAACTAAAGCCCCTCATCCCTAATATTATCTTCATAAATCTCTTCTGTGCCTCTCCATAGCCTTAACATCCTGCCTAAAACAAAGTGCCCAAAACTGGACTGAACGATTGGGATAGGTTTAGCATTACCTCTTTGCCTTTGTACTCAATACCCATATTTATAAAACTTGGGATCTGTGTATGTTTTTTTTAACAGCCTTCTCAACCTGTCCTCCTACTTTTAAAGATTTGTGTATCTGAGCCCCTAAGTCTCTATTCTCTTCTACTCTTTTTAATGTTCTACCATTTAGTTTATATTTATTCTCCTCCCAAAATGTATTATCTCACATTTCTCCATTTTAAATTTCATCTAACATTTGTCTGCCTAATACACTAACCTGTCCATGATCTTCTGAAGTCACTTATAGACCTCTTCACAATTAACCCCACTCCCAATTTTTGTATTTTCTGCAAATTTTGATATTGGTTCTCATATACTCAAATCCAAATAATTTATACATCTTGAGAAGCACATTGACCCTGGGGGAAACCATTGTTTACATCCCAGATTTCTGAAAAGCATCCATCAACCACAACTCTCTGATTTCTGTCCTTTAACCAACTTCCTATCCATGTTGCCATAATCCCTGTGATACCATACAAATTAATTTAATCACCATTTCAGTATAATCAGCAAACTTGGATATTCTAATTCCCATTCCCAATTAAGGACATTAATAAACATTATGAAAGGAAGTATTTGTAAGTAAATCCCTGAAAGATTCCACCGGTCACTGCCAAGTAGAAACTATTCTCATTGATAACTACCTTTTACTTGCTGTGTTCATAAATAAAAGAAAATAATTATGTAAACAATGATCTTATTACTGGTGTACACTTAGTTATTTATAAAACAAATATTTGAATATAAATTAAAATAATTTGATAATTACATATTAGACAAAGAAATCATGTGGCACAATCTAAGTATGTAAAAGTTTAGACTGTGTCTCTCACATTTCATATGTAAAAAATGTAAGATTCTCAAAATTCACAGATCCCCCAAAACTCAGAGGAAAACCCTAAAGAAAAGGACGTTGGACTCTGTTCTAACCATTTCAGGGTGATGAAATATTGGGCCGACTCACACACACACCGCACCAGGAAGCATCAACCAGGGAAAAGTACTTTTCGAGGAATCCACGTCCTTTAAGGGACTCGCTTCCTCGTAGGGGCAAATGTAAGAATTCTGGGAATTCACCTTTTCCCTGAGTATGGAAAACTTTGGCCATTGACTAAAATCCTGAGATGGAAGGATAGGTGAGAGGTCACCAGACGAATCAACAACACACAGTGGAATGTTGGAGAATTACTGCTTCAGACATGTCTCTGTTTTAATGCAAAACCTACAGCAGGTGGTCAACACTCAGCACTAACTCGAAAGGCAGTAGGCCATTGAAAGAGGCAACTGCTCCAGACTTGGTGGGGCCATGTCTTTGTTTTAAAGCAAAATCGATCAACACCTGTATACCAGGTGATCAGTAATTCGGAATTAAAACAATGACCCATCAGGAGAAGCAATTGCAACATGATGGGGGACCATCAAAAGCCATCAAAGATTCTTAAGGACTTTGTAAGAACTGTTTAAACAGACATGAAGTGCGTTTTTTTTTAAGTGACGAAGACCATTGTAAGAGAGGGATATAGAAGTGGAAACTCGAAACCTCTCTCTCTCTGGCTCTTGCTGGCTCTTGTGTTTTGCTTCTCTTGTTCTGCCTGTCTCTGGAAGGAGAGCAGCTTCCAGTGAAACCAACGAACCCTACGTGAGAGAACCGGTCAGCCAGTCCTGCAAGTGCAAAGGATTGTTCAGTTCAGTTCAGCCAGGAGTTCGACAGCTCGGGAGGCGACAGTTCAACAAGGCAAGGGGGCAACAGAGAGAAGGTCAGTAGCTCTAGAAGCAGGCCGACACACAAGAAGAGACCCGAGCAACAGCCCCAGTGACCATCAGACACCTCGCGGCAACAAGGGCCTTACGAAACAACCAACCGAATATTGCCACCAACCAACCGGGTAATATTGGGCCACCGCGACCAAAGAAAACCAACTCGGGAGAAAACCGAAGATCCGCAAAGTTTCCACTCTACAATCTATTCCTGACTCTCCTCTGGGTGAATTACTGTCAAGGACTCATTTGGTGAGCATTATCTCTGGTCCTTTAGAATCCAACTTAGCTAGTAAAGTGGGATTGGGAGGGGCGAGGTCTCTTTCTACTGTAATTTCCCTCGCGTGTACTGTAGTGTTCCCCATTTTATTAGAGTGTTAAGATTGTTGTGTTGTATTTTCTCTCTTGAATAAAGATCGAAGTCTCTTGCACCAAAACCAATTGTCTGCTGCACTTTGTCATAACCCCCAAATAAGTCCAAGGTCTAGAACCCAGGGAGTGGGAGCGATTCGAACCGCTCAGAAGTCAGAGGTGAAGCTGACACACACCACCACCCCCTACAAAAAGTAAATACAAAAGAGAGAAAGAGTAATTTCATGCTGTGAGCAATTTCAGGTTCATTTCTGCTGGTAAAGGAAGTTTGTGGATTGACCTGGAACGAGAAACGTACAAGCACCTGGCAATCTAGAAACCTCCCTCACTAGTAGCATTTACCCTGTAACTGACTTGAGGACCTATTTTGACCACTTCCTTTTAGAGAGTATGTGAGCAGTGGCCTTAAGGGGAGAGGCCTAGTTATCTGCTAAACATCACAACTGTGCTCCAGATCACACACTACCCATGAGAAACACCTGTGTGAGATTAGTTAGTTTGTTGAAGGGAATACAAAAGATTAACATCTTTCACTTTCTGTTTTACCTACACAATGGTGGTACATATGTTTTTGGTAAATTTAATCTTATCTGCACTGTTTAGTGCTTTCAGCAGCAGTCAAGCAGATGAATCATTTTAGATGGTTTCTTGTGTAACCCCACTGCTACAGCCAAGTAACAATCAAAGTTATCAGAATACAAATATCAAACATTTGGGTGAGAAGATTACAGAAAATATTCTTGCCATGGACGACTTTCAAAAAAGCCGACTTGTATGATCATGTTTGACTTTAAAGCTTAAGCAATAAAACCTTATTAGACTGTAATATCTGTATAGTATCTACTGTACTGTCCAAATGAATTTGCTTAAGATAACAGGACGTTTCTCTTTATGGAGAATTCATGGCACCTTTTGTTTCCAGGCAGTCTAACAATGGATTAAATAAATATTCATTTACATTTTTGTATTGTTAACAATTTATAGTTAACTTGCAGTAAAAGCTGAATATAAATTGTGCAGCTATTTTCTTCAGCCTTAGTTCAAATAAAACATGCCAAACTCTTAATATTGGAATTGATCTGGAATGTTCTAGCAGTATTCAATAAAACCTTTTTAAAAAGAGCTGGATAAAAAAACAGTTAGGAATGGAAGTTAGAACATAAGGAGATAGAGATAGAAAAGATTGAATGCTTTGTGCAACATGATGGCTCCTGAGCTGCTGAGACTATAGAACTATTATGATAAGGTAACTAATTAAGGGTAAATAATGTTGACGGCATTTATTTCCATGTTGAGAGCATGTGAATGGGACTCCCAACTGCACTCTACAACTGTGGGATATTAGCCAAACAGTTCTGGCATGTGGAAAGGAAGTAAATAAAAATACATTTAGTATGAAGATGTGTGCCTCCCAGTCCCACTGCAGTGTTTTTATAAATTGATCCAAAATGTTAATGAGTCATGCCAGAGAATAGACTTTGGAACAGAATGCTGTCTGGCAAAGACCACATGTTTCAGGCAATTCTCCACTGTCTTCTGAAGTGGGAAATGGGCTCCTTGGATTGGTCAAGGAGGCACTACGATTTATAAACTGTAGGTATGTACCCTTAATGATATTACAAATAGATAAAATTACAATTTCAATGTATAAAATGTGGAATTTAATATTTAGCCTTTTATAGACATGGGTTTGAATCCCAGTAAAGATCTTATGATGAGCATAGGAGTCCAGATTGCCTTTAAGGGGAATTTCACATGATCCCATTGAAGTATATCCTTCATTACTTACATAAGATATAGTTCTAACAAAAATACTACAAGCTCTTCTAGTCCTTCTTTCTTTCAGGAAATAACTTGCATTTATATAGTGCCTTCACCACTTTAAGGACGTCTCAAAGCTCTTCACGGCCAATGAAGTACTTTTGAAGTGTAGTCATTTGTGATATAGGGAAATACAGCAGCCAATTTGCACACAGCAAGGTCCCACAAATAACAATGAGATAAATGGCCAGATAATCTGTTTTTGGTGGTGTTGGTTGAGGGATAAATAGTGGGCAGGACACCAGAAGAACTTCCCAGCTCCTCTTCAAATAGTGACGTGGGATTGTTTTACATCCATTTGAGAGGGCAGATGGGGCCTCAGTTTAATGCCTCGTTAAAGGATAGCACTTGGACAGTGCAGCACTCCCTCAGTGTTGTACCGAAGTGTTGACCTAGATGGTGTGCTCAAGTCTCTGGAGTGGAGCTTCAACCCACGATCCTCTGACTCAGAGGCGAAAGTGCTACCAGTGAGCCAAGGCTGACACTAGGAAAATATTTTTGAGCTTCCGTTCCGCTGTCATAACGGCTTGTCACTCAAATCTCCACAGCCACCACCAAACATAGAAAAAGAAATGGGTGAGTCATAGCTTATCTTTATAACTCTTCTTGTCACATTCCTGACCCACAGCCACTACTACAGGTTAGTTGCATATTCTCTGCCTGCTGCTTCCTCTATGCACCATCCGTTTGCTCCCTAGACCATCAATCTGACCGTGCTAGTTCTTGGCTGCCACTCTCTCCCCATCCTACTTCCAACTCACTGTCCCACCTATTCCTGCACCTCTTACTTCCTAATGGGTCTTGGACCGTGGCTGCTATATATTCCTTGCCAATCCTGCTTGCTCCACATCATCCACTCCTTAGCCTATGAACAACCCTGTGGAAGATTTACTTGTATTAGTAACAAACTCTTAGTCCTAGTTCCTCACTTTAGTTGTAGAGAACATTGCTGGTATTCCAATTATAGCCCTAATTTTTTTTGTCAAAATCAAGAATTCAGCGCAGGAACACTTTGAATTTCAATAACAGATCTAAGGACTTCAATAAACTAGAATGTTCTGTAGTAAACAACCAGTTTCTGGTGAAATATTCTACAACTTAATCAAATCAAGTAGTTGCATTTAAATTGGCATTTCATCCTCCTTCTTCACAGAAATTCTCCCCCATTGATATCTACCTTGAAACAGGTGTCAACCTTGGCTCTGTTGTAGGGCTTCCCCCCTCTAAGTCCAATAGCTGTGGGTTCAAGTCCCACTTCAAAGACTTGAGCACATAATATAAGCTTACACTTCAGTGCAGTACTGAAGGAGTGCTGCACTGTCAGAGGTGCCCTCTTTCAGATGAAATGTTAAACCAAGACCCTACCTGCCCTCTCAGGTGGAGCTAAAAGATCCTACGGCACTATTTGAAATTTCTTAAACCATCCTTTTCAAGGTTATTTTTCTCCTGCTGTCTTTGTTCCCATTCTGCCTACACCACCACACTATTCAGAACTCCACACAAAATGGTATGTTGTAATTATACAGGCACCAGAAACCATGAAAGTTTGTGTCATTCCTCTTGTTTATGTACAAAGCAAGAGGTGGTAATCTACTGTGGCAAAGCAAATATTCGCAAATAGTTAGAGTTTATAATTACTGGGGAATTCATATAAACACACAGTTTACATTCTTGCACTCTCTGCATGAAACATGGTTTGATCTGAATGGCGTAAATCAGAACATTATATTATAAAACAAATTGTCTATGGCTTTCTTTCCTCCTCAAACAAAATGGTTTGGCCAACACCTGAAGTACTCCTTCAGCGGCAAGATAGTACTCTGTTCAATTGTGAATTTGTACTTTATCACTGCAATCTAATTTCTGTGCAGCACCCTAGAGAAAATATTAAATTGTACCAATTGTCTGAATAATATAAAACAATCTCTCAATTGTATCTGGCTTATGGTTTTGCTGATTTCAAAAAGCTTGTCATTATTACTGAATATATTCATCCATTGAGTGAGCGTGCATTGGCAATCTTCCTGAGACTCCCTGGCTGGTTGAAAATGATGCAGTGTAGCATTTTCAGTAAAACTGTTTCACAAAAAAACAGTGGGCCGGATTTTGCTGTGAGCAATGATCGTTAGACTTGTACCTGCCCACAGACTTTCTATGAGCTTCTGCATGGCAAGTTACTGTCAACAGGACAGCCAAACAACGTGACACCCTCTACAGGGCATCTAGGACCTGTGTGAACAGGGAAAGCAACTGTCTATCTCCTTAACCGATCAAATTGAAGAATCGATAATAACAGCACAAAGTCTGAACCAGGAAGTGTAAGTCAGAACAGTGAATTCAATGTCAAATCGGGTACAGAAAAACAAAATAAACAGAGGGTTAGAAAGATTGAATTAAGTGACAGAGATAAAAGAGACAGAAAGAGTTTTAAAAAAATGTATTTACATTTTTTTAAAATGTCCAACAATAATTAAAATCTGAAGGAATGAGACTCCACAATTGTAAAAGTTAATTTTCAGTGCCAAAGAGGTTGTTTGCCAGTAATTAAGATTTACCAAGCCACTAAAAGGGTACTTAGACTTGAAATGACTTGACTTAACTTTCGGCGGTGAATTTGGTCCGTATCTATGAGGTAAGTACAGGAACTTCACAACAGTGAGTCAGATGGCGAGATGCCGTTTTCACGCAGCTTTTGGAAGAGCATCGCATCTCGAACAGCAACTTCCCGATTTCCGCGTTTAAATGCGTATGTGTGGTCACCGGAAGTTACTGTTCGTTTTGCACATTAATAACGGTTAGCATTGATGCCTAACCAAGACTTTTCACCTTAGGTCTCATCCTTATGAAGGAGTTTCACCATAAGGATCTCATTTAAAAATCAAACAGTTAAAAAGTATTATTACTGAGATGAGGAGCAGGTAGGGTAATGCAGGGAGAAACGGCCGCGTGTTTAAGTGAGCAAAAAGTTACTGATCAGAACTGAAATTGAAAACTAAATACCATCAATATAGTATGTTGTCACACTGAACTGACTCGATTTAAAATATATAATATTCTGACTAATTTTAACATGCATCCAGAATTTCCTTGGAGCTACTCCTGCTTTACAGCCATAGCTTTGTTTACGTGCGGAAACTGGCTTTCTGTCGAACTTTCACCAAAGTTACAGTGGCGCAGTGGGAGAAGCCACAAGGAAATTCCCAGTGATGATTTCTCGTTTTGAACAGTGTCTTTCTTTTAATTTAAATAGTTTGAACAGTGAGTGCTGGTGGCATAATCGGTTACTGATCCTATCACGTGTTACGCTAGGATTTTAAAATTGTAAGATCATAAATGTAGCATGAAAATCTCAGTATAAAGCCATTGATTCTTTAGTGCTCTTGTTTGTGCCTCTTGCACTGAGAAATAGTCAAGGCGGTATTCTGATAGTCGTGTCGTGTTGTGTTGGCTTCAATGTGATATATGGAGCGGACATAATATCCCACAATCCATTTTGTGTCACGCTGTAGGTCAATGCTTCTATTTGTAAATGCGAACCAGTCTTGGTCTGACTCCTTGGGTCAACAGTGGGACGGTAGGTAATTATAACATGGCAGCCAAGATATGTGGACAACACACTTGGGTTCTTCAGCGCCTTCCAAATTTCAAAGCATCACCGCACATGCACAGGCATGCGAGTGATGCAGCATATATACCTGTGCATGCACAGTGGTGGTCGAAGATTCAGAGTGAGTTAGAGAACTCAATGTGCACTTCCAATATAATCTGGCTGGCTCAACCAGTTTAAGAATGGGCGAGTTGTAAGAGAAACACTCTGTGTGGAATCAAGAGAAAAGTTACGACATTCCAGGTGTATTTCAATGGGTTGCCCTACTTTCACTGGTGACAATAAAGCATTCATTATCTGAACCCCTCTGCACAGTATTTTTCTTGAGTTTATCTTGGCTTGTTAAGTACAATAAATATGCTGAAGTTCATTGGCTGAGTTTGGAATATTGATTGAACAAAGAGTTACTAGAAATGTCTACTTAACACACCTCAGTTTAAATATTAACAGTTTACCAATATCTCTATTTCAATGTTGCACTCTCGCATCTACAACACAGACATGAAGAGTTATGTTAATATAAACTGCTGGGAGTTCCTGTGTTTAATAAAATAAAAAAGCACTAATATAAGAATCATTTTATTTGGCATCATTGATGGTTGTTAGTGGAAGAGAGCAGCTTTCATTTCAAGTCCCTAAGCACGCTCTAATTTGGCCAGATAAGCTTGTGTGAGTAATATAATCAAACATTGAGGTTATTCAGCAGATAAAGATAAAGACAGCCTGTAGATCAGGATGATTGTAACAGACAGGATATAGCTACTGAAGACAACAAACACATTCTGCCTATGCAGAAAGGACAGATCCACTCTGGCGACTTTCAAGAAACCAGTTTTATTAACCCAGCTACGCATAGGTCTAAGCAGGAAATTTTTGACTTTCAACAAACCCGTACGTAAAGTCCCCGATTTTAGAATGAAGTAGCGGGTGAGTTGGGGTCAGGGGGGGGCACTGAAAATCGGGGAAATCCCAAGTGAGTTCGGAACCCAGCTCCAACCCACAGACTTCTGGGTTCCCCACTGACGTGTCTGAGTGCGCGCGGCTCCCGAATGCGGAAGTTGCACCAGCAATTAAAGCCAGCGGGATGATACTTAGGAGAGTTATTTAGATACTTGAAATATTTAATTTTGTCCACATTGATGTGGAGATGCCGGTGATGGACTGGGGTTGACAATTGTAAACAATTTTACAACACCAAGTTATAGTCCAACAAATTTATTTTAAATTTCACAAGCTTTCGGAGGCTTCCTCCTTCCTCAGGTGAATGTTGTGGACGACCTCAGCCAGACGGAAAGGGCAGTGGGATTCCACTCTGTGGCTGGCTTCCCACGGGTACAGCATACAGCAATATGAGCATTTCCACACGAGCCAGGACAGTTCATCAACAGAAAGGGGTATCACTCCATGAACGCTCAGCTCGTTTGTCACCACCGCAAAAGATTTCTTCACATGTGCGCCAGATTCCCTGGCAGCTGCCACGATTCCTTCATTCTGAGGGAATCCAACATCCCGCCCCTCTTCCATGCACTGAACACCCTTAAGGGCTGGCTCCTCGTGGACAAGGATACCCCCTGCACATGTGGCTCATGACATCTCTGAGGAACCCCCATCACTGAGCAACAGCGTCAATATAACAACAGCCACATTGCCACCAGGTCTACAATTGAGCATGCTATAGGGCTGCTCAAGATGTGATTAGGTATCTTGATCATTCTGGGGGAGCACTTCAATACACACCAGACAGAGTGGGACACATTATAGTCGTGTGTTGCGTCCTGCACAACACGGCACAACAGAGAGGGGTGCCGCTTGAGGAGGCCCCATCCACATCTGCCATCCAAATGGAGGAAGAGGAGGAGGAGGAACCCGTGGGCAGAGCAGCGGCTTGTTAGGTCAGGGAGTCACTGATATGTGAAAGGTTCTCCTAACATCAGAAAGTGATAAGAGTCCAGTCCTCAGACCACCTGGAAAGAGCAGTGCCAACACCAGCACCCCACCACCCACCCCTCCATGCACAAAACAGTCCTGCAACTACACGTACACCCACTGTAAAGTTACCCAACAGGTGCCATCAAGTGTCACCGTTCATGATGAACCTCATGAAAGGGCCCTATCACAAAAGCCAGTCAAGAATGGGCGAGACATGGAAGTAGTGGTGAGAATTATAACATTTAATGTGACTTTAACCAAAACCAAATATAAATGAAAAACATGACTGTCTGTCAGAAACCCTTGTGCATACCCTTTGTGCTCACAAATCCTTAGGCTTCCTCTTCCTACCGCTTCTATGTGGTGCATCCCCTGTGGCTGCAGCTGAGGTAGTGGCAGGTTCATCATGTTCATGCCCTGTCTGCTTAGATGCTTTGGGCCTAAGCTCTCTGGGTTTTGGAGCCCACGAGGACCCATCCAAAGACTGCTCCACCTGCACCTCTGCAGGGGCAGACTCGGCCACCCGGAGAGGAGGCAGCATTGCGGGTACTGGTTGAGAGGGGGGCAATGGATGAGAGGTGGGAGTGCTTTGAGTAGCGTCCCCACTTCCATGTCCCCTTTCGCCATCATCCCTCTCTTGGACCAAGCACACATCACTCCTACCACCCTGCTGGACAACAGCTTGGCGGACACGTGTGAGACCTTGGTAGCCCAGTTGTAAAGTATCTGTCTGCCTGTTTAAGGCAGCAGAATGTTGTTCACTCTGAATCCAAACGACCGTTGTTAGGGCCTGAATGGACTCATTTGTGAGCCATGCTTGAAGCTCAATGGAGGCTAGCCTTCTCTCGATCGCAAACATTCCAGCACTTACCTGCGACACTATCTCAGACATTTGCTCACGTCCCTGTGACAGTATCTCAGAGATGCCCTCCTATACCTGTGCCACCAGTCCACTCATGCAGGAGTTGGACTCCTCCATCCTCTGGGCTATGGTGAAAAGTGCGTGTGGCACTTGTTTCAGTACCTCACAAATGTGCTGCTGTCCCTCGATCATTCTCCTTTTAAAGGATGGCCCCTGGGTTTCAGCATCTGTGTCCAGCTGAGCAGACCCTGGAGAGGAGTGCTCCCACCAATGCGGACTCTCCACAGCTGCCCCTGCCACCAATGCCTGCTCATGCTCACTTGTGTGTGGTGACTCACCAGGTGCCAACCCAACTAACTCACTACTAGGGCCCACCGAGGTGTGAGTATCTGCGCTGGTAGATGGTTCGCTATGGTGTCTCGGTGCACCCTCAGAGGCTGGCAGGTCCTCTGAGGAATCGCCCTCCGCCATCACTACAGTTGTTGAAGGGCCTGTAAGGGAACAGAAGGCAATATTAAGCATGATCACAGAAGTGTCATGTTGCGATGAGCATACTGAGGTGCTGAACATGGCAAGCATTGGTAACATCAATTCATATTGTGTGCTGAATGTTAAAGTTGTGTCACCTGACGTTTGTGGGGTGCCAGTCTCGGCCTCCCCGACGGACAGGCACTCGAGGGTATGGCTGAGCTCCAGCGCCTCCTGCTCCGCATCTATGAGGACCACTATTTGGTGTGTCCCCCCTCTAGTCCTTGTCCTCTCCCATGCATTTTGCACTCTCTTCTCCTAGAAGGGGAGAAAGTACAGACGTGTGAGTGAGTGATGGTGAAGTGGCCAACCGATGAATGCATTGCCATGGGTGAGGCTGACCATGAAAGGGGTGCATCAGAGGATGAGTATCAGACAGAACCATCACATTGGATGAGGATTGGGGTGAGTGGTTGTGGTGGGGTAACTAATGGGGAGGTGAGGAAGTGTAGGTAAATTGAGGATGAGCCTTAAGTGGGTGTGAGGAGTGATGTGATAGAGTAGTCCTGGCAGTGCAGAATGAGTTGGGGGGGGTGGTGGCAATGATGTGGAACACGGAATGCAGGAGAATCAGTAGGTGTACTCACTTTTGCTGACCTGGTTAGGTCATTGAACCATTTCCTGCCCTGGACCCTGGTGCAGGAGGTATTGCTGCTGCTGGTGGCCTCATCTGCTACCACGAATCAGTCCTTCTTGGTGGCAGAGACAAGGCGCTTCCTCTCGTCCACCAGGTAGTAGACTTCCCTCCTCCTCCTCACCTTTTCCAGTAGCACCTGAAGTGAGGCATTGCTGAACCTTGGAGCAGCCTTGCCCCTCTGCTGCTCCATTGTGGTTTCTGGGTTTTTGCTCCAGCAAAAGCCTTTTGAGCAATGGCCCTTTAAATAGAGCTCCTCCAACTGATAGCCCGTTAAATGGCACCAATTCACTTGCGATCGCGTGCAAAACGGACATATTTTACTAGTTGGGTTACCCATGTGCCCATTCACCCCCCCGCTGTTATCCTGCCTCCATCCTAAAATCGGGACCAAACAGACTGTGACAAAGATAACAGTTTATATCATTGTTTTATGTTTTCAAAATTCCTGGGGAGTTAGGGGTTGAATATCCTTCATTAAGTTTCCAAATGAACAACAGGAGATGATGGGGGTTATATTGGATAAAGCCTGAAAACGGGCACTGAGATCGCAGTGGCGATTAACCCGCACGCGTTCATTGCGATGCAGGCAGCACGTAAAATTTGTGCTACCTGCTGATTTAAATGATGCAGCCATGCAGTTCGTTGCCTGCACGCATCAGCAGGTGTCCCGACATATCTCCCGGTGTAAATGACTAAAAACTATAGTGCCTTTCACAAGAACACCAACTAGTCAATGAATAAACTGACCTGTCCCATCAGTTGCTGAACATTGCATTGCACTATGAATGAGGGATGTGCAGTTTGAATCAAGAGCTATGTCCACATCTCCACTTAATGCATGAACATACCGCTGAACTACACAATGAAAACAGTTCTTAAAATCAAATCTGCTAACTTGCGCTTTATGTATGATCATTTATGAGTACGATTGGGGAAGGAGGAAATAAGCTGTGCCCCAAGACCTTTCTGAACATACCACTCCAAAAGTACCTCGAATAGACAAAGCTAGCGCGACTTAAAGGCAGCCTGCACTCTTAAAGGAGAGGTGCACAGTGGCTGATGGACTTGGTGTCAGGAAGTAGATTGCTCTGGAAGACATTTTGTGAAGCTCTCTCAACCTGCGAGAGAGCGTGCACCAAGGTTCTCTCATGATGCTCTAGAGGCCTTGGTGGAAGAGGTGGTCAGATGGAGGGGCTTCCTGTATCTGCAGGGGGGCAGGAGGCCCTCCAGGCACATGCTCAGGAGGCAGTGGGAGGCTGTAGTGACGGAGGTCAATGCCAGGAGCATAGCGCCAAGAACATGGATGCAGTGCAGGAAGAAGTTCAATGTTTTGACACGACTGGTCAATGCGAGTGAAGGGTACGGTAGCATAGTGGTTATGTTACTGGTACTAGTAATCCAGCGGTCTGGACTAAAAATCCGGAGTCATGAGTTCAAATCCCGCCATGACAGCTGGGGAATTTAAATTCAATTAATTAAATAAAATCTGGAACTAAAATACTAGTATCAGCAATGGTGCCCAAGAAACTACCGGATTGTTGTAAAAACCCATCCGGTTCACTAATGCCCTTTAGGGGAAGGAAACCTGCCGTCCTTACCCAGTCTGGCCTATATGTGACTCCAGACCCACAGCAATGTGGTTGATTCTTAATTGCCGTCTGAAATGGCCAAGCAAGCCACTCAATTGTAAAATCTTGCTTAAAAAATGTCATAATAAGAATAAAACCAGATAGACCACGAGGCACCGGACACGACAACGGCAAGCCAAGTCCAGTCGACCCTGCAAAGTCCTCCTCACGAACATCTGGGGACTTGTGCCAAAATTGGGAAAGCTGTCCCACAGACTAGTCAAGCAACAGCCTGGACATAGCCATACTCACAGAATCATACCTTTCAGCCAACGTCCCAGACTCTTCCATTACCATCCCTGGGTATGTCCTGACCCACCGGCAGGACAGACCCACCTGAGGTGGTGGTACAGTGATATACAGTCAGGAAGGAGTAGCCCTGGGAGTCCTCAACATTGATTCTGGACCCCATGAAATCTCATGGCATCAGGTCAAACATGGGCAAGGAAACCTCCTGCTGATTACCACCAACCTTCCTCCCTCAGCTGATGAATCAGTCCTCCTCCATGTTGAACACCACTTGGAGGAAGCACTGAGTGTAGCAAGGGCACAAAATGTACTCTGGGTGGGGGACTTCAATGTCCATCACCAAGAGTGGCTCAGTAGCACCACTACTGACCGAGCTGGCCGAGTCCTGAAGGAAATAGCTGCGAGACTGGGCCTGCGGCAGGTGGTGAGCGAACCAACACGAGGGAAAACCGACTTGACCTCGTCCTCACCAATCTACCTGTTGCAGATTCGTCTGTCCATGAAAGTATTGGTAGGAGTGACCACCGCACAGTCCTTGTGGAGATGAAATCCCGTCTTCGCACTGAGGACACCATCCAACGTGTTGTGTGGCACTACCACCGTGCTAAATGGGATAGATGCAGAACAGATCTAGCAGCTCAAAACTGGGCATCCATGAGGCGCGGTGGGCCATCAGCAGCAGCAGAATTGCATTCCAGCACAATCTGTAACCTCATGGCCAGGCATATTCCTCACTCTACCATTACCAACAAGCCAGGGAATCAACCCTGGCTCAATGAGGAGTGTAGAAGAGCATGCCAGGAGCAGCACCAGGCGTACCTAAAAATGAGGTGCCAACCTGGTGAAGCTACAACTCAGGACTACGTGCATGCTAAACAGCGGAAGCAACATGCTAGAGACAGAGCTAAGCAATTCCACAACCAACGGATCAGATCAAAAATCTGCAGTCCTGCCACATCCAGTCGTGAATGGTGGTGGACAATTAAACAACTAACGGGAGGATGGAGGCTCTGCAAACATCCTCATCCTCAATGATGGCGGAGTCCAGCATGTGAGTGCAAAAGACAAGGCTGAAGCGTTTGCAACCATCTTCAGCCAGAAGTGCCAAGTGGATGATCCATCTCAGCCTCCTCCCGATATCCCCACCATCACAGAAGCCAGTCTTCAGCCAATTTGATTTCACTCCATGTGATATCAAGAAACGGCTGAGTGCACTGGATACAGCAAAGGCTATGGGCCCCGACAACATCCCAGCTGTAGTGCTGAAGACTTGTGCTCCAGAACTAGCTGCGCCTCTAGCCAAGCTGTTCCAGTACAGCTACAACACTGGCATCTACCCGACAATGTGGAAAATTGCCCAGGTATGTCTTGTCCACAAAAAGCAGGACAAATCCAATCCGGCCAATTACCGCCCCATCAGTCTACTATCAATCATCAGCAATGTGATGGAAGGCGTCGTCGACAGTGCTATCAAGTGACACTTACTCACCAATAACCTGCTCACCGATGCTCAGTTTGGGTTCCACCAGGACCACTCAGCTCCAGACCTCATTACAGCCTTGGTCCAAACATGGACAAAAGAGCTGAATTCCAGAGGTGAGGTGCCCTTGACATCAAGGCAGCATTTGACCGAGTGTGGCACCAAGGAGCCCTAGTAAAATTGAAGTCAATGGGAATCACGGGGAAAACTCTCCAGTGGCTGGAGTCATACCTAGCACAAAGGAAGATGGTAGTGGTTGTTGGAGGCCAATCATCTCAGCACCAGGATATTGCTGCAGGAGTTCCTCAGGACAGTGTCCTAGGCCCAACCATCTTCAGCTCAATGACCTTCCCTCCATCGTAAGGTCAGAAATGGGGATGTTCGCTGATGATTGCACAGTGTTCAGTTCCATTCGCAACCCCTCAAATAAGCATTCCGAGCCCGCAAACAGCAAGACCTGGACAACATCCAGGCTTGGGCTCATAAGTGGCAAGTAACATTCGCGCCAGACAAGTGCCAGGCAATGACCATCTCCAACAAGAGAGAGTCTAACCACCTCCCCTTGATATTCAACGGCATTACCATCGCCGAATCCCCCACCATCAACATCCTGGGGGTCACCATTGACCAGAAACTTAACTGGACCAGCCATATAAATACTGTGGCTACAAGAGCAGGTCAGAGGCTGGGTATTCTGCGGTGAGTAACTCACCTCCTGACTCCCCAAAGCCTTTCCACCATCTACAAGGCATAAGTCAGGAGTGTGCTGGAATACTCTCCACTTGCTTGGATGAGTGCAGCTCCAACAACTTTCAAGAAGCTCGACAGCATCCAGGACAAAGCAGCCCGCTTGATTGGCACCCCATCCACCACCCTAAGCATTCACTCCCTTCACCATCAGCGCACAGTGGCTGCAGTGTGTACCATCCACAGGATGCACTGCAGCAACTCGCCAAGGTTTCTTCGACAGCACCTCCCAAACCCGCGACCTCTACCACCTAGAAGGAAAAGAGCAGCAGGTACATGGGAACAACACCACCTGCACGTTCCCCTCCAAGTCATACACCATCCCGACTTGGAAATATATCGCCATTCCTTCATCGTCGCTGGGTCAAAATCCTGGAACTCCCTTCCTAACAACACTGTGGGAGAACCTTCACCACATGGACTCCAGCAGTTCAAGAAGGCGGCTCACCACCACCTTCTCAAGGGCAATTAGGGATGGGCAATAAATGCCGGCCTCGCCAGTGACGCCCACATCTCATGAACAAATTTTTAAAAAACTGTCAAGTGGCATCTCCTACCAACTGCACCACTAGCCGCATCCACTGCTCAATGCACGATACTCCCCATCACCCACCTATCAACAAACTCTTTCAATCATTACTCAACTCTTCAAATCAGATACTTCATCTCACCCTCACATATTACCACTGTTGTAAGCAGCACACCCACAACTCACAGGTCACACACACTGGCAGCTATTCAACCATGACAGCCACATCACCGAAACATCTTGCAGGGCACTCACTGACATACTTCCCTCTTTCTTGCAGGAGAAGGTGGTGCATAACAGTAGGCAACAAGTGGCAGTGGCTCCATGGAACACGAACCTCTCTCAGGACGACAGCATTCCTGTCCCACCCCTGCCACTCCGCCAGTGCCCTTGCTGCTTCCTGTCAGCTGGCCAGCCCACTCCCTGCTGAGTATTGAAACTTTACTCAGGTATAGGAGACCTCCAAAATCACATACAAATGCATCAGCAGCTAGAGGCAATAATCCAACAACTAACCAGTAACTCCTGCATGATCCCTTTAAATAGCACTGGTTGAGGGGGGTCCTCCATGCCGTTTAAGACCTGTTCAGCTGTGCGAGGTTAAGACAGCATGTTGGCTGGAGCGTGTATTTCCAATATAGCAGCAGTCCCTTTAAATCAGCGTTGCACACTGATTCAAGGAAGGCTCCTTCAAAAATGGCTTGACTTGGTTCCGCCATTATATGCTGATTATTCTTCCTCAATAATAATAGTTCTTTGCTGCAGATCAGGATTCTTACTCATCTGCTTGTCTATTTTGCTGCTTAAGCACAAAGGCATTTTAATCTGTACCGTCAGCTACTTATAGGTAAACCCTTTCTGCCTCTGCAACTTCTTAAAGCTTCCAAATTTTGATATTGTTCCAGTTTAAGAATGACCAATTGTCCTTTTCGATGTGCAAGTGTCTGCAAACAAGTCCCTTGCATCATCGAGCTCCAAGCACTTCACGCGTTGGGTAACGGGAGCGCTGAATATTTATTTAGCTGACCTTGCATTCTGGAATCAGAGTATAATTTGATTATTGTATTGAATTGTATTTTTCTGCTTCTGCGCTTTATTTAATCTGTACATAATTGTGGACAGTAGTTTCGTACACAGTGGTCTAGTAGTTTGTTGACAGGAGAACATGTTTGACATCCCACATATTCTCCAATAAATAATTTAGCACAGTTTGAGGTTCATTATTAGACTTGGGTACACTTACCCACATATTCTATAAGATTGGAGAGGTGCACGTGAGGGCACATGCAAAATACATAAAACCGAGTTCAGATCACTAGGGAGTCCTATTGTTATGCCCTTGGGCTTCTCTTTCTTATGATTAGGTATTGGGCAGTACAGGTGCATTCCTGAACATAAGATGCTAACGGGAGTGACTAGTGCCACTTAACCGGAGACAATAACTAAGCCAGGCCAGAAATTTGGAACAGAAGTTTAATTGCCATGAGTGCAAAAGTGAATTGAGTTTATTGAGCCTAATAGTAGAGAAGAAAGAAGAAAGTTTAAAGATAAATTGACATGGAGATCAAATAAAATAGAAATAATTGGGGATAACATTATTTTAATATTCTAAAATAGAAATAATTAAGGATAACATTATTTTAATATTCTATTATTATTTTTAAAATATGTTTAATATTTTTTTGCCTGTGAGCAACACCAAGGGAGGTAAATTGGCAATATATCACCCTATGTTCATATCTATTTTTTGATGACAACAGTGTACTGGTGGATGGCGATGGTTTAATTCCTTCTACAATTGAATCATATGATTTGACAACCATTAGTGACATTGGAATTTATTGAACTTAATAATGAGACAAGGCAAGATCATATTATAAAATCGCTTTCTATTGTCAGATTGTCAAAATGTCAGAATTTTATGACACCAGAGCCTTTGAATTTAATGAAATCATTTAATTTTTAATCTCTTTTATGTTTCTTGTAAGAAGGATAGTCTTGAGTTATGAACAAATGAAAGAGAGGCCCCTCTGAACAGTAATTAACCATGAAAGAATCACAGCTGGACAGAACATCACCTTACAGTATCCACCATTTTATATCTATGGATCTGGAAACACTACAAAAGGTAGTTTACAAGATTTATTAGGAATACGGTTGACAGCTCATCTGTGATTTCATTTTACTATATTTGCTGACAGATCCTTTTTCCTCGATGATTAAGCCAGAATGGAACACCCTTATGTCCAGCGTGCACATAAAGCAAAATCAGGGACTTAGAACACTTCTATTGAGGCATTTATTTCAAAGAAGAAGCAATTAGAAGCTGCAGAAGTCATATATCAACAGCAACTGATTTATATTAAGCCCAAATGAATTATTCTTATCAATCAGATCTCCTTAAAAGCTTCCAATAGCCAAGCCATTGTTCAGACTGCCTCAAATGTCATTGTAGTCAATATGCCAGTCCACTCTGATGAGAAGCTCTGGAAGCTGATGCATCCTGAAAAAATGTAACTTCAAACAACCTGTAGCTGTGCAACCAACAGAGAGTAATAAATATTAACTACTGACCTTTTTTAGCTGTGTATTAATAGGTTTTACTTAATACTCAATAAAGAAAAAGTCCTCTGTCACTGAGCTTGTTTTTCTTAGAAGTCAAAAAATCTGGATACCAAATAAGGATTCAAATACCTTCAATTTCTGTTGTGGCCTGTTACATATGTTATGTCTTTTTTGTGTGTTCCTGTATGGACATAGAAACTGGCTGTTAGGATTGGTAAAATTATCAAACTAATTTGGGATGATGTCATTTGCTCCTATTAAATATTGGTTACTGCTCATTTAAGTTATAATGGAAAAGGAGTCGCCCAACAGGAACACCTGCGAGTCCAGTTCAGAATAAATCAAAACAAATGGATATTGAGCTGTCAATAAAAGAAAGCAATACTGAGTTGGCAAGGTAACTTTGAAAACAACCTAATATATTGCAAAACAATAAATCTCAGTCCACTGTTGAAAGATAAGGGGAAGTTAGATAAGTACATGAGGGAGAAAGGAATAGAAGGATATGCTGATAGGGTTTAATGAAGTAGGGTGGGAGGAGGCTTACATGGAGCATAAACCCCAGTTTAGACCTATTGGCCCGAATGGCCTGTTTATGTGCTGTAAATTCTATGGGCTAGAAATTGGGCCGTGGAGCATCCGTTTTGTAGGTGCTTCACGGCCTCCTAAGGACCCAAAATGGCGTCCAGAATGCGCACGCAAGGATGCGCCGGACACCATCTTGGTAAAGGTATTTGCGCACGCACAGATAACAAACGCTGGTACGGTGTAAAGTAAGGAGAATATGCGTTAGATCAGAGTGCAATGCTATTTAAAGGGACAGTTACGATTTTGGAACTCAACACTCCAGCTAACACATTGTCCTAACCACACATAGCTGAACAGGTCATAGACAGGTCTGGAGGACCCCCCACCAGTGCTATTTAAAGGGACCATGCAGGATTTACAGGTTAGTTGCTGGATTATTCCTTCTGGCTGCTGATGCATTTGTTACCTGTTTTTGGAGGTCTCCTATAGTTGAATACTAGGACTACGGGATCTGGCCTAACATTTAGAGCCAGGACTTGCAGGAGTAAAGTTAGGAAATGCTTCAACATGCAAAGGGTGGTAGAATTTTGGAACGCTCTTCCGCAAACGGCAGTTGATGCTAGCTCAATTGTTAATTTTAAAACTGAGATTGATAGATTTTTGTATTAAGGAATATGGGGCTAAGGCCGGTCTATGGGGTTAGGTCACAGATCAACCATGATCTCATTGAATGGCGGAACAGGCTCGAGGGGCTAAATGCTACCACCACTTGCTGCCTCCTGTAATGCGCCACCTTCTCCTGCAAGCACGCAGGACGTGTGTCGGTGAGTGTCCAGCAGGATGTTTGGGTGATGTGCCTGTCATGGTTGAACAGCTGTCAGTGAGTTTGATCTGTGAGTTGTGGGTGGGCGGCTTGCAACAGTGGTAATGTGTGAGGGTGAGAGGAAGCATCAGATTGGAAGAGTTGAGTACTGATTGAAAGAGTTTGTTGGTAGGTGGGTGATGGGGGTGTAGTGTGTGGAGCAGTGGATGCAGCTCGTGGTGCAGTTGGTGGGAGACGCCACTTGACAGTTGACCTCACTTACCTTGACCGTTCGTGTCAAAGCATTGAACTTCTTCCTGCACTGCATCCATATTCGCGGTGCTATGTGTCTGGCATTGACTTCATCCCCTACTGCCTCCCACTGCCTTGGGGGTATAAGTCTGGAGGGCCTCTTGCCCGCCCCCCGCCAATACAGGATGCCCCTTCTTCCAACCACCTCTTGCACCAAGACCTCTAGTGCATCAGCAAAGAACCTTGGTGCATGCTTTCTCGCAGGCCTGGTACAAACTCAGATCAGCAGATTGGTGAGGTCTGGTGTGCAGATTGGAGGATGTGGGATTTAGTAGTGCGCAACCTTATTCAATGTTTTAACATAACTCAGCAGTTTGTAAACATAGGGACAGGGCCTGCATCTGTGTTTTACGTGTGCGATGTCTGATCTCCATTCAGATTGCGTGTGGACTGGTATCTTATATTTTACAAATAACAGGTGGGCTGCCTTTAAGAGGTGCGCGCCACTCGTGCGATATCGGCACCCCCCTTCTGGTGCGAAGCCATTCAACAGCGCTGCCAGGCCTAGCTGCTCGCCGGAATCAGGTAAATGACCAGGCAGCACAAATATTGCGTGCTGCCTGCATCGTGACAACCGGGCGTGGGTTAATCGCGCACCGCAACCCCGCGCCAGGATTCAGGAGTTATTGAATTTAACCCCCTTTGCAATTCTAGGTGGATAAGTAGATCACAAGAGGAAAGTGGTGATAAAAGGTGATTCAGGAGTGAAAGAATAAATGAAAGATTAGTCTGCAATGGGGTTAAACCTAGTTCAAATAAGCCTTGATACCTCTCATGATTAGCACACAAACACGTGATGGAAAAAACAAGAGTAACTCGGTATATTAAAGATAGTTCTGCCCTTATAAATGATGCTTTAACTGTCTTTAGCTGCATACCTGGTAATGATTACCAGCTGCTATAAAACTTGCACTGCAAAATGTGAACACAAAGTAAAATTGGCCAACCCCTACTTTGGAGCAGCAGTAGATCCACCCAAACACTCCTGTACTTTTCAAAGTCCAGCTTTGCATTGTTTAGGTACTGTGATGTAATATGACTAATTTACTTATCTGACTTTCAACAATGGTGGGTTTTGTTACCGATTCTCTGGGTTGTTAACTGGTAATAGGTAGAAACCTGAGAGTGTAGGGGTGAATAATCAAAGAAGTAGCTGGAAAGAGAAAGAACGTAAAACTGCTAATTACAGAATGCAATGAGCCACTTTCTGCAAATATCTGATGAGAGTAAGCAAGTCTGTTAAATTTTATGAATAACATTAAGTCCTTTTGTCAACTTTTGAAGGGATTGGTGAAATGCAGCCATAGTTTGAAAGGGCTTTTGCTGAGTTTTAATAAAAAAATATGGGCCGAGCCCCCTGCCAGCAGGATCGGGCGACAGTTCCACGAAATCCTCCAGCTGGCCACTCTAGAGTTAAGATCTACCCGATTGTCTCTCCCTAATGAGTCTACTCAGATGAATGGTAGACACAAATCTGCATTGGAGCATCACAGTGTTTGTTCGACTGAAACGCCCAAGTCTTTGTTTCAATCCATGTTTAGGAATTAACAAGATGACTTCAAACAGAAAAAAAACCTGTCTCGGGGACTGCGTGGTACAGCGGGTTAGAAAGCTGTTCTTTTACCTCTACACCCA
The DNA here is from genome assembly GCF_035084215.1 of Heptranchias perlo. Classification (NCBI taxonomy): domain Eukaryota; kingdom Metazoa; phylum Chordata; class Chondrichthyes; order Hexanchiformes; family Hexanchidae; genus Heptranchias; species Heptranchias perlo. The sequence continues at coordinate 50,825,098 of NC_090329.1, forward strand.
ACCTAGATGGGTTGAAAGTTGTCTCTGATTGTAAAAGTGCTATTCAAAATAAGTTTGGATAGTCTTTTAGTGGGTAAATTTGACCTTAATCTGCCATTGAACTGGCAATCGCATTCAGACAGGTCACGCCCACATGATGCCTGGGCACATTGGTGCTTTTCTAAAAATTGGGATAATGGCACATTGTTAGGACAGAATAGAGAGCACTTTACTGCGCATCTAACTGTGTTATATTTGGCTTGATGCTGGCACTGAGTGCCCAAAATAGGAAAGAATTTTTTCACCAACACTAATAGCCCTCATCTAATGAGCGCAATAATTAACCAAAGAAAAATAATGAAAGAAAATTTCTGTGGAGACGACAATCTACCTTGATAAATCTGTTAGTAGACTAACGGGTATGGTTCTGTTCAAGTATAAGGTCAAAGAAAATTTCTTTTGTTAAAATGTAGAAATTTAAAATGACAGTAAAATCATTTTTCTTTAAATTTACACACGCAGCAAAATACACCCCAAAACTATTCATAGTCCACAGATACTCTGGCCCCAATTTTAAGTGTTGGGGGTGGAGGGAGCAAGTACAGTGAACACAAGCCTCGAAGTGGGTGGCAAACCCGGGGAGTCTGGAGACGTGGAGGGGTAACTGCTGGGCCTCATTACCATAAATTACTATGACTCGCTGAAACCCGGCCAGATCCACAACCTGGCCGGTGGGCAGGAGCAGGAATTCAACAGCAGGAAATTGCAGCCGGAGACCCAGTTAAATGTTGAGGGAAACTCTGGACATGATTGGGGGAGGGGGAGCCCGGGGCAAGGGAGGTCCAAGGCTTCCTTGTGAGGCCTGGAAGAGCACTGCTCCTCCTGGCCCATAAGGAAATCTAAAATTAAATTTAATGACTTACCTGCCTGGGCCTCTTCTGGCCCACGATCCCCCTCCCGGCAGGTCTGACCTGACTGGGTAGCCGTCATTGTTCCAAAGAACATTGCAGATTGGGTTCCGATCTGCATAATTAAAGAGGATTCCTCCGCCTTCCTTTGGGTGCCCCGCTTGTCTGCTCAAAAGACCAGGTAAACTTCGGGACACAATGGGAAGACAGCGGGATCTGAGAAGGTAACTGACTGCCCTAAACTTAATTGCCCCTGCCGCCCGGTCTCCGCTAGGGAGGGGGAGTTAAAATTGGGCCTTATAGACGTTTGAGTTATATTAAACCCACACTTACCTTAAAAAAACCCTAATTTTGACATGTTCTTTGCTGAAGAAAATGACACCCTTGGGTGCAGAAATGAAGTCTCACCAATGAAAAAGTCGGCTTTATTGTAGTTTAACTGCAATATGACACAGCAGTGACTCACTTCATATAATTGCTCCATTGTTTGTTCTTAATAACAAACCAAACTTAATGGGGGTTAAATTGGATAAGGCCCAATACTGGGTGTAGGGGTCACGGTGTACGGTTAACCTAATGTCATCAAGGGTTTGCATGCTTCAACTGAAGCTCAGACTGCTGCTTTGGAAGTGCAAATGTAAACAATCTTACAACACCAAGTTATAGTCCAACAATTTTATTTGAAAATCACAAGCTTTCGGAGGCTTCCTCCTTCGTCAGGTGAATGTTTCACCTGACGAAGGAGGAAGCCTCCGAAAGCTTGTGATTTTCAAATAAAATTGTTCGACTATAACTTGGTGTTGTAAGATTGTTTACATTTGTCAACCCCAGTCCATCACTGGCATCTCCACATCTTGGAAGTGCAGACAGCTGCTATCGTAGCTTTCGATACCATTGTGGAACGGGGCTTCCAGGGCGTCAAAACATTCCAGCAATCTGTTCTCCAGCTGATCACCAGGATTGCTGAGATGCCGCCTGGTGCGAGAGGCAGTGACGCCATGGCAGTCGAACCTGCTACCCTCTCTCCAGACTACAGCATTCCTGCTCCCAACCCTGCCACTCCACCAGTGCCCTTGCTGTTGCCTGTCAGCCAGCCAGGCCAGACTGGTGCAGCCCATGCCGAGACGATGCAGTCTGAAGCCGAGCCCTCCCGGGCCAGAGCTGCTTGAGGTTGTCCCCCACGGCCATCTGCATGCTCCTCAACTGAAGGCCAGAAGCCTTCCACCACGAATGCTCCATCCATTGGCAATGCACCTCGTAGGAGCACTAGGAAAGGCAAAGGCACACGAACAATAGGCACTAACGGAATGCACAAGGGTGAATAGTCTAATGTTTGAAACTACAGTTAATATGTTACGTTATAAATTTGGATTTGAAGTCGCAGTTGGGGTGGTTTTCATTTATACGATGAGCAGCGGGAGGAGGCAATGTGTAATCATATGGAGGGCAATGTGACGGTCATGCGGGAGAGGACAGGTGGGGAGTGTAGGACTGTTGTTGACTTGGGAGGTGTCGTTGAGTTTAGTGATATCACTCACGAATGAGGCGAGCACGCAGAGCCCTGGCAGACAGGGCCTGTGCACCTTGTTGCTTCCCTGCGTCTTCCTCCACTTCCTCCTCCATCTCCTCTTCCTCCTACTCAGCCTCTTCCTCCTCGTCTTCCTCCTCCTCTGGCCCAGAGTCTTGGCAGATAGACGGTGATAAAGGCTGGATGAGGGCAAGGTTGAGCAGCACACCACAACGAATCTTGACACCCACTCAGTGGAGTACTGCAGGGCTCCACCAGAACAGTCCAGGCAGCGGAAGTGCAGCTTTACGAGGCCGACAGTGTGCTCGACGACATTCCGTGTGGCCACATAGTTCTCAGTATATGCCTGCCCTGCACGTGTCCATGCGTACCTGACCAGAGTCATAAGCCTCCTCATGAGGGGATAGCCCTTGTCACCCAATAGCCAGCCTTTGACTTGCCAAACTGGTGCAAAGATAGTTTGGACGCTGGACTGCCGCAATAATGAAGGCAACGTGACTGCTGCCAGGGTAATGGGCATTGACCTGCATGATGCGCTGCGTGTGGTCACACACCAGCTGCACATTGAGGGAATGGAACCCCTTTCCGCTCATAAAGGTGGCCAAGTTGAGAGTGGAACATGCATGGCAATATGCGTGCAGTCAATGGCACCCTGCACCATGAGAAGCCAGCAATGCAAGTAAACCCTCGTGCTCACTCGTTCTGCTTATCTTTGTCAAAAGGGAACTGGATGAACCCATTGCACAGCTCGGACAGTGCCTCTGTGACCTTCTTCAGGCAGCAGTGCACTGCAAATTGTGAGATGTTGCACATATCGCCAGCAGAGGCCTGAAAGGATCCAGAGCCATAAAAGTTCAGCACCACTGTTACCCACAGGCAATGCTGTCCTTGTCCCGCTCTGAGGCTGCAGCTGTGGCTGCAGCAGTTGAAAATCTCCGTCACAACCTCTTTGGTGAACCACAGCCATTGGATGCACTGATCTTCACTCATGTTGAGATAAGAGTACTGTTCCCTGAAGACCCTCATGGAATATGGCCTCCTGCTCAGTGCTGTGCACCTCCTCCTCCTCCTCCCTCTCCTCACAGCCTGACCTGCTCTGCGTGGCCTCTCTGCATGCTCCCAGTCGTGTTCTATGCCCAGCGGGAGCCCTAGCAGGCCATGGTTGCCTGGAATCTTGTTCAGCACACTGTTCTAAATGACACCAACAGTAATGCAGGACCTGCCAGACCACCCTTTATATACTATAGAAACTCTATCCAAGTATAGGAAGCTTCAACAAGCACATACAATTGTACCAGCAGCCAGAAGCAGTAATCCAACTACTAACCTGCAACACCTGCATGATCTCTTTAAATTGCGCTGGTGGGCGGTTCTCCAGGCCGACGAAGATATGTTTAGCTGTTCATGGTTAAGAAAGTTCATTGGCTGGAGCATTGAGTGCCAAAATGGTTTCTATCCCTTTAAGTCAGCATTGCACACTGATCTAACACATATTCTCCCTACTTTACATGCTGCCGGCTTTCGTCATCTGTGCATGCACAAACGCCTTTACCAAAATGGAGTCCGGCGCACATCACATTAGAAGTGTGCGTGTGCATTCCAGACGCCATTTTGGGATCTTAGAAGGCCATGTAGCACATGAGAAACGGGCACTCCACAGCCCAATTTCTAGCCCAACATTTTTACGAGTCACTATGGGCTATAAATTGGGGCGCATAGCGCCTGTTTTGTAAGCACTTTGCGGCCTCCTAAGGACCCAAAATGGCTCCCAGAATGCACGCGCACACTTCTAGCGTGACGTGCACTGGACCCCATCTTGGTAAAGGCATTTGCGCACAACTAGCACCTGACCTGCAACCAGTGTAAAGGGAGGAAATAGACACAGCGGTCAGAATGATCTTACTTCCAGCTCTTTTAAATTTAACTTGCATCTTAACGCCTGTTTCAGGTATGATGGGGTGCAATTGGAACTTGTTTTGCACATTTTTTAGGCATGAAATGGGTCCAGAATTAAACTTGTGTCGCCGATCGCACGTGAGCGAAAAGCACAGGAAGTGCATCAGTTGCCATATTGGTGTGGGCGCCAATTAGTCGGACCAGGCGCATGCCTAAAATCTGTGCAGAGCCAATTACAATATTAAAATGAGGGTCCTTCGACTGATTTAGGATCCATTTCAGAAATACATGCCCTGTAAATTGTGGCAGGAACAGTCGGGAAGAAGCCTTCACAAGCACTAATTAAAGGGATCCTCACCTCCATTAAAGTTTATTATTTTAGGAATTAGGGTGCTCATTGGGCCAGTTTTTGGCTGTTTGGGCGATAATAGCAGTGCTTTAAGACTTCTTCTAACTACTTTTTGGGGGTGCAGGAGTTGTCCTGTTCTTACAAGCTGCACAGTTGTTGTTGCCATGTATGTTCTACTGGGTCTGCCATTGGGACTGGAGGATGAGGAGCAGCAGCACCAGCAAGGGAGAGTCCACAGACCTACAGTTGCTGCAAGAGGGCAAAGGAGGCCCCACACCATAGGGGATTCAGGAACAGAATTTCATACCTCGACCTCCCTGAGGAGCGATGCATCTGGCACCTCTGCTTCAGATTGAAGCAGTCCCCTTTATTTTACTTTTTTTTTAATCTAGTGTAACCTATCTATATTTCTTAATAGCTTTTATCTTAAAATTAAGTTAAAAATTAACTTCTACTTACCTGTGTCCTTCTTCCTTCTCACTTCCATTTTGAAGTCAGGAACAAGTTTAGAAAAACTGGGTGCTATTGGCGGCAAAGAATCCTTCAGACCAAACAAACAAAAACCCAGAATCAAAATAATGAAATCTTAGGCTGCATTTACGCTGCAGGTTTAGAATCAGTGTGAAGCAATTTCAGAATTGCAATAATGCTGAGCCGGCAGTGTAAATCCAAACCTGGATTAAACCTGGCTACGGAGGGGGTACTGTCTCAATGCATTGGTTTGACAGAGCATGCAGTGTAAATCCAGTGTAGTGTCAAAACTGGTTTGCAAAGTGTTCAGGGGGTTTGTCGGGGCACACTGAGCATATTTTGTAGACCTCACTAACCTTAATTTAAGTTTTTAGAGAGCAGGGATCTATGCATGTGCTGAACTTTCCCCTAAACAGGTTCAAGTTTCAGCCAGGCAGGGGCGAGGCAATGTAAATAGGGCTCTGCCTGGCTGGGATCCAAATTGAAGCTACCACGATGTCTCAGACTGGTGGGAATTGCACTTTTAGCTGCAGGTAGCATTAATCTGTTTCCTATGAGTTTTTTGTTGTTGTTGTTGGGTGTAATGGTGGACCATAACAAACAATAGGTTCTGATGATTGAATCGTGTGACTTGAACTGAAATCCTATCATACTCTACAGTTTAAAGGGCACGTATAATTGGTTTTATTTTCCTACATGTTCCAAGGGAATAGCATGCCATTTGAATATTAAAAAGCAATATTTTAAAGGATAAATCTTCTATAAATATGAAGACAGTCGCCTGTGCCCTTGGATGGATACTTCCAAAGTATATCACACTTTCAAAGTATGACTTCGGCAAGGGCTTACTAAATTAAATAAATGAATGAATGAACATGAGCTAAAGGTCATCGAACTGAATCGTTAACCCTACCTTCCTGTCTCCACAGATGCTCCTTGACCTGCTGAGCGTTTTCAACATTTTCTGGTTTTATTTCAGATTTCCAGCATCTGCAGTGTTTTGCTTTTTTTTTTAATGAGCTGAAGTTAACCTTTCGAGTGTTATGTTTACTCAGCCAAGCTCTGTCAGATAACAACAACTTACTTTGAAAGAGCACCTTTAACATCAAAAAATGTCCCAATGAGCTTCACAGAGGCGTAATCAAATAAATGGATGTCAAACCAAAGAAAAAGATATTAGAAGGGGTGACCAAAGGTTGGTTAAAGAGGTGGGTTTTAAGGAGAGTCTTAAAGGTGGAGAGGTTAGGTGGAGAGGTGGGAGAGCTTAGGGAGGGAATTCTGGAACCTGAGGCCTAGACAGCTGAAGGCACCGCCCCCAATGGTGGAGCAAAGAAAAGGGGGGGGATACCCAAGAGTCCAGGATCAAAGGAACTGAGAATTTGGGAGGGGGTTGTAGGGCTTCAGGAGGTTAGCGAGATAGGGAGGGATGAGGCCCTGAAGGAATTTAAACACAAGGATGAGAAATTTAAAGCTGAGGTATCGTGGGACCGGGAGCCGATATAGGTCAGTGAGCAGAGGCAATAAGTGAGTGGGACTTAGTACAGGATAGGATATGGGCAGCAGAGTTATTCATTCATTCAGTTCTTCAATGCAAGAGGATTTGAGTATAGGAGCAAGGATGTCTTACTGCAGTTATACAGGGCCTTGGTGAGACCACACCTGGAGTACTGTGTACAGTTTTGGTCTTCTAACCTAAGAAAGGATATACTTGCCAATGAGGGAATGCAGCGAAGGTTCACCAGACTGATTCCTGGGATGGCAGTACTGTCATATGAGGAGAGATTGGGTCGACTCAACCTGTATTCACTCGAGTTTAGAAGAATGAGACGGGATCTCATTGAAACAAATAAAATTCTGACAGGGCTAGACAGACTGGATGCAGGGAGGATGTTTCCCCTGGCTGGGGTGTCCAGAATGAGGGGTCGCAGTCTCAGGGTATGGGGTAGGACATTTAGGACTGAGATGAGGAGAAATTTCTTCACTCAGAGGGTGGTGAACCTGTGGAATTCTCTACCACAGAAGGCTGTGGAGGCCAAGTCACTGAATATATTTAAGAAGGAGCTAGATAGATTTCTAGACACAAAAGGCATCAAGGGGTATGGGGAGAGCGTGGGAATATGGTATTGAGATAGAGAATCAGCCATGATCATATTGAATGGCGGAGCAGGCTTGAAGGGCCGAATGGCCTACTCCTACTCCTATTTTCTATGTTTCTATGTTTCTGTGTTTATGGATGAGCTGAAGTTTATGGAGGGTGGAGGATGGGAAGCCAGCAAGGAGAACATTGAAGTAGTTGAGCTGGAGATGACAAAGGCATGGTTGAGGATTTCAGCAGCAGATAGGCTGAGGTCGGGGTAGAGTCAGGTAATGTTATGGAGGTAGAAGTAGGCAGTCTTTGTGATGGAGAGGATATGGGATCGGAAGGTCAGTTCAGGGAAGAACATGATGCTGAGGTTGCAAACTGTTTGATTCAGCCTGAGACAGTGGCTAGGGAGGAGGATGGAATGAGAGCAGAGTTTGTGGTGGGGGCCAAAGATGATGTTTTTCGTTTTCCCGATGTTTAACTGGAGGAAATTCAGCTCATCCAAAACTGGATATCAGACAAGCACTCTGACAGCACAGAGACAGTGGAGGGGTGAAGACAGATAGTGGAGAGGTAGAGCACTGTGTCATCAGCGTACATGTGGAGGTTGACCATATGGCCTCGATTTTAAACTCCCACCGATGGGCGGGGCAGGGGGGCGGTGGTGGGTGGGCATGTTAAAATATCGGGCTGGAGCAACCCGACCCCATTCTCGTCCGTTTAAAATTTATCAAAGACAAATCAGGCCATCCACAAAGCACCTGCAAAAGGCAGGTGGGGGCCTAATTAACATTCCAAAGGCACGGCTAGATTACATCATCAGCACAGTGACTTAAATTTCACTGTGAGTGAGAGGGATGCCGCGCTGTGGGATTCCCGGCAGCAAATCCGAGCCGGGAGGTGCCAACTGGCCAAGGAGTGCTCCCCCCAGGCCTCACGAGGAAGCCTTCGGCCTCTTCCAGCCTCGATCGTGGCCCCGTAGTCTTCTCTCCACCACCCCCCCACAACCTGCTGATCGCGGCCCCGATATTCACTCTCTCCACACCCCCTTCCAATGGTGGCCCAGAGCTTCCATACTGTGGTTCAAGAAGGCAGCTCACCACCACCTTCTCAAGGGCAATTAGAGATGGGCAATAAATGCCAGCATCGCCAGCAACGCCCACATCCCATGAACGAATCAAAAAAACTCACTGCCAGGGACCATCCCTACAGGTCCCCAGCTGGGGCCTGCTGCTGCTTGTGTGCGCTCCCGCCCACCAGCCAGGCTGTTAATTTTGCCTGCTGACGGGCGGGAGCCTGCATTAGATTATCGAAATGAGGCCCTGACGTTAAGATCGGCAGAGTCTCCACATCCCCGGCCTTGCTGGGTTTTTCCCCCGCTCCCCCACACCCTCCCCACCTCCCCATTAATATCGAGACCTATATGTCTGTGGATGATGTTGCCAAGGGACAGCATGTAGATGAGGAAAAGGAGGGGGCCAAGGATAGATGTTTGGGGGTCTCCAGAGGTAACGGTGTTGGAATACTGATGTAAATGTACACCCAAGGTTGAGCCAGTTACATGAGCCAGTTTTTTCAGGAAGACTGAGGGAAAATAATTTCTAAAACTCTAGATATAAGAATCTAAATTGTAAAAATAAAATCAAGCACTTTGTTTGCTTGTTTGCACATTGATACGCTGCATTAGCACGGCATATCAAAAGTGTTTTGTTGCTAAAATGCTGCTTATCTAGATAATATGTAAAATAAACTCAACATTGTTACAGAAAAGTACTGTTACTGATCTCTGTTCAGGTACTGCAGCACATTCCTATCGACAATGTCTTACTGTTACTGAGAAAGAACAATGAACGGTTTTGTTTTCTTTCTAAAGCGGGAAAATGGCTTTGCCAAATGTACTTTGCCATAAAGTTATTGGAGGCCAAATGGACATTGGTTACTATAACGTGTGCTAATTTTACACTTAATGAAGGGAATAATTACGTCATCAGAGATTTGTTTGCTTTTTAATGATGTGGTTGAATTTGTAATGAAAACTTCACTGTGGCATTAGCTGCTCCAATGGTGCATTAAATGGGTGCTCTTTCCATCATGCATTAGGTATTGATGCAGGGGCCAGAAAGAACAAAAGAATGGATTCAAATGTATAGTGTAAGTAGGTTTTAAAAAAAAAATTGATAAAATCATTGAAACATGCGCAAAATGAATTATAAAGGCAAGTATTATCAAAAATATTGCCAATTCTAGAGTGCTATTTGGGAGTAAAGCACATAAATATTTCTACAATATTTTTATAATTTAAACATTTGCCTTGAAATCCTTCAGAATTCTAATTTAGTTTTGTTCTTTTGACTATTAGTTAAATGTCATCCCATGGTACTCAGTTTTCCACTGGTCAGTGAAGGCAGAATATTAAAAAATTCTAGTCCCAATAATGTCCTTGCCTTTCCAACTGCAGAACCTACAGATTTGGTCCAGTAATTTACTTAGGGCTCATTAACTTCTATTACAGGCATCTAACTTTAAGGGAGTAACTCAACTTTCAGAATGCTGCCTGCAATTTGTTTTTATTAACGTACATTATTACACCATTCTTCCAAATAGTTTTTGAGAGCTTACCAATTATTAATAGTTTAGTAAAAGATGCAATTTAGTCACCATGAGCAAAACAAACATTTCATTGGTCTAGGGGTATAATTCTCACTCAGTGGAGATTCACTGATTGAAATATGCGGCAGCTCCCAGGTTCATATCCCAGAGGAGCTCCGCTGTGTTTTTAAGGTAATTGGCAAATGAACCAGAGGGGAGATGAGGAGAATTTTTTTTATGCAGCGAGTTGTTATGATCTGGAATGCACTGCCTGAAAGGGTGATGGAAGCAGATTCAATTGTATCTTTCAAAGGGGAATTGGATAAATATTTGAAAAGGAAAAATTTGCAGGGCTATGGGGAAAGAGCAATGGAGTGGGACTAATCGGATAGTTCTTTCAAAGAGCCGGCACAGGCATGATGGGCTAAATGGCCTCCTTCTGTGCTGTATAATTCTATGATTCTATTCTATGAGGAATTTCAATAAAAATATGAATCATCAATTCTCACTGTATAAAGTTGATGTTATTGGATTTGAGATATGCATGTTAAAAGATTTTCACTGTGATGCTGCTACTTTAAGCATATTTGAGATATGTATATGTTTTAAGCATCGTATTGAGTTTGCATCGGAAATAACGATATATGGAGAATGGCAGATGGGTGGATGCCTGTTACAAAGCTATAAGAAACTTGCAGGGATTAGATGAACATTACCTTCACATAGATGGCTGATTTTCTGCATGTACGCTCCCGGTGCAGACATTACCAGGAGCACATATCAAGAAATCATGGGCAAGCTCCCCATGACCTTCTGTTCATTAAATCAACCCTTGAAGAGTATATTGCACCTTTTTTTTTGCAGCCCCAGCTGTCTTGTTTCCATTTTAATATGGGCAGTCTTCCATTTATTTTGTGAATGTCCCATTAAAGTTTTGTATCAGAGTTCATTGCTTTCTGATAATGGGGCCAATTTTCTTTATTTGTCATTTGTACCCAAACACGTCTTTTTCCTGTAATCGTAAACTTCAATAGTGGATTGAAGTTCATGTAAAAGTATTTTAGGAAATGAAAATATATGTCTTTATGTACACAAAGACCTGTGATACACTCGAGAGGTTTGCATGACATCATAAGCTATGAAAGTAAAATCTCCTTGATTTAGGTTTTCCTGCTGGCAGGTGGTGATGTTAGTGATATATTTTTCCTAGCTGGCTGCAAATGTCAAATTTAAAAATTCAAATGGTGGCCCTACTGTATTCAGCCAATGCTCAGGTTGGAAACGTAGCCGCTGGAAGTGGTAAAGAGAAGGGGTAATGTTTGCTCCAACTGAACAACAATAACTTACGTTCCCATAGTGCTCCTCACATAGAGAAGGATAACTCAAAATGCTTTAAGAGGAGAAGAAAAAAATACTGAACAGCGGGCTGGAGGAAAGATGGAAAAGTTGGGAAGCAAAGACGTGGTCAAAGAGAAGCATTTTGAGATTGGTTTTGGAAAACAGAGAGGGGGGTGGCAAGGTAGAGACATTTAGAGAATGAGGTCCAAGGGCAGGAGCATATTGACTGACAGAGTGGCCACCAATGGTGAAGTAGGGAACAAGGAGTGAAGGGTACACACGGGCACATATGGCTAGAGGGAACTGTTAAGTAGAGTAGGGCAAGGCCTCGGAGGAATTTAAAAGCAAGAGTGAGCACAATGAAGACAAACTAACTAGGGTGCACAGACCCAGTGGAATTTATGCCAGTGGAAGGTGGATGCAATGAGAGTCGGAGTCTTTGAAGTGCAGGTGAAAACGTTTGTCTCAGCATTCTGAATGAATTATAGTTTATCGAAGGCAGAAACAAGGAAGGCAGCTAGGAGAGTGTTAGAGGATTTGAGTTTCATGATGATAGAGGTATAAATTAGGGTTTTGCAGCAGTGGGGAAAGGTAGAGATGGGAATGAGCAATGTTCAAAACCATTCATGGCCTTGTGTTTAAATCCCTTCATGGCTTGATTGCGCTTCTGTGATGCGCTTTGAGACGTTTTTCTGCGTTAAAGGCACTATATAAATGATTTCAATAGTACAAAAATCTGGCAGATTCTACAACGGATGAATGATCAGCTCCACTTGATTACTGTCCAGATGGTGATGTTGAATTTAACCCCTTGGCTTCAGATCCAGCCACAGACTGATGGGTGAATGTCTCCTCTGTCTGTTGGCTGTAAGGGTCCTGTGCAAAATGTGTCAGAGCAGTCTTAGTTAAGTTCCTAGTGGGCTGGGCCCAAAGCAGAAAATTGCCCCTGATATGGTGGGAATTGTCAATGTCATTCATACAGCTAGGAATGGTGATTGCATTAAGAGGTTACTTTTCTGAGGTTGGGCTAAGGTATATTGTTGGAGCAGGGAACTTTATTCTGCCGTACTATATTTGACCTGGGAGTGCTTGCCCAGCACTAACATCCAAAACTGTAGGTAGAACATGTATATTGTGGTCTATAGCTGCACATTCCAATAATATGCAGTGAAATCACAATGTTAAGTCACCACCTTCCTTCTACACTGATTAAATCAAATGACCAAGGTGAAAGAGACTGAAATTTACGTCCCAAATACAAAAAGCTGCCAATTTTGGACAGGATTCATACGGCTATTATAAATATATAAACTAAGTTGACAAACTATAAGGAACCCGTGGAACATTTCTTAATTGACATTAACTCTGATCGTGGTTTTCAACACAAGTATTACTGAAACGATTCGTCACCTTTTTTATGCCTTGCACCATAAAGATAAATTTTAGTTTTCTTTTTGCCATCAGGTATATATTTTCATTTGCCCTGCTCATTCACATACAGTCCACAATGAGGTAGAAGACATCCTCCATGAACACTTCAATAATTGCCTCTTAAATGTTAACTGTTTGCCTTTGAGTTTTTGATTAGCTGGGTGTTTTATTCTGGTGCTGTTGTAATGATGGAAGATCTCCTGTTCATATTGCAGTTTATTCCACTCATTTAAAAAGTTTGAAACTTCCTTCGGGGATTTGGACTTCAATTCAATAACGACAAATGGGAAGAAAGTGGCTCTCCCTCACTATCTCAATCTCTGTTTATAAATAAGATAATGGTAAAATAATGTAATTAATTATATAACAATATATCATTTCTAATACCTATTAAATTACATTTATATCACACCATATCATGTCAAAATGTCTCAAGGCACTTCAGACAATGAATTCCTGTTTGAAATGGTAGTGACTGTTGTTATGTAGGGATCTTTTACAGACCTAAATTCGGCCAACATCTGGGGGTAATTTTAGCCCCCAAGGACAGATGGGTTGGGGGGCGGATGGGAAGGTAAAAATTATAAAAATGTAAAACCCGATCCCAATCTGCCCACTTCCGGGTTTAACGGAGGCGGGTTAGGGGGTGGGCGACCAACCCACTCTCAGGAGGCGGGTCGGTCAGCAAAATCTTATAAGGCGGCCGCATGCCTCCATTTTAATAGCTTTTTTATTTTTAACCCATGGGAGCCGGGATTCCCGGGCTTTCTGATTCTCGCCACGTAAGAGGAGGCGAGAAGGACCAGATCAACAGGTTTTATTGCACTGCTTGTGGGCCAGGAGGAGCAGGAGTGTTTCCCCTCAGCCCAACAAGCTCACCTGCCACGATCCAACACATGTGATCGGCCGACCAGCACCCCCCCCCCACCCATGTCTGATCTCCTAATCTATCCATGCATTTCCAATGTCTCTGACCCCCAATGTCTCCAACGCCTCCAACGATGTCCAACCCTCCCCCAATGTCTCCAATCTCCCGATGTCTCCGACCCCACCACCACGATGTCCGACTCCCCCGATGTATTCGGCCCCCTGATGTCTCCGACCACCCCCATGATGTCCGACACCGCCCCCCCCCCACCACCGATGTCTCCGACCCCCTCCCCACGATGTCTGACCTTCCCGATGTCTCCAAACCCCCCCATGATGTCCGGCCCCCCTGAAGTCTTCGATCCCTGATGTCTTTCCCCCCACTATGATGTCCCAACCCCCCAAGGTGTCCCACCCTCCTAATGTCTCCAACATCCCAATGTCTCCAACCCTCCCCCCCAATGTCTCCGACCTCCCGATGTCTCAGAAACCCCTCCACGATGTCGACCACCCCCCCCCCACCATTGTCTCCAACCACCCCCGCCCCCGCATGATGTCTGACTCCCCCGATGTCTTCAACCCCCCCGGTTCTCCGACTCCCCCCCCACGATGTCTGACCCTCCCCCACGATGTTCCACCCCCCTCCCCATGTCTCTGACCCCCACCCCCTAATGACCAACGCCTCCCCGATCTCCAGCCCCAAGCCCCCCGATGTCAGACTTACCTGGCATACGCTCCATGGATGCTTTCCCATTTGACAGCCAGCCAGCCTGTCAATCTGGCTGGCTGTTAGGCGGGAAAACTGGTTAAAAAAATTTAAAAGACGTCCTGGCATCAAAATCGTCAGGATGTCCTCGGAAACTCATACTTCCGGGTTTCCCATCCGGAAATGCTCCCACCACCACTTTCCACGGCTCGGAGTAAAAATCCAGGCCCGTTTGCCAATATAAATTGAATGAAGTATGCAGAATCTGTACCAGCTTTAAGTGCTCCCACCTCAGCAGTAGGTTTGATGTTGGTACCAATGTGGAAGCATAGTACTGGCGTATTTGATCCTCCCAGGTGTCTTCATTTCTCTAGACATGACATAATGAGAAACATGTTCAAATCTCTTCGAGTACAACTAGGTGGTGGTGGCATACTTTTGCACATGCATCCAAAAATTAAATAACAAAAGTTTGTCGAAATAGGCAACCCATTATGAGAAAGCAGCTTAAACTAAGCATTTCGGCTGTCTTTGACAATGTGGATTTAAGTACTGATACTGGATTACAGCACAGGGGCTCAGTATAACCAAGGCATGTGATAACTGCTAAAGGTCCTAAGTGAAAAGTTTCAGCCATTTACAGGTGAAAAACTGTTTCACACAAGTTGGACACAATTATCATTAACTTGTGACTCAGAGAAGGAATATATTTTGTCAACATATATTGAAAAATTACACTCCAGTGCAGAAAGGATGAACTTCTGAGCAGGTGTTTAAGCACAGTGTCAGAATATAATGTAGAAACTTCAGCTTTGAACTATATTTGACTCGAGTCTGCTTGATGTTGTATTTCAGAGTAAGGTGGAAAATATTCTTTTTTTCCGATTACATTGTTCAGCACCAATATGAAAAAATTGTTCGAAGGTAATTCAGTAATTAAAGGACTTTTTGCAATGACATATCTAGGCTTTGTCAGCTAAGCATGCCTATGCAAATGTAATTTTAGCGGAGTACACACCTATAAAATTGTAACATGGCAGCAACAGAATGAATGCTTCAAGTGAGTCATATCAGAATTTATATTAGCTCAATGGACCTGGGACCAATATCCTCGTGGGGAGGTTCACTAGTGCTGTGGGGTAGGGTTTAATCTAATTTGGCAGGGGGATGGGCACCAAGATGTAGCATTAGAAAGGAGAACCAAGGTGCACAAAGGATTGGGAGAGACAGATAGCACAAGAGTAAGAAATAGTACGGTATTAGGTGGGATCAGACTAAGAGAGAATACAAGAAGGTTTAAGATAGATTTAGAGTCCATGAGTGTAAACGCATGAAGTGTGGTAAATAAGGTTGGTGAGCTGCAGGCGCAAATAGCCACATGAGAATATGATGTAATGGCGATAACAGAGACCTGGCTCAAAAAAGGGCAGGACTGGGTACTAAATATTCCTGGATACAAGGTGTTCAGGAAAAATAGGGAAGGAGAAAAAGGAGGTGGGGGAGGGGGTGGTGGAGGCTGTATTAATTAAGGAGACTATTGCAGTGCTGGAGAGAGAGGATGTCCTTGAGGGGTCAAGGACAGAATTTATTTGGTTAGAGTTAAGAAACAATAGAGGTGCCATTACACGACTGGGTGTATTCTATAGGCCACCAACTAGTGGGAAGGATATAGAGGAGAAAATTTGTAGGGAAATTACAGAGAGGTACAAGAACTATAGAGTAGTGATAATGAGGGACTTCAACTATCCTAATATAGACTGGGATAGTAATAGTGTAAAGGGCAAAGATGGGGAGGAATTTCTGAAGTGTGTTCAGAAGAACTTTGGTGATCAGTACCTTTCCGGCCCAATGAGGAAGGAGGCATTGCTGGATCTGGTTCTGGGGAATGAGGTGGGTCAAGTGGAGCAAGTGTCAGTGGGGGAACATTTAGGGAACAGTGATCATAGTATCATAAGGTTTAGATTAGTTATGGAAAAGGACAAGGAGCAATCTAGAGTAAAAGTACTTAATTGGAGGAGGGCCAATTTCAGTGGGTGGCCCGGGTAAATTGGAATCAAAGATTAACAGGCAAAACTGTAATTGAACAATGGCCAGCCTTGAAAGAGGAGATGGTTCGGGTACAGTCTAGGTACATTCCCACGAGGGGGAAAGGTAGGGCAACCAAATCCAGTGCTTCCTGGATGACAAAAGAGATAGAGAGTAAGATGAAGCAGAAAAAGGGGGCGTATGTCAGATGTCAGGTTGATAATACAAGTGAGAACCAGGCTGAATATAGAAAGTACAGAGGAGAAGTGAAAAAGGAAATAAGAAGGGCAAAGAGAGAGTATGTGAATAGACTGGCGGCCAACATAAAAGGGAATCCAAAAGTCTTCTCTAGGCATATAAATAGTAAATGGGTAGTAAGAGGAGGGGTGGGGCCAATTGTGGACCAAAAAGGAGATCTACACATGGAGGCAGAGGGCATGGCTGAGTACTATTTGCATTTGTCTTTACTAAGGAAGAAGCTGCTACCAAAGTCACAGTAAAAGAGGAGGTAATTGAGATACTTGATGGGCAAAAAATTGATAAAGAGGAGGTACTAGAAAGGCTGGCTGTACTTAAAGTAGATAAGTAGGATGCATCCTAAGTTGCTGAGAGAAGGATAGAAATTGTGGAGGTGCTGGCCATAATCTTCCAATCATCCTTAGATATGGGGCCAGAGGATTGGAGAATTGCAAATGTTACACCCTTGTTCAAGAAAGGGTGTAAGGATAGACCCAGCAACTACAGGCCAGTCAGTTGAAAAGTGGGGAAACTTTTAGAAATGATAATCTGGGACAAAATTAACAGTCCCTTGGACAAGTGTGGATTAATTAAGGAAAGGCAAATTAAGTTAAAGGCAAATCTTGTTTAACTAACTTGATTGAGTTTTTTGATGAGGCAACAGAGAGGGTTGATGAGGGCAATGCATTTGATGTGGTGTATATGGACTTCCAAATGGCATTTGATAAAGTGCCACATAATAGGCTTGTCAGCAAATTTGAAGACCATGGAATAAAAGGGGCAGTGGCAGCATGGATACAGAATTTGATAAGTGACAGGAAACAGAGAGTAGTGGTGAATGATTGTTTTTTAGACTGGAGGATGATATACAGTGGTGTTCCCCAGGGGCCGGTACTGGGACCACTGATTTTCTTGATATATATTAATGACTTGGACTTGGGTGTACAGGGCACAATTTCAAAATTTGCAGATGACACAAAACTTGGTAGTAAACAATGAGGAGGATAATGATAGACTTCAAGAGGATATAAACAGGCTGGTGGAATGGGCGGACACATGGCAGATGAAATTTAATGCAGAGAAATGTGAACTGATATATTTGGGCAGGAAGAATGAGGAGAGGCAATATAAACTAAATGGTACAATTCTAAAAGTGGTGCAGGAATGGAGAGATCTCGGGGTATGTGTGCACAAATCTTTAAAGGTGGCAGGACATGTTGAGAAAGCAGTTTAAAAGCATACAGGACCCTGGGCTTTATAAATAGAAGGAATCTTACAACACCAGGTTATAGTCCAACAAATTTATTTTAAAATCACAAGCTTTCGGAGATTATCTCCTTCGTCAGATGATTGAATGAAAAGGTTCTCAAATCGCATATCTTATACGATGTTGGGACAGCATCACACCAATCAAAAGGTGTCGTTGTTATTCAAACAGGCCAGTCACGGAGAACAGCACGTCCCAGTACACTCGATATACATTGTGTCTTTTACACAGGCAGGCAGAAAGAAACTCAAAATGGCAGAGAGAGAGAGAGAGAATTTTAAAAAACATATAAATTTTTCCCCCCTTTTTGCTGGTGGGGTTACGTGTAGCGTGACATGAACCCAAGATCCCGGTTGAGGCCGTCCTCATGGGTGCGGAACTTGGCTATCAACTTCTGCTCGACGATTTTGCGTTGTCGTGTATCTCGAAGGCCGCCTTGGAGAACGCTTACCCGAAGATCGGTGGCTGAATGTCCTTGACTGCTAAAGTGTTCCCCGACTGGGAGGGAACCCTCCTGTTTGGCGATTGTTGCGCGGTGTCCGTTCATCCGTTGTCACAGCGTCTGCATGGTCTCGCCAATGTACCATGCTCCGGGGCATCCTTTCCTGCAACGTATGAGGTAAACAACGTTGGCCGAGTCACAGGAGTATGAACCATGTACCTGGTGGGTGGTGTCCTCTCGTGTGATGGTGGTATCCGTGTCGATGATCTGGCATGTCTTGCAGAGGTTGCCGTGGCAGGGTTGTGTGGTGTCGTGGACGCTGTTCTCCTGAAAACTGGGTAACTTGCTGCGAACGATGGTCTGTTTGAGGTTGGGTGGCTGTTTGAAGGCGAGTAGTGGAGGCGTGGGGATGGCCTTAGCGAGGTGTTCGTCGTCATCGATGACATGTTGAAGGCTGCGGAGAACATGGTGTAGTTTCTCCGCTCCAGGGAAGTACTGGACGACGAAGGGTACTCTGTTGGTTGCGTCCCGTGTTTGTCTTCTGAGGAGGTCTATGCGATTCTTCGCTGTGGCCCGTCGGAACTGTCGATCGACAAGTCGAGCGTCATATCCCGTTCTTACGAGGGCGTCTTTCAGCGTCTGTAGGTGTCCATCGCGTTCCTCCTCGTCTGAGCAGATCCTGTGTATTCGTAGGGCCTGTCCATAGGGGATGGCCTCTTTGACGTGGTTGGGGTGGAAGCTGGAAAAGTGGAGCATCGTGAGGTTGTCCGTGGGCTTGCGGTAGAGTGAGGTGCTGAGGTGCCCGTCTTTGATGGAGATTTGTGTGTCCAAGAAAGAAACCGATTCTGAGGAGTAGTCCATGGTGAGTTTGATGGTGGGATGGAACTTGTTGATGTTATCATGTAGTCTCTTCAGTGATTCTTCGCCGTGGGTCCATAGGAAGAAAATGTCGTCGATGTATCTGGTGTATAGCGTTGGTTGGAGGTCCTGTGCAGTGAAGAAGTCGTGCTCGAACTTTTGCATGAAAATGTTGGCGTATTGGGGTGCGAATTTGGTCCCCATGGCTGTTCCGTGTGTTTGGGTAAAGAACTGGTTATTGAAGGTGAAGACATTGTGATCCAGGATGAAGCGGATGAGTTGTAGGATGGCGTCTGGAGATTGGCTGTTGTTGGTGTTGAGTACTGAGGCTGTTGCAGCGATGCCGTCATCGTGGGGGATACTGGTGTATAGTGCCGAGACGTCCATCGTGGTGAGAAGTGTTCCTGGTTCAACTGGTCCGTGGGTGCTGAGTTTTTGTAGGAAGTCTGTAGTGTCGCAGCAAGTTACCCAGTTTTCAGGAGAACAGCGTCCACGACACCACACAACCCTGCCACGGCAACCTCTGCAAGACATGCCAGATCATCGACACGGATACCACCATCACACGAGAGGACACCAACCACCAGGTACATGGTTCATACTCCTGTGACTCGGCCAACGTTGTTTACCTCATACGTTGCAGGAAAGGATGCCCCGGAGCATGGTACATTGGCGAGACCATGCAGACGCTGTGACAACGGATGAACGGACACCGCGCAACAATCGCCAAACAGGAGGGTTCCCTCCCAGTCGGGGAACACTTTAGCAGTCAAGGACATTCAGCCACCGATCTTCGGGTAAGCGTTCTCCAAGGCGGCCTTCGAGACACACGACAACGCAAAATCGTCGAGCAGAAGTTGATAGCCAAGTTCCGCACCCATGAGGACGGCCTCAACCGGGATCTTGGGTTCATGTCACGCTACACGTAACCCCACCAGCAAAAAGGGGGAAAAAATTTATATGTTTTTAAAAATTCTCTCTCTCTCTCTCTCTGCCATTTTGAGTTTCTTTCTGCCTGCCTGTGTAAAAGACACAATGTATATCGAGTGTACTGGGACGTGCTGTTCTCCGTGACTGGCCTGTTTGAATAACAACGACACCTTTTGATTGGTGTGATGCTGTCCCAACATCGTATAAGATATGCGATTTGAGAACCTTTTCATTCAATCATCTGACGAAGGAGATAATCTCCGAAAGCTTGTGATTTTAAAATAAATTTGTTGGACTATAACCTGGTGTTGTAAGATTCCTTACATTTGTCCACCCCAGTCCATCACCGGCATCTCCACATCATGGCTACGATCGACACCACAAACTGCCGGCTCACAGTGTTAAGGATCTCCATGAAGATTGCGCATATCGACACAGACATCAAGTTTTTACAGAGCTGCAAGAAAGCAGACAAGATCCCGAAAGGACTCCAGATCAAGAACCCACTCAAGTCCACATACAACTCGGATTACGCTGAGAGACTCTGCCGCCGTACCTCTCGCACACTCTGCAACCATCTCATACACCAACTCTACAGCAGACGCCACAACCTCGAAACCAAGATAGAGTCCATACTCTCAACCTGTACTCAGGACACAGCAGACCAGCTACGATATACCGCCAAACAGACGAGGCAACGGAACTACACTGCCTACATGAAAACCAAGAGCAGGAAGCTTGAGAAACTCGGCATCACCACCAGCAACGACCAAGCCTCCCCCGGTACCACGGTTACAACCACAGGGAAGTCTATCATCAATTTGTCCGACCACACCCTTCAACCAGACGAAATCGAGGTTCTCAGCCGAGGGCTCAATTTCTGCCCCACCACCAAAATGGACCGCATCGGTCTCGCGGCGGACACAGAGGAATTCATCAGGAGAATGAGGCTCCGGGAATTTTACCACAAACCCCAAGATTTCAACAGTGAACCCAATGAGACAATCAATGATCCAGAACAGCAGACAGAGGGATCCACGGTACAGCAACCGAAGAGGAAAGAGTCAAACTGGACTCCTCCGGAGGGTCGCTACCCTCAGCTTGACATGTATGCCCAAGCTGTCAGGAAATGCGTCAATGCCAGATTCATCAGGCGCACTCAGAAGACAGTCCAGAATGTCACCCGAGCACAACGCAACGCCATCAACGCTCTCAAGACCAACCGAAACATCGTCATCAAACCAGCGGACAAAGGAGGAGCCATTGTCATACAGAACAGAACGGACAATTGCAAAGAAGCATACCGACAACTGGACAACCAGGAACACTACAGACGGTTACCCGCAGATCCGACCAAAGAACACACCCACCAGCTCAACAAACTGATCAAGACCTTCGATCCAGACCTTCAAAGCATCCTACGCACTCTCATCCCACGTACTCCCCGCGTGGGAGACTTCTACTGCCTCCCAAAGATACACAAAGCCAACACACCCGGACGTCCTATCGTATCAGGCAACGGAACCCTGTGTGAGAACCTCTCTGGATACGTCGAGGGCATCCTGAAACCCATTGTACAGGGAACCCCCAGCTTCTGTCGCGACACTACAGACTTCCTACAAAAACTCAGCACCCACGGACCAGTTGAACCAGGAACACTTCTCACCACGATGGACGTCTCGGCACTATACACCAGTATCCCCCACGATGACGGCATCGCTGCAACAGCCTCAGTACTCAACACCAACAACAGCCAATCTCCAGACGCCATCCTACAACTCATCCGCTTCATCCTGGATCACAATGTCTTCACCTTCAATAACCAGTTCTTTACCCAAACACACGGAACAGCCATGGGGACCAAATTCGCACCCCAATACGCCAACATTTTCATGCAAAAGTTCGAGCACGACTTCTTCACTGCACAGGACCTCCAACCAACGCTATACACCAGATACATCGATGACATTTTCTTCCTATGGACCCACGGCGAAGAATCACTGAAGAGACTACATGATAACATCAACAAGTTCCATCCCACCATCAAACTCACCATGGACTACTCCTCAGAATCGGTTTCTTTCTTGGACACACAAATCTCCATCAAAGACGGGCACCTCAGCACCTCACTCTACCGCAAGCCCACGGACAACCTCATGATGCTCCACTTTTCCAGCTTCCACCCCAACCACGTCAAAGAGGCCGTCCCCTATGGACAGGCCCTACGAATACACAGGATCTGCTCAGACGAGGAGGAACGCGATGGACACCTACAGACGCTGAAAGACGCCCTCGTAAGAACGGGATATGACGCTCGACTTGTCGATCGACAGTTCCGACGGGCCACAGCGAAGAATCGCATAGACCTCCTCAGAAGACAAACACGGGACGCAACCAACAGAGTACCCTTCGTCGTCCAGTACTTCCCTGGAGCGGAGAAACTACACCATGTTCTCCGCAGCCTTCAACATGTCATCGATGACGACGAACACCTCGCTAAGGCCATCCCCACGCCTCCACTGCTCGCCTTTAAACAGCCACCCAACCTCAAACAGACCATTGTTCGCAGCAAGTTACCCAGTTTTCAGGAGAACAGCGTCCACGACACCACACAACCCTGCCACGGCAACCTCCGCAAGACATGCCAGATCATCGACACGGATACCACCATCACACGAGAGGACACTACCCACCAGGTACATGGTTCATACTCCTGTGACTCGGCCAACGTTGTTTACCTCATACGTTGCAGGAAAGGATGCCCCGGAGCATGGTACATTGGCGAGACCATGCAGACGCTGCGACAACGGATGAACGGACACCGCGCAACAATCGCCAAACAGGAGGGTTCCCTCCCAGTCGGGGAACACTTTAGCAGTCAAGGACATTCAGCCACCGATCTTCGGGTAAGCGTTCTCCAAGGCGGCCTTCGAGACACACGACAATGCAAAATCGTCGAGCAGAAGTTGATAGCCAAGTTCCGCACCCATGAGGACGGCCTCAACCGGGATCTTGGGTTCATGTCACGCTACACGTAACCCCACCAGCAAAAAGGGGGAAAAAATTTATATGTTTTTAAAAATTCTCTCTCTCTCTCTCTCTGCCATTTTGAGTTTCTTTCTGCCTGCCTGTGTAAAAGACACAATGTATATCGAGTGTACTGGGACGTGCTGTTCTCCGTGACTGGCCTGTTTGAATAACAACGACACCTTTTGATTGGTGTGATGCTGTCCCAACATCGTATAAGATATGCGATTTGAGAACCTTTTCATTCAATCATCTGACGAAGGAGATAATCTCCGAAAGCTTGTGATTTTAAAATAAATTTGTTGGACTATAACCTGGTGTTGTAAGATTCCTTACATTTGTCCACCCCAGTCCATCACCGGCATCTCCACATCATTTATAAATAGAGGCATAGAGTACAAAAGCAAGGAAGTTATGTTGAACCTTTATAAAACACTGGTTCAGCCACAACTGGAGTATTGTGTCCAATTCTGGGCACCATACTTTAGGAAGCATGTGAAAGCCTTAGAGAGGGTGCAGAAAAGATTTACTAGAATGGTTCCAGGGATGAGAGACTTCAGTTGCCTGGATAGACTGGAGAAGCTGGGGTTGTCCTCCTTAGAGCAGAGAAGGTTGACAGGAGATTTGATAGAAGTGTTCAAAATCATGAAGGGTTTAGATAAAGTAAATAAAGAGAAACTGTTCTCATTGGCAGAAGGGTCGAGAACCAAAGGATACAGATTGAAGGTGATTGGCAAAAGAACCAAAGGCGACATGAGAAAATACTTTTTTACACAGTGAGTAGTTATAATCTGGAATGCGCTGCCTGAAAGTGTGGTGGAAGTAGATTCAATTGTGGCTTTCAAAAAGGAATTGGGTAACTACTTGAAGGAAAAAAAATTTGCAGGGCTTTTGGGAAAGAAAGGGTGAATGGGACTAACTGGATTGCTCTTACAAAGAGCCAGCATGGGCTTGATTGGCCGAATGGCCTCCTTCTGTGCTGTCACCATTCTATGATTCTGTGATTCTAATTGTATCTAATCCATCAACCCCAAATACTAAACACTCATGGAACAAAAAATGTTGTGCAGAGAACTTACGTTAGAAAGAGTCTAATGGGAGTCAGAAAACATTTTCTGGGTTGTTAACTATACTACTGTGGATTTACTGCCATGTCTCATCTCATTTTGACATGCGAGGGCAGTGGTTACTACCAGAATAATGAAAAGAGAAGTACAACAATGATTAACGGTGTGATCTGCAAAAGCAGTGTTAAACACCAACAGTATTAAAGCCAATTTCGCAATGTCCTGAGTATCATCATAACACATTAAGACTACATTTCAGAAACCTATCCCAATGAAATCCTTCATCCAGCACCAACTGCACAGAGGAGGAGCAGGAAGAGGAGTCACTTATGTTTGGCAGGACATTCTAGACTCACTGGAGTCTATTTTGACTTTTGTACGGCCGACTGTTTTGGGTGGGAGTGCTAGGCCCTCATTTAAAGGCCTGCCTGAAAGATGATTCAGGTGGGTAAATTGGTGCACAAGATCCCCACCAGATTTTTAACTGCTGGTCGCCCATTTTTCAGGCAAGAAATGGGCGGCCAGCAGTTGAAAGTCTCCTCCACTATGTATGAAGTGTTAGCTTTGGCTCAGAGTCCCTGGGCCACCTACTTCCATTCCCCATGAGCAGTTTTATTTGGGCCATCATTCTGTCCCTCCTCTGCCTGACTTCATCCAGCAACACTTTCACAGCTGCATCAATGAACTTGGGAGTTCTCTGCCTTCTTGGAGATCTCACAGACATTATTGTTCACAAACATTTCTCCTCATCTTCCAATTATTTTTCCAAGCTTCCCCTTTAAGCTGCTGCAGACCTTTAAATCCTGCATTACCAGGATAGCTCCTCCCTCCAACTACTCCCCACCCCAGTGGGATGAGCTCCCAATCAGTGGCATTCCTGATCACTGGCGCTCTCCTGAATATTTAAATTGGGTTAGCCTCAGAACTGATGGTAGTGTCAGCCCATTTCACATGGGACAGATACTCTACCCTACTTCTGCTTGGGGTTTCGCCCGAGTGGAAAATTTAGGCTACATTCTTTGATATGATTGGCCCGATTTCCAGAAACCTGAAAGCAATGGAATCCCACATTTTCATAGATTTAATTGAGTCTCCAGTTAAAGCTAAAAGCCCAAAGCCAGATTCCCTCCCTTCAGGTAATTCAATCATTTGCAACTATCAGTGACAGCACCCAAAAAATAATGATTAATCAGACAGTCAGACAGTAAACAGATAAGAATAAAAAGGTGCATTGTACGTCTCCCTCTGATGGTGGTAAAGTAACCCTTCCTCCTCAGACACCACACTGATGAACTTGTAGGTGTTTCCTGCTGTGCCTGTCCAAAATATCCCATTGTTATTTGTGTGGATCACAAATGGCAACAATTGCAGCCAGGAAGAGCAGGACAGGAGGCAAATGGCCACCATTACTTTCTATCAGACATATTTACAATCACGGAACTGTTACTTTCTTTACCTGTTTAGTTTTTGTTAACAGTTGAATATGTTTAGTTTGTATTCATCCTTGTATTTTGATTTTATATTTTTGTCAATGTTATTCTTGATACAGATGGCAGTTCATGAGGGTTCATGATATTGGCTTTTAACATTTTCCTAGTGGGAAGTTTAAGTATTTTATCTTGTCCATTATCTAATTTTGCTTGGAAAGGAGTTGCAAAAAAAATAGTGTCATATGGGAAAACTTGTTATTTTATTGATATCAGGGTGCCTGTATTCAACGAACTGCCAATTCCCTGGCTGTAATAGGCTTGTGAGCTCTGTTATCAGGCTATCAAAGCTCCTCATCTTTCACATTTGCTCTTCTATCAGATCCACAGCAAGGGCATGCTGAGTGATAGTTTTATGCTTTAAAAATTTTCGTCCATTTTCTTGAGCAATCGCGACTCAGTTGAAGGCCCTTAATGTGACTTCCGGGTTTTGCGGCTCCAAACTGCGCAGAGGGCGTACTGTGCACCTGAATGTGGTGCTGGGACCTGGATTATTTAAAGGAACATCGCAACCATGGGTTTTGAGGGAGAAAGGAGAAATCTGCAAACATGGAACAGCAGAGGACGAGGCCAGTACACCAGTTCAGTGACTCTTCGCTGGAGTTGCTGTTAGCCGGTGTGAGGAGCAGGAGGCAAACATTGTGCTTGGCAGATAGGAGAAAGCACCCTGCCTCTGCCACCAAGAAGGCCTGGCTCGAAGTGGCAGAGGAGGTGACCAGCAGGAGTAGAGTCTCAAGGACTTGGATCCAGTGCAGGAAGCACTTCAATGACCTAACCAGGTCAGGAAAAGTGATTCACCTGCTTTCTGTGTGGCATATTACCCACCCCCCCCCTCACACTCTGCCCTGCCAAGCCTACTCCATCACATCACTCCTCACACCCACTTAAGGCTCAGTGTCAAGTTACCTTCACTTTCTGTGCACTTCCTCACCTCCCCATTTGTGCACCCACCACTCCCACTCACCCCAATCCTGATGCAATGTGTTGAATCTGTTTGATACTCACCCTCTGTTTCAATGTCAGCCTGACCCAGAGCAACGCATCCATCAGGTGACCCTGTTACCCTCACTCACTCACACGTCTGTACTTTCTCCACTTGTAGGAGAAGAGAGCGCAAAATGCAAGGGAGAGGAGTCAGACTGGAGGGGAGGGACACCTCAAAAAGTGGTCCTGACAGAGGCGGAGGAGGAGGCCTTGGAGCTCAGCCAGATGCTGGAATGCCTGGCTGTTGGAGATGCCAAGACTGGCATCCCGCAAATGTCTGGTGACAGTACTTTAACATCTCTCACACAATATGAATTGATGTTATCAATGGTTGACCTGTTGCACACCTCAGGATGCTCATTGTAATATAATTTCTGCAATGATTGTTAATATTGCTTAATGTTCTCTTCCAGAGCCTTCAAGGATTGCTGAAGCAGCAGATAACCTGGACGAGGGTGATTCCTCAGAGGAGCTCCATGCCGATCATATCGAACCATGCACCAGTGCAGATACTGGCACCTGAGTGGGTCCTAGTAAAGAGTTAGTTGGGTTGTCACCTGGTGATTCACCACTCACAAGTGTGCACGAGCAGATACTGGTGGCGGGGCAGCTGTGGAGAGTCTACGTCGGACGACGCACTCCTCTCCAAGCTCTGCTCAGCTGGACACATATGCTGAACCCCGGGGGCCATCCTTGAGAAGGAGAATGATCGAGATACAGATGCACCTTTGTGATGTACTGGAAGACATGCCAGACACAATCTCCACAATAGCAGAGAGGATGGAGGAGTCCACCTCCAGCATTAGTGGAATGGAGGCGCAGGTAAGTGCAAGAATATCTGCAATGGAGAGAATGGCAGCCTCCATTGAGCTTCAAGCACGTCTCACAAATGAGTCCATTCAGGCCATGACAATGGCCATGTGGACTCTGGATGCCAACACGGCTGCTGCAGACAGATACTTTAGCCACGACCTTAGAACACATCAAAAATCTGCTCCAAGGTGTTGTCCAGCAGAGTGGTAGGAGTGATGTGGAACCTAGTCCAGGAGAGGGATGATGCCGAAAGGAGACATAGAAGTGGGACTCCAATCAAAGTGCTTCCACATATCACCCGTTGCCCCCCCTCAACCGGGACCCACAGTGCTGCCTCCTCTCCCGATGGTCGAGTCTGCCCCTGCACAGGTGCAGGTGGAACAGTCTTTGGCAGGGCCCTCACAGGCTCCAAAACCCAGAGGACAGAGGCCGAGAGTATTTCAGCAGTCAGAGCAGGGTCCTGAGCAACCTGCCACTACCTCTGCTGAAGCCACAGGGAATGCATACCGTAGAAATAATAGGAAGAGAAAGGCGAAGGGTATGCACAAGGGTTTCTGACTAAATGTCATGGTTTTCATTTCTATTTGTTTTTTGTTACATTCACAATAAATGTCTTACTTGTCACCACCACAGGCATGTCTTGTCCATTCTTGAGCCCCTTTCGAGAAAGCATCGTTGCACGTGCCTCATTATGAATGGCAAGACTTCATGCCATCCACTGGGTGCATTTACAATGGGTATATGTATGGTTGTAGGACTGTTTTGTGCGAACAAAGGGGAGGGGGCTGGTGTTGGTGGTGGTGGTCATTCCGGGTGGTCTGAGTATTTCACTATCTTCAATTTGCAGATCTCCTTATAAGAATCTATCAAATATGAGTGACTCCTTGGCATCACGAGCAGCCAGGTGAGCCGCTGCCCTGCCGATGGGTTGCCCATCGTCCTCCTCCTCCTCCTCCTCCTCCTCCTCCTCCTCGTCTTCTTCAATGTTGCCAGCAGATGCGAGTGCTTCATGAGCGCATAGGACCTCATCCACCTGTAACCCTCCCTGTTGAGCGATATTGTGCAGGACACAACATACAACCACTATTCTGCACCCCCTAGCCGATGAGTACTGAAGGGATCCCCCAGATGGATCCAGACACCTGAACAGCACCTTCAACATTCCTATGGCTTGTTCAATGACAGACCTGGTGGTGATGTGACTGTCATTGTACTGCTGCTGTGCCTCGTAGGTGGGGTTTCTCAGGGGGTATCCCTTGCCTCCAAACAAGAGGGCCGGGATGTTGGATTCACGCAGAATGAAGGAACCATGGCAGCTGCCACAGAATTTGGCACACACTGGAGAAACCTCTTCCGGTGATCGCAAACCAGCTGCGCATTGACAGAGTGATATCCCTTTCGGTTGATG
This sequence comes from Heptranchias perlo, assembly GCF_035084215.1. NCBI lineage: Eukaryota > Metazoa > Chordata > Chondrichthyes > Hexanchiformes > Hexanchidae > Heptranchias > Heptranchias perlo. The sequence continues at coordinate 50,853,788 of NC_090329.1, forward strand.
AACAGTCCTAGCTCATGTGCAGGTCCTCGGATTGCTACGTGTGTGCAATCAATTGCACCTGTGCTCGTGGGAAGCCAACCAGTGAGTGGAAACCCATTACCCTCTCAGTCTGGCTGATGTCTGGCTGATGTCATCGATGGGGAAGTTGATGTAGTCAGATGCCCTGGCAAACAAGCCATCCATGACCTGTCATATACACTTATGTGCAGACGACTGAGCGATCCTGGTGATGTCGCAGGTGGCGCCCTGGAAGGATCCGGAGGTGAAGAAATTGAGGGCAGTGGTGATTTTAACTGCAACAGACATTGCGTGGCCACCAGGCCCAGCTGGGAGCGGCTCTGCATGAAGGAGCCTGCAGATGTCTGCGACCACCTGGCGACTCAATCTGAGTCTGCATAGGCACTGCCCCTCAGAGAGGTCCAGGAAGCTCAGCCTCTATCCGTAGACCCTGTCATGTGGGTAGTGCCTCCTGCGATGCCGGCCCCTCCGTTGGTCCCCTCTCTGCTCTTCTGCAGGTCCTTGTGGCGCACCTCTGAACTGTGCCTGCCGCGGATGGTGATGTGCCTCCTCCTCAGATGTACTGTTGAATAAATCCATTGTGGCCCCATCCTGATGTTGTCAGTTTGAGGGAGTCCAAAATGTTGGGAAATATGTCTGAACGTAATAATTCTGAGTGTGAACCAAGAAATCTCAGTCTAAACACAAAGAACTCCCAGCCAAAGGTTTGTCTGAAAGAACTGGTTGCCCTGCTGCAAAAACTCACCTTTTCTTCACGTGTCAATCACTGGTTTAAAGGTCCAAATGGGTGCCGGCTGCAACTCGCCTCCGTTTCCATGGTGTCTTTCAGAGGCCACGGGAAACACATTCAGAAACAGTTAAAATGGCTCGTGTAGTTCAAACCACAAAAATTTAACATCTTTAAGTACCTCAATTGGCCCTTTAAATATCGTCCCGCTGGCTTTAACTGCCGGCGCGACTTCCAGGTTTCAGAAGCGCGCACACACGCAGATGCGTCTGGGTCAAACCCGGACATCAACAGGTTGGAAACGGGAAGTGGTCCTGGTCCCAAAACCAAGAATTTTCACTACCCACCTGTCCCCAACCCACTCCTTCTTCGGGGTTAAAATTTACCACATGGTGTGGAATTGTTTATCTAAATGGAGTGTGGAAAGATACCCATATGTCAACATGTGTGCAGCCAATAACATGCAGTAACCTTCGTAGCACATGAGAGCTCCCAGTTTCTGACTGTTGATTTACATAAAACAGTTCTGTGTGTTGTTCGAAATTAAATGCAGCCCAAAGAAAGTATGGAAACATTGTAATTGTGGTGTTGCTTCGCTAAAAAGTAAATATAGTCTGTTTTATACTGATTATTATTCACATTCAATTTATATAAAACAAACCACCATTTCAATGTACAGTCCATTGCTCGGATCTTCTGACTCAGGAAGATTCCACTCCCCTCCCAGTGAGAATTTAGACTGCCTTAGCAGCAGAATAATTGTGCATTATATGGCCTAATGCTTCTGTTGTTAGAAAACAGAATATCCTCCAATTTACTGAGAACAACACCACAGGTGATCCCTTAGTAATAATAAAACATTTGTTATTCAAAGTCCATGCGTCTGAAGTGTGTAAAGTGGTAAGTCCTGATATTCTGATTAGACAGCCAAATATATTTTCTCTCACATTGGAAATCAGATTTAGATTTTTAAAAATCTCTCAGAACAGCCACAAACACAAGTGCATGCTGTGTCCCTGAAGCTCTTAAAATAGAAAGTCCCCCTTCTCGCCAGCTCCAATGGTTTTCATTTTAAAGTTTTGTCTGCCACTCTCCAACTCCTCTATTCTCCATTATCAAGCCTTTCAGTATCCTCTGTTTCCCAGCCCCCAGCAGTGCTCTACTCCCAGACATGCTGTTCTCTTGTGCCCAGGCCCCATGGTTTTCAAGGGGCTTAGCTCTGGTCTCAGGTTCTCACGTACTTGTTCTTCACCCTCTGCTATTCTCTGCTCCCAGGCCTCTCTCCATTCCATCCCAAGGCCCCCGGTGTGCTCCACTGTGGGACTGTGCAAAACATCATAAACCATGCTCCAGATAGGAGATCAACTAGTAGATTTTTTTTATGTTTAAGTGAAGCAGGTGGCTGCTAAGATGTGATGACTAGACAACAATGAAAGGAAAGATGCAGGAAGAATCCTAGAGACGGAGAAAATGTATTATCTACTTTATAATAGAAGACAATCTGAATCCCCTCTTTCCTTTTGACCCTGTTACGAGCAAATTTTTAGTGCTATCTGAGAACTTGAATATTGAATATTACATATTGCTCTATTTCCAGTTTTTGCTGATTTAGATGCCCTCTTCAGCAAATCTTCCATGACCAATACAGCATGGCTGAGTAATGATCCCATTTTGTCTCAGGTTTCTAAAATGCTGGAAGGATTAGATAATGTTCATAATACAGTAGAGAACGAGGCTGAATACAGAAAAATACAGAGGAGATCTAAAAAAGGGAATAAGAGGGGCAAAGAGAGAGTATGAGAATAGATTAACGGCTAACACAGAAGTCTTTTATAAACATATCAATAGTAAAAGGGTAGTCAAAGGAAGAGTGGGACTGATTTGGGACAAAAAAGGAGATCTTCTTGTAGAGGCAGAGGGCATGGCTGAGATACTAAATGAATCCGTCTTCACTAGAGAAGAGGATGCTGCCATTCTAGCAGAAAAGGAGGAGGTAGTAACGATATTGGATGGAATAAAAATAGATAAAGAGGAAGTACATAAAAGATCGGCATTGCTCAAAGTAGGAAAGTCACCCGGTCCAGATGGGATGCATCCTAGGTTACTGAGGGAAGTAAGGGGGAAATTGTGGAGGCTCGGGCCACAATCTTCCAATCCTCCTTATGTATGGGGACGGTGCCGGAAGACTGGAGGATTGCAAATGTTACACCCCTGTTCAAAGAAGGGGAGAGGGATAAACCCGACAATTACAGGCCAGTCATCCTAACGTCGGTGGTGCAGAAACGTTTAGAGACAATAATCCGGGACAAAATAAATTGGCACTTGGAAAAGTATGGGCTAATAAATGAAAGTCAGCACGGATTTGTTAAAGGAAAATCATGTTTGACTAACTTGATTGAGTTCTTTGATGAAGTAACAGAGAGGGTTGATGAGGGTAGTGCGGTTGATGTTGTGTATATGGACTTTCAAAAGGCATTTGATAAAGTGCCACATACTAGATTTGTTAGCAAAATTAAAGTCAATTGGTTTAAAAGAACAGTGGCAGCATGGATACAAAATTGGCAAGGGGACAGAAAGCAGAGAGTAGTGGTGAACAGTTGTTTTTCAGACTGGAGGGAAGTATAGAGTGGTGTTCCCCAGGGGTCAGTATTAGGACCACTGCACCTTTTGATATTTATTAATGACCTGGATTTGGGTATAGAGGGTATAATTTCAAAGTTTGCAGATGACCCAAAACTCGGAAATGTAGTAAACAATGTGGAGGATAGTAACAGACTTCAGGAGGACATAGACAGACTGGTGAAATGGGCAGAGACATGGCAGATGAAATTTAACGCAGAGAAGTGTGAAATGATACATTTTGGTAGGAAGAATGAGGAGAGGCAATATAAACTAAATGGTACAATTTTAAAGGGGGTGCAGGAACAGAAAGATTTGGGGGTGCACATAAACAAATCGTTGAAGGTGGCAGGACAAGTTAAGAAGGCTGTTAAAAAAACATATGGGATTATGGGCTTTATTAATAGAGGCATAGAGTACAAAAGCAAGGAAAGGTTCTGTAAAGTTTCTCTTTCCCACTGCTCCCTGCCCCACAGTAAATTGAGCAGAACTTCTATGAAGCTGTACATCCTGCATTTGTCCTCGACATGACAGGGTAGGTATCCTGGTTCTGGCACAGGGTTGGCTGCTGGGAAAATTAGAAAAGGATGAGGACACTTAAAGGTAAGTGGCTACATAGAGGAGCAAACATTTTGTCAGCTGTAAATAGATTTTCAAAAAACAGAATTCAAAAGCTGTGTGGGGGGATGGATTGATGTTTTTTGCAAAAATAAAGCGAAGGGATGAAATGGTGTCAGGACAGGTGATGGAATAGCACAACACCCTCTTGTTTGAAAGCTCATATAGTGGGCATTCTCCTGCATGGGGTGGGTGCAGAGAACCTTGACATTTGATAAGGTCCCACATAAGAGACTGTTAGCTAAGATAGAAGCCCATGGAATCGAGGGAAAAGTACGGACTTGGTTAGGAAGTTAGCTGAGCGAAAGGGTAATGGGTAGGTACTCACATTGGCAGGATGTGACTAGTGGAGTCCCGCAGGGATCTGTCTTGGGGCCTCAATTATTCACAATATTTATTGACGATTTAGATGAAGGCACAGAAAGTCTCATATCTAAGTTTGCCGATGACACAAAGATTGGTGGCATTGTAAGCAGTGTAGATGAAAACATAAAATTACAAAGTGATATTGATAGATTAGGTGAATGGGCAAAACTGTGGCAAATGGAATTCAATGTAGACAAATGTGAGGTCTTCCACTTTGGATCAAAAAAGGATAGAACAGGGTACTTTCTAAATGGTATCAAGTTAAAAAACAGTGGATGTCCAAAGAGACTTAGGGGTTCAGGTACATAGATCATTGAAGTGTCATGAACAGGTGCAGAAAATAATCAGTAAGGCTAATGGAATGCTGGCCTTTATATCTAGAGGACTAGAGTACAAGGAGGCAGAAGTTATGCTGCAGCTATACAAAACCCTGGTTAGACCGCACCTGGAGTACTGTGAGCAATTCTGGGCACCGCACCTTCGGAAGGACATATTGGCCTTGGAAGGAGTGCAGCGTAGGTTTACTAGAATGATACCCGGACTTCAAGGGTTAAGTTACGAGGAGAGATTACACAAATTGGGGTTGTAGTCTCTGGAGTTTAGAAGGTTAAGGGGTGATCTGATTGAAGTTTATAAGATATTAAGGGGAACAGATAGAGTGGATAGAGAGAAACTATTTCCACTGGTTGGGGATTCTAGGAGTAGGGGGCACAGTCTAAAAATTAGAGCCAGACCTTTCAGGAGTGAGATTAGAAAACATTTCTACACACAAAGGGTGGTAGAAGTTTGGAACTCTCTTCCGCAAACGGCAATTGATACTAGCTCAATTGCTAAATTTAAATCTGAGATAGATAGCTTTTTGGCAACCAAAGGTATTAAGGGATATGGGTCAAATGCAGGTATATGGAGTTAGATCACAGATCAGCCATGATCTTATCAAATGGCGGAGCAGGCATGAGGGGCTGAATGGCCTACTCCTGTTTCTATGTTCCTATGTTCCTTTCTTCAGTATATTGAAGCCTAAAATACATGCTTCCTAGCTGTGAAACTTCCTTCAGTTCTACAACCCTCTGAGAACTCTGCATTCCTCCAATTCTGGTCTCTTGTGCATCCCTAACTTCCTTCGCCCCGCCATTGGCGGGTGTGTCGTCAGCTCTTTATGCCCTAAGCTCTGGAATCCCCTACCCAAACCTGTCCAACTCTCTCTCCTCCTTGATGATGCTCCTTAAAACCTACCTTATAGACCAAACCATTGGTCACCTGTCCTAATATCTCCTTCTTTAGGCAGTGTTAATTTTTGTCTGATTCCACTCCAGTGAAGCGCTTTGGAATGTTTTACTACATTAAAGGTGCTATATTAATGCAAGTTGTCATTGTATATTATTTATACAATAGTCATATTATTATATATGTTATAAAACAGTTACCTATGGACTGAATAATTTACATATAAAAAAATAAATTTGTTGTGGCAGCCAGAACTGTTTCATTACTTAGAGAATTGGTTAATGCAATATTCAATACAAAGGAATTTCTGGCGGCAAACTGTCTTGCACTTTTATTTTGGAACCTATGAGTTGTTCTCGAAAGTTGGAAATGTCAGAATATTTATTTCTACTTGGACTTGGACTTTTGAAATCCAATAATGCAATTCCAGAATAAAGATAATAAGGAAGTGACTTCAATTCTTTATTGTCTAAGGACACATGGGAAACACTAGACTGACTGTAATGTTGCCCAGCCACCTATGCTGTATAAGTAAGTTCCTTTCTGTTAGACAAATAGTTCCTTGGCTTTGTAATCATACCTAATTTTCACTGGGACAAACAAGTGGTGAAGATAGCTGGAAAATCTCATAAAAGAATGAGGATCCTCAAACTGACTTATTCCTACTTAAGAAATAAAGAAAGAACTTGTGAAGTACTTTTGAAGTGTAGCGGGTAAAATTCAACTTTGACAGGGGTGTTAAAACGGGTGATGGTGTATTGGTCACCTGTTATGTACCCTGCCCGATTCTCCTTTGCAATGAGGTTTTACCTCTGTAATCACTATCAGCAACATCAGTGTTCTAGAAAGCTTACATCCACCCAGTAATGAAAGGCTGGATCGAGGAAAACCCATTTCTTTTTCTGTGGCTTAATAGAGTCCAAAACCGTGGAAATCAGTGACTTGAAAATAGCTTTTTACCACTTTGGATGGATCCAAGCTGTCAGCTCTGTGTAAGACTATGATCAGAGGAGCACCACATGAGTGGTTTATGTTTAAGCAAGATCTCTATATTCATCAAAAGAACACAAATGATATTCTGTACACCTCAACATTCTATATTAATGCAAGAAGTCTATGCAGAAAACCAGCAGTGGAGCTTCAAGTACTGATTCTGCATGTGGACCACTATCCGGGTAGTGTCATCACTCAGAACCTTGTAGCCTGTATACAGAATTTCAGATGCAGAATTAACCATTACTGGCTGAAGTAGGGTGCTGTATGTGTTAGGCTGTGGGAAATATGTAGCTTTCTTGTTGATACCCCAGTAGAATTTCTCTAAACTTATCCATATTCCCAATAACCACCAGGGTCAGACTCCATAAGACCATAAGAGATAGGAGCAGGAGTAGGCCATTCGGCCCCTCGAGCCTGCTCCACCATTTAATGAGATCATGGCTGATCTGATTTTTACCTCAACTCCACTTTCCCGCCCTTTCCCCATATCCTTTGATTCCCTTGCTGATCAAAAATGCGTCTAACTCAGCCTTGAATGTATTCAATGACTCAGCCTCCACAGCTTTTTGGGGTAAATAATTCCAAAGATTCACGACCTTCTGGGAGAAGAAATTCCTCCTCATTTCCATCTTAAATGGGCGACCCCTTATTCTGAGACCATGCCCCCTAGTTTTAAATTCCCCCATGAGGGATAACATCCTCTCAGCATTTACTCTATCGAGTCCCCTCAGAATCTTGTATGTTTCAATAAGATCTCCTCTCATTCTTCTAAACTCCAATGAGTATAGATCCAACCTGTTCAATCTTTCCCCATAAGGCAACCCTTCCATACCCGTAATCAACCTAGTGAACCTTCTCTGAATTGCCTTCAATGCAATATGTCCTTCCTTAAATAAGGGCACCAGAACTGAACGCAGTACTCCAGGTGTGGTCTCACCAGCACCCTGTACAGTTGTAGCATGACTTCCCTGCTTTTATACTCCATCCCCCTAGAAATAAAGGCCAATACTCCATTTGCCTTCCGGATTACCTGCTGCACCTGTATGTTGACTTTTTGTGTTTCATATATGAGGACACCCAGATCCCTCTGTACCGCAGCGTTCTGTAGTATTTCTCCATTCAAATAATATTTTGCTTTTTTATTTTTCCTCCCAAAGTGGATGACTTCACATTTTCCCACGTTATATTCCATCTGCCAAATTTTTGCTCATTCGCTTAACCTGTCAATATCCCTTTGCAGACACTTGTCCTCATCGCAGCTTGCTTTTCCACCTATCTTCGTATCATCGGCAAATTTGGCCACAAGACACTCTGTTCCTTCATCCAAGTCATTGATATATATTGTAAATAGTTGAGGCCCCAGCACTGATCCCTGCGGCACCCCACTAGTTATAGATTGCCATTTTGAAAATGACCCTTTTATCCCGACTCTTTGTTTTCTGTTAGTTAGCCAATCCTCTATCCATGCCAGTATATTATCCCCAACACCATGAGCTCTTATCTTGTGCAGTAATCTTTGTGGCACCTTATCGAATGCCTTTTGGAAATCCAAATATACTGCATCCATTGGTTCCCCTTTATCCACCCTGCCCGTTACTTCCTCAAAGAACTCTAATAAATTTGTCAGACATGATTTTCCCGTCATAAAACCAGGTTGACTCTCCTTGATTGTATTATGAGTCTCCAAATGTCCTGCTACTACTTCCTTAATAATGGATTCTAGCATTTTCCCAATGATAGATGTTAGTCCAACTGGTCTATAGTTACTTGCTTTCTGTCTTACTCCCTTTTTGAATAGGGGTGTTACGTTTGCGGTTTTCCAATCCGCTGGGACCTTTCCAGAGTCTAGTGAATTCTGGAAGATTACAACCAATGCATCCACTATCTCTGTAGCCACTTCCTTTAAGACCCTCGGATGCAAGCCATCAGGTCCAGGGGACTTGTCAGCCTTTAGACCCATTAGTTTACCTAGTACTTTTTCTCTAGTGATAGTGATTGTTTTTAGTTCCTCCCTCCCCTTTGCCCCTTGATTTTCTACTATTATTGGTATGTTATTAGTGTCTTCTACTGTGACGACAGATACAAAAAATCTGTTCAATTCCTCTGCCATTTCCTTGTTTTCCATTATTATTTTCCCAGTCTCATCCTCTAAGGGACCAATGTTTACTTTAGCTACCCTCCTCCTTTTTATATATTTGTCTGTTTTTATATTTCATGCTAGTTTACTCTCATAATTTATTTTCTCCATCTTTATTATTCTTTTAGTCATCCTTTACTGGTTTTTAAAGTTTTCCCAATCTTTGGGCTTACCAGTAGTCTTTGCCATGTTGTATGCTTTTTCTTTTAACCTGATACCATCCTTGACTTCCTTAGTTAGCCATGGTTGGTTCACCCTTTTTGTGGAGTCTTTCCTCCTCATAGGTATATCTTTTTGTTGCGAGTCATAAAATATCTTTTTAAATGTTTGCCGCTGCTTATCCACCATCATACTATCTAATCTGTTTACCCAGTCCACTTTAGCCAATTCCGCCCTCATTCTTTTATAAATGCCCTTATTTAAGTTTAATACAGTAGTTTCAGACCCAAGATCCTCGCTCTCAAACTGGATGTATAACATCTGTCCTTGTTATAGTTGTTGCTGGCTGTACTCTGTTGTTATGCCACCTAGTGTGCAAAAAACAAAAATTAAAAAGGAAGGCAAATCAAAGATTTCCTCCAAAATCTGAACATTTATATCACAATGTTACAATATTATTAACAAATTGGCATGACACTCACAATCAGTGAGCCGTCTTCACAGCAGCGTAGGAGGTCCGTGATTAAATAAGGCCAAGCTCCCCTCTCAGCTGAGTCTGGACGAGGTTTACTTAAGTACATTTGTACTTAAACCAAAAGACACTAAGGGGGTAATTTTTACATTTGTACTTAAACCAAAAGACACTAAGGGGGTAATTTTAACCCCAAAGAACAGATGGATTGGGAGCGGATGGGAGGTTAAAATTACAGTTTTTTGAAGTGGGACTGCAACCCGGCTCCAACGTGCCCACTTCCAGGTTTAACTCAGGCTCATTTGGACGTGTGGGCATCTGAAACCCGGAAGTCCCGTCCCCACTTTATGCCGGCGATTGTTAAAGGGACAATGTACCTCATTGCGATAATTGAGGCACTTATTTTTTGTGTATTAAAAAGGTAAAACGCATTTAGCCTTACCTGCATGGGTTTCCCATTGCTTCTGATTCTTGTCTGGTGAGAGAAGCCGAGAAGGGCTGGATCCATGAGGTGAGTGCCTTTATTACACTGCTTGTGGGCCAGGAGGAGCAGGAGGGCTTCATCCAGGTCCAACAAGCTCAGCTGGCGTGATCAGACACCCACGATTGGCTGATCCCCCAATGTCAAACACCCTCCCGGTGGTGGATCCCACCCAGATGTCCAACCCCTTGATGGCTGAGACCCCTTCCCTACCGCCAATCTTCTGGCGACCTCCATCTCCTCCCGACCGATCTTCCAGCGGTCTCCAACTCCTCCGTGGCCTGCGATCTTCTGGCGACCTCCGATCTTCTCCATGGCTTCTGATCTTCTGGCAACTCGATCCCCTCCAGGCCCGCTGCCAGGCATGAAATCTGTAAGTAAAATTTATTGCCCGATTGCGACCCGCCAACTTACTTCCGGATTTCGCATCCAATTATCTTCCCCCCCACCCCCACACCCCGCTCCCTTCCCGGCTCCATGTTAAAATCATGCCCTAAGTATCGCTGATTCTGATGTAAGGAAAACACCATTTCTTGTTCAGTCCCGATCCCTCTCTATAATTGTCCTGGCTCAATAGATTCACTGACAAAAGAGGTTACTTTCAATCATCACTCATTGTTATGCACCCCAAGGCTCTACTGCAAGCAAATCTAAAGTGAGCTGAATTGATCATTTTGGATTAATTCACAAGTATCAACTTTTGGTCTATTTGGGCCACTTTGGCTTTTGACTACACATGTTTTATAAAAAAAATGGTCGTGTATGTGAACAGAAAAAAATCTTAAATAGTCACTTAGGTAAAGATATCTCCATAGTATGTTTCACCGCAAATCTCTTACTTAACTGATTCTTTACCAGCCAGGTTACAGTAAATGGATCTCAGAATTAAGAATGAATAAAGTGGACTTTATTTGTTTCACTCATGCAGAAAGAAGCTAATCGTCAACATCATCTTATGCTCTGCATAAAATTTTGAAAACTAGACAAGACAGCTTAAACTAGTCAATTGTTAAATTTTGGAAGGACGCCTATTGTATGGGAGGCAATTACTCACGTCACAAATTATTGTAAAGCTTTCAGGTGAACCACATAACCAGTTAATTTTACTATTTAATTTCATTACTTAAATGGTTTATTTATAAAGAATGTCAAAATTAGATAAATATTGATCATTTTTTAATACTTTTTCTTTGTCATTTTCTTTACAAATTATTCCTCATCTTTGGTCTTCCTGACCTAGCCACCTTTGCTCCCAAGAGGGTAGCCAACTTGATGCCAGACCATCACAAATGGCCCCTATAGTTAGGCACTCAGAGATACTAGAGACGGCCAGATATGATTCTCCTATTAGAATTTCCCTTCCACTGTGGAGAAATGCTGCAGCCTCTACTTAAGTGTGTGCAGATCAGATCAAGAACTGAGTGAAATCGGGACCAAATCTACAATTGACCCTCAGTCTATGGGCTCGATGTTACCAGGGCTGCAGGTTCGTGGCGGGGGGGGGCTATTGGGCGTGTGGGTAACGCACCCAGCAAAACCAGTCTGCCCCCCCCCCCTGCGCGATCGCAGCCTAATTGGATCCACTTACCTGGTCTTCCGGGCTCCCCACTGCTGATCTGCGCGTCAGGCGGGCTGCGCATGCGCAGTAAGATCTGTCAGCTGGAGGAGCTCTATTTAAAGGGGCAGTCCTCCACTGACAGATGCTGCAACAAATAGAAAAAATTACAGCATGGAGCAGCCCAGGGGGAAGGCTGCTCCCAGTTTAATGATGCCTCACTCCAGGTATCATTAGATGGGGTGAGGAGGAGGGCGAGGACTGAGATCTTCCCCCCGGCGGGTGGGAGGAAGCGGCCTGCCTCTGCCACCAGGAAGGCCTGGCTCGGGGTGGCAGAGGAGGTCACCTGCACCACCAACATATCGCCCACCTGCATACAGTGCAGGAGGCGCTGCAATGACCTAAGTAGGTCAGCCAAAGTGAGTACACTTACTCATTCCCCTACACTCCGTCTGCCACATCACCGCCCCCACCCCACATCTCCTTCTGCACTGCCAACACTACTCTGTCACATCACCCCTCATACCCACTCAAACCTCATCCTCATCTTACCTGCACTTACTCACCTCGCCAGTACTCACCCCACCACTACCACTCAACCCAATCCTCATACAATCTCATGGCTCTATCTCATACTCACCCTCTTATGCATCTCTTTCACAGTCAGCCTCACTCAACCTGCCACTACCTGTGCTGCAGCCACAGGGCATGCATCACATATGTGCAGTAGGCAGCGTAAGGCAAACGTGTTGTGAGCATGAAGGGGATGCACAAGGGTGTTTGAGGGTTTGTCATGGTTTTTACTTGTATTGAATTTCTGACCAACTCACATTACATACTATATTGGCACCACTACTGCCACATCTTTGCGAATCTTGTCTGGTTTGTGCAATAATGCCCTTTCCTGAGGATCAAAATGAAGACCCACAACTGATGCCACCCATTGTGTCACTGCAGAGTGGGTGTAGGTGTATTTGCAGGGCTCTTTTGTGCAGACGACTGAGAGACGTCGGTGATGTCCCCGGTGGCACCATGGAAGGATACGGAGGAGAAGTTGTTGAGGGCAGTGGTGACTTTGACAGCGACAGCTAAGAAGATGGTGCTCGGGCCAGCCGGGAGCAGCTCGGCATGAAGGAGGCTGCAGATGTCCACAACTACATGTCGAGTGACTCTGAGCCTCCGTGTGCACTGCTGCTCAGAGAGGTCCAGGACGCTGAGCCTCGGTCTGTGGACCCTGTGACGAGGGTAGTGCCCTCTGCAACGCATCTCTCTCTGCCTATGCCCTCCCTCCTGCTGTGCAGGTGGATGTGTCACAGCACTCTGTTGTGGAGCTCCACGTGTCAGAGGTGGACGGCGTGGCCGGCGAGGCTGGTGAGGCTGGTGATGCTGTTCGCCCTCCGAGGAGGTCATGACTGCAGCTCCGGCGGCCCCCATCCGGAAGATGTACATCTGAAGGGGTCCGCAAGGTAGGTACATGTCTCTGGACCCCGGGGTAAGTGTGCAAGTTGGTGAATTTTCTTGTCAGGAGGAGCATGGTGGAGGCCAAACTTTGTCCCAAGTGACAGAGTGGCCTCCTGCAATGAGTGAGGGTCTCCCCCCAACACCTGTCAAATGGACCTTTGCAGCTGCCACAGGCTGATGGCTGCAACACGTCCATTTGAACTGGGAGTGTTTCCCCCAGTATGGGAAACAGTCCCAGTTGTTTGTAAAATCCCACCCCTCCTCACATAATCCCTTAATCAGGTCTGTTAATGACCTGAAATAGCAAGATAAATATTCTCAAGTGGCACCCCGCTGGCTTTAATTGCCTGCGGGAGTCCCACATGCGGGGGCTGCGCGCGCACCTCGGCGCGTCTGTGGGGAACCCGGAAGTGGGCGGGTTGGAGCCGGGCTCCAGACCCGCTCCGGGATTCCCCGATTTTCGGAGCCCCCTCGCCAGGAACGCACCCGATAGCGGGTGCTAAAATGAAGCCCCATATCTCTGAGTATTAGTGTTCCACATATTTTTCATACAGCTCAACAAATTTTGTTACCGTTTTAGAACATGCAACATAAAACTGAAAAATCGTGTTAAAACCAAAGTTGCCTTTTTAAGTATAAATGAAAATATCTCCAACGAGTGCACCATTAATTGATACATAACATTTTAGTTCATCCAGTAATTGCTTTACAACCTACAATCTTCATGAAGATTAAATACGATTCTCTAAAGTTGTAGCTAATAATACAGCTAAAGTTTTTAGATATTAAAGTAAATATTCCCAGAAAACTGTCAACACATCTCCAAGAGGACTCTGATAAATAACACTCCTGTCTTCATTTCCAAAAAATTGGCCTGAAGGTGGGGTGGATCATGATACCATGTCAAAGTTGCAATATGACCCCTGCACACGACAGAAACACAATGCCCTGGAAATTGGGCTGTGCAGCACCTTTTTTTTGGCGTTACGTAGCCAACTCAGTCTCCAAAATGATAGGCAGGAAGCAAGCACACACTTCCCACTGTAAATGCAGCACACACCATATTAGGTAAACACAAACAAGAAGCGTCTTTTATCCATGCCTGAAACAGGCGTTAGACGATTTGCAAATGCAAATAAGGGGTTTAACGCCTACTTGAGGTCCCCGCCGCAAGATTGGTTTGCCCTGAGGCAGCTCACATCATCACAGGTTACACTCAGGGAAACCAATCCTACACAAAGCCTGGACAGAGTCCTCCTCCCGACCCCACATTAAAGATCCTTCCCGATCGTCGCCACTCCTGGCCCCGCGATCCCTGACCCCCAACCTCCCTCCCCCCGACCTATCACTCCCCCAGCCCCAGACCCCACGGGCTGCGGCTGGCTTTCACTACCCCACCCCCATGCCAAATCCTACAATCCCCCCCAGGCTACCAATCCCTCATGTGGCCTGCGATTTCCCCCCTCCTCCCCCCCACCCCGAGTCCAGCAATCCTTGCGGTGCGAGCAGCGGCCCAATCTTCATCCAGCTCCTCCCGCAACACTGTCTTCGGGCTAATGAGGTCCGAGGCACAAAACCCAGGGCTACTCGAACCTCTCCATTCATGCACAGGGTATGTACCCCAAGTGGGGGAGCATCCAAAAATGACTCTCCCGAATTTCTAGGTCAGTCTCTTCTATTGCACATTATAGCACACAAATGTTGGTTTCATAATTTTATTTTTTTACCCCAAAGTACCATTGCAGGAAACATTCATCTCCGGGCAGTCACTTTCCTCTCCGAGGCTGAAGTCCAAGATAACATTTTTTTGGTGGGTTGCTAGGAGCCACCTTTTTACAGCACCAAGTGAGCCTTGTCAGTCATTTGCAGCAACATCCATCTTGTCCTGAGTTTGAGCAAAAATGACAGCTGATTCAAAAGAAAGCATGAGGACAGGAAACCACAAAAGGTCCATGGTGTATTACAACAGATCTGTGACGTACAAAGGAGAGTTCAAAGGGAAGGAAGTTGTGACCAGAAGATTTCTTTGTATTCTTTTACCCATATAATCATAGAATCATAGAAAGTTACATCACAGAAGGAGGCCATTAGGCCCATCATGACCGTGCCGGCAGAAAAAGAACTATCCAGCTTAATCCCACTTTCCAGCACTTGGTCCAAAACCCAGTAGGTTATGGCACTTCAAGTGCACATCCAAGTACTTTATAAATGAGTTGAGGATTTCTGCCTCTACCACCCTTTCAGGCAGTGAGTTTCAGACCCCCACCACCCTCTGGGTGAAAAAATTTCTCCTCAGTTCCCCTCTAATCCTTCTACCAATTACCTTAAATCTATGCCACATGGTCACTGACCCCTCTGCTAAGGGAAATAGGTCCTCGCTATCCACTTTATCTAGTCCCGTCATCACTTTATATATCTCAACTAAATCTTCCCTCAGCCAACTTTGTTCCAAAGAAAACAACCCCAGCCTATCCAATCTTTTCTCATAGCTAAAATTCTCCAGTCCTGGCAACATCCTCATAAATCTCCTCTGTACCGTCTCTGGTGCAATTGCATCTTTCCTGTATTGTGGTGACCAGAACTGTACACAGTACGCAAGCTGTGGCCTAACCAAGTTCTACCATAACCTCCCTGCTTTTATATTCTATGCCTCAGCTAATAAAGGAAAGTATCCCGTATGCCTTTTTAACCACCATTTCTACCAGTCCCGTTTCCTTCAGGGATCTGTGGACATGCACTCCAAAGTCCCTTTGTTCCTCTACACCTCTCAGTGTCTCCCAATAATTGTGTACTCCCTTACCTTGTTTGCTCTCCCCAAATGTATTACCTTACACTTCTCTGGATTGAATTCCATTTGCCATTTTTCTGCCCACCTGACCAGTCCATTGATATCTTCCTGCAGTCTACAGCTTTCCTCCTCACTATCAACCACACGGCCAAGTTTTGTATTATTTGCAAACTTCTTGATCAAGCCCCCCACTTTCAAGTCCAAATTATTAATATATACCAAAAAAAGCAAGGGATCTAGCACTGAGCCTTGTGGAACCCCACTGGAAACAGCCTTCCAGTTGCAAAAACACCCGTCAACCATTACCCTTTGCTTCCTGCCACTGAGCCAATTTTGGATCCAACTAGCCACTTTCCCTTGGATTCCATGGGCTTTTACTTTTTTGACCAGCCTGCCATGTGGGACCTTGTCAAAAGCCTTGCTAAAATCCACGTACACTACATCAAACAGGTTACCCTCATTGACCCTCCTTGATACCTGCTCAAGAAATTCAATCAAGTTAGTCAGACATGACCTTCCTTTAACAAATCCATGCTGATTGTCCTTGATTAATGACGATTTATGCTATCCCTCAGAATTGATTCCAATAATTTACCCACCACCAAGGTTCGACTGACTGGGTCTATTTCTTATTACTTGGCCTATCTCTTTCTCCCTTTTTAAGCAACAGTACAATGTTAGCAGTCCTCCAATCCTCCAGCACCACGCATGTAGCCAGGGAGGATTGGAAAATGTTGGTCAGAGCCTCTGCTATTTCCTCTCTTGCTTCTCTTAACAGCCTGGGATACATTTCATCCAGGCCTAGCGATTTATCTACTTTCAAAGATGCTTAACCCTTTAATACTTCTTCTCTCACTATGTTTGTCCCATCCAATATTTCACACTCCTCCTCCCTAACTACAATGTCTGCATTGTCCCCCTCTTTTGTGAAAGCAGACGCAAAGTATTCATTTAGAACCGTACCCACATCTTCCACCTCCACACATAGGTTGTCTCTTTGGTTTCTAATAGGACCTACTCATTCCTTAGTTATTCCTTTGCTCTTTATGTATTTATAAAACATCTATGGGTTTTCCTTGATTTTACTTGCCAGTATTTTTGCATGCCCTCCTCACTTTGCTTTCCTAATTTCCTTTTTAATTTCACCTCTGCACCTTTTATACTCCTTTAGGCTTTCTTGAGCAGTATTGAGCTCTCGGTATCTGACGTAAGCTTCCTTTTTTTGCTGTATCCTACCCTGTATGCTCCATGTCATCCAGGGGGCTTTAGATTTGGGAGTTCCATCCTTCTTCTTTGTGGGAACATGTTTGTTCTGAACCCTCACAATCTCTCCCTTAAATGCCTCCCACTGCTCTGACACTAATTAACCTTCAAGTAGCTGTTTCCAGTCCACTTTTGCTAAATCACTTCTCAGCTTAGTAAAATTGGCCTTTCCCCAATTGAGAACTTTTACTATGGAAAAGTTATGTCCTTTTCCATAACTATGCTAAATCTAACTGAATTATAATCACTACCACCAAAATGCTCTCCCATTGATATTCCTTCCACCTGCCCAGCTTCATTCCCTAAAGCTAAGTCCAGAACTGCACCCCACTCCCGCAACCCTTGTTGGGCTTGCTACGCACTGGCTAAAAAAAGTTCTCCTGAATGCAATTTAAGAATTTTGCAGCCTCTATACCTTTTACACTGCTTGTATCCCAGTTAATATTAGGGTAGTTGAAATCCCCTACTATTACTGCCCTATTGTTTTTGCACTTCTCAGAAATTTGCCTATGTATTTGCTCTTCTATCTCCCTCTGACTGTTTGGGGATCTATAGTACACTTCCTGCAGTGTGATTGCCCCTTTTTTGTTCTATAGCTCAACCCATATGGCCTCATTTGATGATCCTTCTTACATATCATCCCTCCTCACAGCTGTAGTTGTTTCTTTAACCAATATTGCCCCCTTCCCACTTTTTTATCCCCCTCTCTATCTCGTCTGAAAACCCTATAACCAGAAATGTTGAGCTGCCATTTCTGCCCCTCTTTAAGCCATGTTTTAGTAATAGCTAAGACATCAAACTTCCATGTGTCTATCTGTGCCCTCAGCTCATCTGCCATATTCACTAGACTCCTTGCATTGAAATATATAACATTAAGCATTGCCAAACTCTTTTGTTGCCTATTTACTAACCTTTGCTTTCTCTGCCTTCCAAACTCACTTACTAATTTTTTCTCTTCCATTTTCAGCTCTGCTTCTCTCCCTTCTGAATCTGCGCTCAGGTTCCCATCTCCCTGCCAAGATAGTTTAAACCCTCCCCAATAATTTCTTTACTAGCTCCTTAAACTCTGCCTGCAGGACCTCATCCCTCTTTCTACCTATGTCATTGGTATCAATATGGATCACGACCTCTGGCTGCTCACCCTCCCCCTTCAGAATGATCTGCAACCATTCAATGATATCCTTGACCCTGGCACCAGGGAAGCAACATACCATCCTGAAATCACATCTGCGTCCACAGAAACGCCTGTCTGTTCCCCTAACTATTGAACCCCCCATCGCTATTGCCCTGCTGACCTTCCTCCTCCCCCCTGTACAGCTGAGCCACCCACGGTGCTGTGCACTTGGTTCTGGCTGCACTGCCTGGAGGAACCATCGCCCTCACCAGTACCGGTTAGAGAGTAAGATGCACCCAGGGGACTCCTGAACTACCTGCCTGGTCCTCCTTGTCTGTCTGGCGGTCACCCAGTCACTCTCTGCCTGCACTCTCTTAAGCTGCGGGGTGACCACCTCCTGAAACGTGCTATCCACGAAATTCTCAGCCTCCCGGTGGACTACAGTGATACCAGCCGCTGCTCAAGCTCCGAAACCCTGAGCTCGAGCTCCTCCAGCTGACGACACTTCCTGCACCTGTGGCCTTCCAGGACATGGGATGCACCCTGGACTTCCCACATGTAATTCCTGAGACTGAGGTGCCCTGCCATGCCTCTATTTATTAAACTAACTCAACTTAACAGAAATAAACTAAAGGGTTTAAAAAAAATACACTCATTAATCAGCTGCTCATCAGTCAGCTACTCAGCAATCAGTTCCGTCCCTTGTGTTGATGTCTCTTTAGCTATTTTTGTTTCTTTGTTTTTGTTTTGTGCCTCTCACCGCCGCTGCTCTTTGTCCCCGCTCTGAGCTCTCTGCTCTTGCGCTGGTCTGGGGCCTCTCACCGCCGCTGCTCTTTATCCCCGCTCTGAGCTCTCTGCTCTTGCGCTGGTCTGGGGCCTCTCACCGCCACTGCTCTTTGTCCCCGCTCTGAGCTCTCTGCTCTTGCGCTGGTCTGGGGCCTCTCACCGCCGCTGCTCTTTGTCCCCGCTCTGAGCTCTCTGCTCTTGCGCTGGTCTGGGGCCTCTCACCGCCGCTGCTCTTTATCCCCGCTCTGAGCTCTCTGCTCTTGCGCTGGTCTGGGGCCTCTCACCGCCGCTGCTCTTTGTCCCCGCTCTGAGCTCTCTGCTCTTGCGCCGGTCTGGGGCCTCTCACTGCAGCTGCTCTTTATCCCCGCTCTGAGCTCTCTGCTCTTGCGCTGGTCTGGGGCCTCTCACCGCCGCTGCTCTTTGTCCCCGCTCTGAGCTCTCTGCTCTTGCGCTGGTCTGGGGCCTCTCACCGCCGCTGCTCTTTATCCCCGCTCTGAGCTCTCTGCTCTTGCGCTGGTCTGGGGCCTCACACCGCCGCTGCTCTTTATCCCCTCTCTGGCCTCTCTGCTCTCACCGCTGCTCTCGTGCTGGTCTGGCATGATTTAAGCCCGCTATTAACATTAATCATATTTTTGTTCCACAATAATTATTCATATAGCTTTTGCTAAGTTTACTTAAAAATCAGTTCTTAACAGGCCTGGAAATCTGCAAACTTGTTTTTAAAATGTAGGCACATCTGGCCAGAAAACAGTTTAATTCATGTATTTATAAATAACTTTGAAATAGAGTAATTTGTGTTATTCAGTTTTCTATGTAGGTTGAAGCTTATTCCCAGAAATTGCGTGATGAACTTATGTCACCGTAAATGACAAGAAGCACTTGGAAAGTGGGCCTAGTAGTCTACCTATAGTTGTATTAAACATAGGAGAGTGTTTGGTCAGTCTGCTCAGGCCATGATTAGTTCAGCAAGACACTTTGTTTTTGTTTTACATTTCTTTTGCTCATCATAGATGTTCATATCTTTATCTATTTGCCTTGAGTCCCATGATTCTCCTTGTAATGTCTGCAGGAAGTGCTGCAGATCTCTGTAACATGTGGCACTAGGAATACTGGGACTTTCCAGCATAAGGAGTAATTACTGATGAGTGAGATGGAGGTACTCTCACAGTTCTTCAGATTCCCTTGTTTTGTCTTGATGGAGGTTGCCTGCCAGTAAAAAATTAATATTGCAATATGCAACCTCTCTTTCTCTTCCCTCTCCCTTGGGCCTTTCTGAATCATGCAAGAGCAAATGTTATAATGACACCCATCAAAAATCCAAATAAAATAACACAATGGGGGTGATTTTGAAACGGAGCCGGGAAGGGGGCGGGGAGGTCGAGAAACCCATTAGTACGGGTTTCCCAGATGTCCTTATGATTTTGATGTAAGGACGTCTTTTTTTTGTCGGTTTCCCGTCCAACTGACCGACTGGTCTCAGATGGACGGGAGACCAGCCAGGGAGAAAACGTGTTCAGATAAGTCTGCAGGTAAGTCTTTATTTGTATGGATGGGGGGGGGGGCATGGGGGGCACAGGTGAGCATGGGTGGGCACAGGGGCATGGGTGGGCATGGGGGCATGGGAGTATGGGTGGGCAAGGGGCACCGATGGGCATCGGTAGGCATGGGTGGGCATAGGTGGGCATGAGGGTCCGGGGTCAGAGGATCGGGGGTCAGAGGGGGAGGACCGTGGTCGGGGTTCGGGGATAGGGGGTCGGGGGATCGGGGCTGGGGGATTGGTGTCGGGGGTCCGCGATCAGGGGTTTGCAATCGGGAGGGTCCGCGACCGGGGGCCGGGAGTCCGCGATCGTTGGGGGGTCGGTGCAGGTAGGCTTGTTGGGTCTGGGGGAAGCACTCTTGCTCCTCCGGGCCCACAGGCTGTGCCATTCTAGGCACCTACCTGTTAGTCTTGGGCCTTTTCGCCTCCTTTCATGAGGCTTAAAACAAAAATGGGTACGGTAGCATAGTGGTTATGTTACTGGACTAGTAATCTAAGTCATGAGTACAATTCCCGCCACGGCAGATGGGGAATTTAAATTAAATTAATTAAATAAAATCTGGAATGAAAATACTAGTATCAGTAATGGTGGCCATGAAACCACCGGATTGTCGTAAAAACCCATCTGGTTCACGAATGTCCTATAGGGAAGGAAACCTGCTGTCCTTACCCGGTCTGGCCTATATGTGACTCCAGACCCACAGCAACGTAATTGATTCTTAATTGCCCTCTGAAGTGGACTAGCAAGCCACTCAGTTGTAAAATCTCGCTTAAAAAAAGTCACAATAAGAATAAAACCGGATGGACCACTCGGCACCGGACACGACAACGGCAAACCAAGCCCAGTCGACCCTGCAAAGTCCTCCTCACTAACATCTGGGGACTTGTGCCAAAATTGGGAGAGCTGTCCCACAGACTAGTCAAGCAACAGCCTGACATAGCCATAGCCATACTGTCCCACGGGCAGGACAGACCCACCAGAGGTGGCGGTACAGTGATATACAGTCAGGAGGGAGTGGCCCTTGGAGTCTTCAACATTGACTCTGGACCCCATGAAATCTCATGGCATCAGGTCAAACATGGGCAAGGAAACCTCCTGCTGATTACCACCTACCACCCTCCCTCAGCTGATGAATCAGTCCTCCTCCATGTTGAACACCACTTGGAGGAAGCACTGAGGGTAGCAAGGGCACAGAATGCACTCTGGGTGGGGGACTTCAATGTCCATCAACAAGAGTGGCTCGGTAGCACCACTACTGACCGAGCTGGCCAAGTCCTGAAGGACATAGCTGCCAGACCGGGCCTGCGGCAGGTGGTGAGCGAACCAACACGAGGGAAAAACTTACTTGACCTCGTCCTCACCAATCTACCTGTCGCAGATGCATCTGTCCATGACAGTATTGGTAGGAGTGACCATAACACAGTCCTCGTGGAGATGAAGTCGTGTCTTCGCACTGAGGACACCATCCAACATGTTGTGTGGCATTACCACCGTGCTAAATGGGATAGATTCAGAACAGATCTAGCAGCTCAAAACTGGGCATCCATGAGGTGCTGTGGGCCATCAGCAGCAGCGGAATTGTATTCCACCACAATCTGTAACCTCATGGCCCGGCATATTCCTCACTCGACCATTACCAACAAGCCAGGGGATCAACCCTGGTTCAATGAGGAGTGTCGAAGAGCATGCCAGGAGCAGCACTTGGCGTACCTAAAAATGAGGTGCCAACCTGGTGAAGCTACAACTCAGGACTACATGCATGCTAAACAGCGGAAGCAACATGCTATAGACAGGGCTAAGCGATTCCACAACCAACGGATCAGATCAAAGCTCTGCAGTCCTGCCACATCCAGTCGTGAATGGTGGTGGACAATTAAACAACTAACGGGAGGAGAAGGCTCTGTAAACATCCCCATCCTCAACGATGGCGGAGTCCAGCACGTGCGTGCAAAAGACAAGGCTGAAGCGTTTGCAACCATCTTCAGCCAGAAGTGCCGAGTGGATGATCCATCTCGGCCTCCTCCCGATATCCCCACCATCACAGAAGCCAGTCTTCAGCCAATTCGATTCACTCCTTGTGATATCAAGAAACGGCTGAGTGCACTGGATACAGCAAAGGCTATGGGCCCCAACAACATCCCAGTTGTAGTGCTGAAGACTTGTGCTCCAGAACTAGCTGTGCCTCTAGCCAAGCTGTTTCAGTACAGCTACAACACTGGCATCTACCCGACAATGTGGAAAATTGCCCAGGTATGTCCTGTCCACAAAAAGCAGGACAAATCCAATCCGGCCAATTACCGCCCCATCAGTCTGCTCTCAATCATCAGCAAAGTGATGGAAGGTGTCGTCGACAGTGCTATCAAGCGGCACTTACTCACCAATAACCTGCTCACCGATGCTCAGTTTGGGTTCCGCCAGGACCACTTGGCTCCAGACCGTGGTCCAAACATGGACAAAAGAGCTGAATTCCAGAGGTGAGGTGAGAGTGACTGCCCTTGACATCAAGGCAGCATTTGACCGAGTGTGGCACCAAGGAGCCCTAGTAAAATTGAAGTCAATGGGAATCAGGGGGAAAACTCTCCAGTGGCTGGAGTCATACTTAGCACAAAGGAAGATGGTAGTGGTTGTTGGAGGCCAATCATCTCAGCCCCAGGGCATTGCTGCAGGAGTTCCTCAAGGCAGTATCTTAGGCCCAACCATCTTCAGCTGCTTCATCAATGACCTTCCCTCCATCATAAGGTCAGAAATGGGGATGTTCGCTGATGATTGCACAGTGTTCAGTTCCATTCGCAACCCCTCAGATAATGAAGCAGTCCATGCCCGCATGCAGCAAGACCTGGACAACATCCAGGCTTGGGCTCATAAGTGGCAAGTAACATTCATGCCAGACAAGTGCCAGGCAATGACCATCTCCAACAAGAGAGAGTCTAACCACCTCCCCTTGACATTCAACTGCATTACCATTGTCAAATCCCCCACCATCAACATCCTGGGGGTCACCATTGACCAGAAACTTAACTGGACCAGCCATATAAATACTGTGGCTACAAGAGCAGGCCAGAGGCTGGGTATTCTGTGGTGAGTGACTCACCTCCTGACTCCCCAAATTCTTTCCACCATCAACAAGGCACAAGTCAGGAGTGTGATGGAATACTCTCCACTTGCCTGGATGAGTGCAGCTCCAACAACACTCAAGAAGCTCGACACCATCCAGGACAAAACAGCCCGCTTGATTGGCACCCCATCCACCACCCTAAACATTCACTCCCTTCACCACCGGCCCGTGAATCCGGCCACCTGGGGTTGAAATTGGAAATTAGTGAAAAATGGAGGCCTGAAGCCTCCTTGGAAGGTTTTAAGGCCCGACCTGCCTTCTGGGAGTGGGTTGGTCGCCTGCCCATCGTCCCGCCCCGGTGAAAACTGGAAATGGGCGGGCTGGAGGTGTGTTGGGGGTGGGTCTGAAATGGTGGCAATTTTCAATGCCCCCCCGCCACCAACCCACCTGTTTTTTAATTTGAAAATGTCATGAATCAAACGTGAATGATCAGCCATTTGGATTATGTGGTGTGTTATTCTATCCTCTGAGTACATGTCATTGAGTGGGATTACTTCAACAACCTATTTTTATGGTGAGGCACAGTGCTTGATGCAGTAATTTTTAATGAGTTTAGTCTTGAATTTCACATTCCAAACTATGAAAGACATCAGGAGAGTGAGTTCTGTACAAGGTCTTCATGTACAGCAATTAGTTGGTTATTAACATAAATCATTTGGTACACAAATCATTGTTCCCTCAATTTTTTTCTCTCCTCTCTTGTGGGCTCTGACTCATGCAGGTTGTTATAAATCAAAAATCTTATCCAGAAAATGCTGGAGAAGCTCAGCAAATGAGGCAGCATCTGTGGAGAAAGAGAGTTAACGTTTCAGGTCGAAGACCTTTCATCAGAACTGGAAGATGTTAAAGAGTTAAAGTTTTTAAGCAAGTACAGAGCCAGGGAAAGGCGGTGGTGGGGGGAGCTCGATCCCACTGCCGAAAACATCTTCCCCTCCCCTCCCCTTTCAGCATTCTGAAGGGACCGCTCCCTCCCCGACACTCTGGTCCACTCGACCATCACTCCCAACACCCGCTCTCCTCCCCATGGCACCTTCCCGTGTGAGCACAGGAGATGGAACACCTGCCCTTTCACCTCCTCCTTTCCCACCGTCCAGGGCCCTAAACACTCCTTCCAGGTGAAACAGCAGTTTACTTGTACTTCTTTCAATTTAGTATACTGTATTCGCTGCTCACAATGCGATCTCCTCTACAATGGGAGACCAAACGCAGATAGGATGATCGCTTTGCTGAACACCTCCGTTCTGTCCGCAAACATGACCCTGACCTGCTGGTCGCTTGCCATTTTAATTCCCCATCCCACACCGACTCTGACCTCTCTGTCTTCGGTCTCTTACACTGTTCCAATGAAGCTAAATGTAAGCTCGAGGAACAGCACCTCATCTTTCGTTTAGGCACTTTACAACTTTCCTGAAGATTGGGAGCAGTTTAGAATTCAGCAAAAAAGGACCAAGAGATTGATTAAGAGGAGAAGAATAGAGTATGAGAGTAAACTTGAGAGGAACATAAAAGTGGACTGTAAAAGCTTCTACAAGTATGTGAAAAGAAAAAGATTAGTGAAGACAAATGTAATTCCCTTACAGTCAGAAACGGGAGAATTTATAATGGGGAACAAGTAAATGGCAGAGCAATTAAACAAATACTTAGGTTCTGTCTTCACGGAAGAGGACACAAATAACTTCCCAGAAATGCTAGGGAACCAAGGGACTAGTGAGAAGGAGGAATTAAAGGAAATTAGTATTAGTAAAAAAAAGTGCTGGAGAAATTAATGGGACTGAAAGCTGATAAATCCCCAGGAACTGATAATCTGCATCCCAGAATACTAAAGGAGGTAGCCATGGAAATAGCGGATGCATTAGTTGTCATCTTCCAAAATTCTATAGATTACGGAACAGTTCCTGCAGTTTGGAGGGTGGCAAATGTAACCCCACTATTTAAAAAAGGAGGGAGAGAGAAAACAGGAACTACAGACCGGTTAGCGTAACATCAGTAGCAGGGAAAATGCTAGAGTCTATTATAGAAGATGTGATAACAGGACTCTTAGAAAATATCAACGGAATTAGACAAAGTCAACATGGATTTATGAAAGGGAAATCATGTTTGACAAACCTACTGGAGTTTTTCGAGGATGTAACTGGTAGAATAGATAAGGGAGAACCAGTGGATGTGGTTTATTTGCATTTTCAGAAAGCCTTTGATAAAGTCCCACATAAGAGGTTAGTGTGCAAAATTAAAGCACATGGGATTGAGGGTAATATACTGGCATGGATTGAAAATTAGTTAACAGAAAAGAAACAGAGAGTAGGAATAAACGGGTCTTGTTCGGGGTGGCAGGCAGTGACAAGTGGGGTACCGCAGGGATTAGTGCTTGGGCCCCAGCTATTCACAATATATATCAATAATTTGAATGAGGGAACCAAATGTAATATTTCCAAGTTTGCTGACGACACAAAACTAGGTGGGATCGTGAGTTGTGAGGAGGATGCAAAGAGGCTTCGAGGCGATTTAGACAAGTTGAGTGAATGGGCAAATACATGGCAGATGAAGTACAATGTGGATAAATGTGAAGTTATCCACTTCGGAAGGAAAAACAGAAAGGCAGAGTATTATTTAAATGGTGATAGATTGGGAAATGTTGCTGTACAAAGGGACCCGGGTGTCCTTGTACACCAGTCACTGAAAGCAAACATGCAGGTGCAGCAAGCAGTTAGGAAGGCAAATGGTATGTTGGCCTTCATTGCAAGAGGATTTGAGTATAGGAGCAAAGATGTCTTACTACAGTTATACAGGGCCTTGGTGAGACCACACCTGGAGTATTGTGTGCAGTTTTAGTCTCCTTACCTAAGAAAGGATATACTTGCCATAGAGGAAGTGCAGCGAAAGTTCACCAGACTGATTCCTGGGATGGCAGGACTGTCATATGAGGAGAGATTGGGTTGACTAGGCCTGTATTCACTCGAGTTTTGAAGAATGAGAGGGAATCTCATTGAAACATATACAATTTTGACAGGGCTAGACAGACTGGATGCAGGGAGGATGCTTCCCCTGGCTGGGGGGTCCAGAACGAGGGGTCACAGTCTCAGGATACAGGGTAGGACATTTAGGACTGAGATGAGGAGAAATTTCTTCACTCAGAGGGTGGTGAACCTGTGGAATTCTCTACCACAGAAGGCTGTGGAGGCCAAGTCACTGAATATATTTAAGAAGGAGCCAGATCGATTTTTAGACACAAAAGGCATCAAGGAGTATGGGGAGAGAGCAGGAATATGGTGTTGAGAGTCAGGATCAGCTATGATCATATTGAATGGCGGAGCAGGCTCGAAGGGCCGAATGGCCTACACCTGCTCCTATTTTCTATGTTTCTATGTTTCCGGACTCAACATTGATTTCAATAACTTCAGATCATAACCACTGCTCCCATTTTTCGGACAGCTGGTAATGGTTCTGCTGTTGCCATTCACAGCTACTCCTGACTAATCTTTTGTTTCTTAACCTATCCCATTATCATCTTCCTTGCCCTGCACCATCATCCCTTTTGTCATTTAATCACTTTTGCCCTCTACCCTATCACAGACCTTCCCTTTTGTTCTTTTCTCCCCTCCCTCCACCCTCCCTTTCCCCTGGCTCTGAACTTGCTTTAACTCTTTAACATCTTCCAGTTCTGATGAAAGTTCTTCGGCCTGAAACTTTAACTTTGTTTCTTTCTCCACAAATGCTGCGTCACTTGCTGAGCTTGTCCAGCATTTTCTGTTTTTATTTCAGATTTCCAGCATCTGCAGTATTTTGTTTTTGAAGGATCTTATCCAGACTGGTCTTTCCTAATTGGATGGCCTCCTTACCAATGTGCAAACAACATTCAAAGAAATCTTGGGACATCATAAATGGGACAAAGGAGAGCAGCTTGTCTGGGATAATTGTCTTGCAAGTACTAACAGGTGCCATTCAGCCCATCATTGAGATGGCAGAAGCAATTCGTTATTGTTTTAAAATTTGTTCATGGAATGCAGGTAAGACCACATGTATTGCTGATCCCTAATTGCCCTGAGAAGGTCGTGGTGGGCCTTCTCTTTGAACTGCTGCCATCCTCACAGTGATGGTGCACCCACAATGGGGTTAGATAGGGAATTCCAGGATATTCACCCAGCAACAATGAAGGAACATGTCAGGATGGTGTGTGATTTGGAGGGAACATGGAGGTGATGGTTTTCCCATGAAATTGCTGCTCTTGTCCTTCTCAGTGGTGCCAATGCTGTCCTTTAACATACACAGTAGTGGGGAATAATAATCCCTCTACATCATAAACTGAAAATTCAGATTTGGATGTATATACTTCCTCTGCTGACCGCGATCCCACAAGGAAACATAGGAGCTACAAATTCACAGGGGAGGAGGTAATACTTCCTTTGTACAGTGCCTTGGGCACCGCACCTCAGAACAGATATATTGGCCTCGGAAGGTGTACAGTGCAGATTCACCTTAATGGGTTGAATTATGAGGACGCGTTGCATAAACTTGGCTTGTATTCCCTTGAATTTAGAAGGCTGAAGGGTGATCTGATTGAGGTGTTTAAAATGATAAAGGGATTCAAGAGAGTAGATACAGAAGCCTAGAAATATGAGCACATCCATTTTTGTTAGGTAAGGGTATCAAGGAATATAGATGAAAGCAGGTAAATGGAGTTGAGGTACAGATCAGCTGTGATCTGATTGAATGATGGAATAGGCTCAAGGGGCTGAATGGCCTACTCCTGTTCCTATGTTCTTCCACCTGCTTTCTTTGCCACTGAGGGAGCAAGGACCTATCCCCCTTCCTGTTACATACAGATTAGTTTTTGCTGTTAGCAGTGAAAAGGTGCATCGCCCTATTATGGTGAAGTTCCACCCAACTATCACAAACATGTGGATAAAGCATCAGTGGGACATATGCCAGTCATACCCAAGGCTGGAAAAGTACCAGGCAGCCTAGGTCCTCTTCTTGGTGGCCTATATAATAAGGTTCCCATATTAAACATCACAGCACACCTTGATACAGAGAGGCAAGCTGACACATTCAGAGTACAGTTCTGCCTTCCCTGATACCCATCAATGCCCAAGCACCATAAGCACTCTACTTCAAAACAAAGTAGGATAGCCCCTAAATACCCCTGACCAACGATCATCCTTGGCCATTGCCAACAAGTACTTTGTTCCTTAAGCATCCAACACCACTCAAATATGCATATCATATGCCAGCAAACTCAATGTAGCAAAACATGTTCCCATAAATACTATCTGAACAAATTGCATGACAGCAACAGCTTGCATTGATATAGCAATTTAACATAAAACATGCCCCAAGGTGCTTCATAAATAGGCATAATGAAAACGGGCACCAATAAAGGAAGAGTTTAGGAAGTGTGACTGAAGGGTAGGTTGAAAAGATGGGTTTGAAGTTTTTAAAGGTGGTGAGGGAGGCAGGGAGTTTTAGAGAGGGAGTTCCAAAAAGTAGGACTGAGGCAGCTGAAGGCTGTGCCATCAGTGATGGGGTGAAGGGAGGAAGGGATGCGCAGAAGGCCAGAGTCAGAGGAACAGGGCATTCAGGCAGGCATTTAGGATTAAGGGAGATTTCAGAGATAGCGTTCGCTACTGAGAAGGATATGTGAATAACATCTATTCTATTACACTTATAGCTGTATACACCTTCTGGTGAAATAAAACAACGTTGAACCAGAATATAGAAAATAAGAGCATTACCATTTTAAAATGCTTTTAGTTATTTTTTAAACCCCTAAGGTGCTGAATTCCCCATAGAACATCTGCAACAGTGGCAACAACTAAAAGTCTAACAAAAGAAAAAAGAAAGACTTTCATTTCCTTTCACGACCTCAGGACCTCCCAAAGTGCTTTACAGACAATGAAGCATTTTTGAAGTGTAGTCACTTGTAGTGTAGGAAATGAAATACTTATTATGCAGCAGAATGACAGAGAATAACAAATAAGGTCTACAGTTTGAACAACCTTCTGAAATATAGATAAATGCGACAGTAGTACTGAGAAGGTTAAAAGAGTACTGCACTTGCACAATTTATTTCATCACATTACGCACTCCTCTTTCCACTCTGAGCTCACTTATTTAGCCCAGAGGCAGTGCTCAGACATCTTTTCCCTAAGAATTATGGGTAAGTGATATGACAGCAGACTTTCACTTCTTGTGCAATGTGTAACCAATGACATTGTTCCCCTTTGAAACGGATGATCTGGGTGTGCACATATAATTTCCAATGTCAATTTATCATTGCAAGCTGAGCAGCCTAAACAAGTAAGAACAGATTGCTCTGCCCAAATGAAAAACCAATATGACATTTATAGTAATTAGGCACAAAGTAATGAGTAATTAATTTAATGAAAATAATGACAATAATACTGATGTTTTGTTCTCTCTTAATGTATGTTACTTATGAGGAATCTTATTAAAATTTAAAAAAATATATGGATGTACATTATCGCTAGGAAGAGATGAAGTATTATAAATGGACTCCTTTTAAATAAATGTATAATCAAACAGTGACTCATAATATGCCATTTTTTAAATGAATTGGCTTTGTTTTATCTTTAACTGAAATTTTGGCTTATTCAAAGATTAAATAAAGGGAAACAGTTCTGGAAAGGTCCCATGTCTTCTAAAGTATGTATCCCCTACCATTCTGTTTGAAGCATAGATACACACACTGACACATCAGACTATGGATTTCCTGATTGAAGTAATCTGTGGTTGCTTTTCAGTTGTGGGAAGGAAGAAAAACAGGCAACCTATTGAAACCAAATTACAAGGCTTTGTTCGTCATCAAAAACCATTGGCTACAGCACGTAATGAAATGGCTTAATCTTTTAAAAACATCTTTGGTTAAATATCTATTTTTTTTTGCTTTTCATGGGAATGCATGCTTTGCAAAGATGTTTGAATGCCTCCAAAATACAAAAATTTAGTTCTGAAAACTGGTGATTGAAATTTAGCCCTGTGGAAAAATAAATGTTGGACAAAGAATTATATTGCAAAATGTTCTTGTGTGGAAACAACTAATAAGGAACAATTGGCCATACTGGATGTGCCAAAACCATTCCTTGAGAACAAATGGCCGATAGTCTAAAAATGCTTTTGTTCTTTATCATTTAAATGAATTATAATGTAAAGGCCAAAGTGACTGCTAATATTTCACTTTACTGACATCTGAATGTGATTTTTTGGCTTTGAGTTTTAAAAAGCGAATATTTTTTCAAAATTACTTTTTAAAGCAACAGTTAGGTGGAAGAGTTATTAAAGATAGAATAAACTTGAAATACAGTAACATAACGATTACTGGTCAGAAACAAACTAACTGCAATATAAATGGATTTCTTTGATCTTAATGTTCTAATGGGCCAGAAATTGCTGGCAAAATAACAACGAGTTTAATGCACAGGCCGTTATTAATGTGTAAATCGACCAGCAATTTGTGTCAAGGAAGCGATACCCAGCGAGTTGCAACTCACCACTAGTTGCTGGATGATTTGTGCCACTCCGCTATTAGCCACGGGAAAACAGCAGCTCACCGTCAACCTCCCCATGAGTTCCATGAAGTTGCTGTATTTGCGCAATAATTACCAATTAAACTCACTGCAGAAAGTTAGGACTGGTACTTAACAGCGTAAGTATCCTTTTAATGATAAGATTTATGTTCCTGCAATGCCATTCAAATTCTCCAACCCAGAAAGGAAACAGTTGAAACTGTGGACTCTCATTCCTGCAGGTAGTAAATTTTTCTTTCTGTCTATTTTTTCTCTCTCTTAATCCAATCTTTCTTTCCCTTTCTTTATATCTCTTTCTATACATGATTTGATTCTAATTCACCCTATTTCCTTCTCCGTTGTTTCTCTGTTTCTTTCTCAATCCTTAAATCTCATTGGTTAAGGAGATAGACTGTTGGTCCCGTTGTTCACCAAGGTCCCAGATGCTCCGTTGCCCTCAACACCCCGTTATCAGCTCACACTTCCTGCAACTTGTAGTGCAAACATTTTTCGAGCTGAAGGGTGAGGGAAAAAGTCTAACTAACGGAGCACGCCATGAGATGCAGCAAATTCAGGGCCAATATTTTTCCAATCATGTTGGAAGTAAAATTATCCAAAATAAAATCTCATTATTCACTATGTACATTAACATCTGTGCTGACAAGTCTGCATATGCTCTATCACAAATGTTCCTCTGTGATTAGGTAACGTAAGATGTATTTGTCATGGGTGGGACAGTTTCTGTCATGCATCCCTCTGAAGCAAGACACTCCCAGTCAAACTTAGTAATATAATTAAAACTGAATGGTAATCACAAGTGGGTATCTGTTCAAATAGCATAGCATCATAAATATGATTGAAAACAACAATAATATGCAACATGTTTGGGAACAAACCATACTTACAGGCCACTTTCTGTTAGTCTGTTACTGACCCATACTGCCAAGAGATCAAAATGGTGTTGAAAATCCCAGATAAGGCAATATTGCCCCTCTGTTAAGTGAAAAGTCAACTGTGAACTGAACAACACTGCTCCAGACCGCGGAGGTTTTGCTCTCAGAGGTATGCTGAATGAAAAAGGATTAAAGCACAAACTTATAGTAAAAAATGTCCTTAGATCTTTTTTTTACAAGGTCCTTGAGGTTAACATTTACATTTCTGCAATCAAAGAATAACACTGTACTGTTGACTCCAATTCCATAACTACATTTACGAAGTATTATTACATCTGTTGTGAAATGTGGCATTTGAAAAGGCTGAAAAATAAAGGTTTCTTTCATGGCAGGCAACCCTTCCCACTTTAATAGTTCAGTGGTTTAGAGGAAGACTAAAGAAATCATCACCAACATGCACTAACAGGCTTTCCAGCTGATGGCTTTGGTTAAATGAGCCTGTGGTTGAAAGCAAGTCACAGGATGCTTGCAGGTTGCATACTTTCAGGGGGCCTATTAGTGGTAGATGTTTAGCAGGCTCCATCCTGTTTGTGTTTTGGCATTTTTAAAAAAAAATCCTTTCTCCTCCTACACACTACGGAAAGAATATAGTGACTTTAAAGTATGTTTTCCATATGGAGAGGTCAAAACCACAGATTTACTGCTTAAATCACTGATTTGTGATGAGCAGTCCAATCCATATTCAATGTCTTGTTGCTTACTGTTATTTACTAAACTATTAGTCACAGGAGTGACTATAATTTTAACAGTATAAATATGATTGTAAACACGGGAAATTACAAGAATTTGCAGTGAGTTTGGGAACAAAACATATTCATGGCCATTTTCTGTTAATCTGTCATTGAGCATACGGCCAAGAGATCAGAACTGTGTGAAAAGTCGCAAATAAGTTGGATTTTGTCTTTCAACAAGGCTTAGAAAATAATGTTGACATCATGTTTGATCAAAGTATGCAATTTTGGGAAAGTGGGGCTAAACAATCATGAACAGTGGAATAACCAGATTTTAAAATCCACATCCTTGTTTCAAATCCCTCCATCGTCTTGCCCTTCCCTATTTCTGTAACCTCCTCCAGCCCTCTGCTTTCATTCAGTTCTGGCCTCTTGTGCATCCCCGATTTCCTCCGCTCCACCATCGGAGGCGATGCCTTAACCTGCCTAGGCCCTAAGCTCTGGAATTCCCTCCCTAATCCTCTCCGCCTCTTTATCTCTGTATCCTCCTTTAAGATGCTCCTTAAAACCTACCTCTTTTACCAAGTTTTTGGTCACCTGTCCTAATCCTAATTACGTGGCTCGGTGTCAAATTTTGTTTGATAACGCTCCTGTGAAGCACCTTGGGACGTTTTACTCTATTAAAGGCACTTTATAAATGCATGGTGTTGTTGTTGTTGTTATTCCACGACTGAAGAAAGCCTGATTAACTCATGTGAGAAATACAGAGTTCTAAAGGGCTTCCTATTGGGAATATATATATGGTCTTAGGGAGCCCCTGCTCCACTACTCACTTCCCAGTTCTGAAAGATTCAAGTCGACCCCAGTTGGTTACGGTGGCACATACTTTATTACAAAGAACAGTTTAATACACTCAGTATTAATGCAGAAGTTTACAGAATGGAAACTGGAGATATATTGCCCACTTCCACTCTGGGTAGAGCTTGCGCCTTGGCCTCTCGCCTCTCGCGGTCCTCATGGCCCCACCCTCTTGGATCCCATGGATCCTGCCTTCTGCAGACTTCTTTCCTTCTTCCGACATGGGCGTTCGGCTCCTGACACCACGCCCGCCTTAACAAACCTAGCCTGCCATCTCTGGAGGGATCCTCTACACTGAACCTTTGTTTGAGCTGTGTTTTTATACACTGTTAAGCAGGAAGTGGTGTGGTGAGCTGACTAAACATCCTCAGCACAGTTGATGAGGCCAGACGTAGTCCATCAGCTTGTTAAAAGGGATCCCGACTGGTCTGGCACCTGACCTGACATCGTCGACTTGCTGAGCCAATGGCAAGACTATACCCTTATCAAGAGGAGATGGCTAATGATGCTAATGACATGAGACAATGGCAAGGTACTTATCCTCATCAATATAGATGGGCTCTTATCTCTCTGGGAGAAGGCAGCCCGCCCGTTCCCAGTTGTCTCAAACAAAGATGTGGAGATGCCGGTGATGGACTGGGGTGGACAAATGTAAGGAATCTTACAACACCAGGTTATAGTCCAACAGTTTTATTTGAAAATCACAAGCTTTCGGAGGCTTCCTCCTTCGTCAGGTGACGAAGGAGAAAGCCTCCAAAAGCTTGTGAGTCTCAAACAAAGAGTGAGCTGTCGCTCTACAATACACATCCTGTAAGCTAATCACCTTAATATATGTAAACAATTTTACAACACCAAGTTATAGTCCAGCCTACTGAGTGACGGTGGCTATCCCCAGTAAAAGTCCCTGATACAGACTTATAATTTGTACTTCATGAAATATACGTTGCGTAAAAACAATTCTTTGAAATCTGTTACACTTGTAGCACACACCTGCATAATCTAACATTCCTTTTGACTGGAATAAAGGAATCCAACTTTCTGTATTCTTTTTGTACAACATGTGGACATTTAAAAATAACCACACTGCCTGAGGAAGGGGAAAGCCCCCGAAAGCTTGTGGGATTAAAAATAAAATCGTTGGACTATAACTTGGTGTTGTAAAATTGTTTACAATTTAAAAATAAAGTTATACATGAATATAGATTATTTTGCATGGGTGGCAGATTAATTCCGATTATTTTATGTAATGAATAAATTACATTCATCTCTATGCAGAGGAAAATCTGTTAAACAAGGATTAAATATTAAACTCAGAGGGTTCTCTCAGCCACGAATTGTTTCATTAATGTTTCACCAAGCCAGGCTGAATATTTAGCTCATGATGACCCAATGGTGCGAGTGATGTGATGGTGAGCACCCACTCCCTGTACTGTTGAGCATGGAGGCCAAGGGCCTGCAACACACCCAAGGTGCCTAGCCAATGTGAAGACTGCGCAAGGCTTATTAAAGCCCTGTGAAAAAAATCAAATGACTGTAAATGGAGTGCCTGGGCAGTGCTCCAGCTGCACCGTGCCCAGGAATGGGTGCTGAAGGGGAGACCCCAATTGAAAATATTTTAAAAATCTACTGCCATCCTTTCCTGATACACCCTACCATCCCTTTTGCCATGCTGCCCCTGGTCTGCCTGCCCCCAGAAAATTCTGTCAGGACCCTGCAGGCAGTCAGCGGCCCTTGACTGGCTGCTGGCCCCCAAAATTTTAACCCTCATTCCTCCAGTATTCCCAGCATATCACATATTACACGCTGGGAGTGTCATCAAGCTATAATAATGAGCTCCCCTCAGATTATGGGTTAGCTCATTGCTCTGTAGCTGCATGAAGTGCCTGAACCTGGTCCTGTTAATACTGCACAGGTCTGGATTATCAACCCTGGTTGTCTACTTATAATACATTCAAAGTTTTGTGTATAGTGTGCACGTCCTGTAAGAGTCATGCTTTAATACAGATGCAAAATAATTGTTTAAAAAAAACAAAAGAAAATTAAGTGATCCACCTTTTTGTATTTTCCTGACCTTGGGGAGAAGCTAGTAAGACTTTAATTAATCTCAGAATATGCCTACTTATAGCAATTGCACATTGTGGCCTTAAAGGGCCACAGATCCATTACAGCAGTAGAATAATACACCGCATGCCACATGGCAAAATGCTCATAGAAAGCACATTCTCAGACATACCTACTTACAACGGTGACCACACTTCAAAAGTACTTCATCGGCTGTAAAGCGCTTTGGGACGTCCTGAGGTTTGTGAAAGATGCTGTATAAATGCAAGTCTTTCTCCCTTTACCATGAGCAATTTCGCTGCAGATCTGCTGGTAAACATCATAGAAAGAAACATTTTATTCTTTCAATTATGCACATAAGTAATCCACTTCTACTTTAAATTCCTGAGACATGATATGACTGGGGTTTTGGTTGTGAAATTATTGTCAGTTTTGGCAGCTGTAAATCCACTTCCATTTCAAATTCTGGTGGAAATCAAAAATGTTAATATGTTGGTAACACTGTGGGCACCAGTTGTGGGAATACCAAGCTAATCATCATAGATTCAAGCCCCACTCTACCAAGGTCTGAACGCAGCCATGTTGTGCAAGGAAGTACTGAGCACAGGAGGGAAAATTAGATGTTGTTGGTGAAATTGGTCTTGGGCGGTGGTGCAAAATGGACGATGGCAAATCGGCCGCCCATTTTACACTCTGCCCGATTTTCTGGAGAAAATTGGGCGGTGTGTAAAACAGACTGCCAATTCGCTTTCGCCTGTTTTGCGCTACTGCCGAAGACTTATTTCACCACCGATGTATCTGCAACATGCATCTCTCACATGCCTTCTAGTAGCAATGAATGCAGTTATGGTAGCCTTGGAGCAGACGTGAGCAGAAAAGACCTGCAAGGAGATAAAAAAAGGGATGAAAGACGGTCCATGCCCCTCACTTGATACCCCTCAATAATGAATATATTAATCTACTGAAAGCAGAGTATTGGTAGTAATGACTACTAAATAAATGACACCCCAGAATATGTCAAATTTGCAACAGTAATACCACACTAATGCAGCGACGGAATTGAATTGGTAACAGAGGTTTATTTTTCTTGCAGTGGCTGAAGAAGGATTTGAAAAGATACTTTAATTCTTCCATGTTTATAAAAAGTCATATTTTTATAGTGACTTATTTACTTACTGCCAAAATCTTTTGGTATGCAAAACCATGTAAGGCTGTGGTAAGGTATGTTTATGACAACTTAACAACAGCGATATAATCCTACAAGCCTTTAAAGTAATTTAAATTCCTCAAATGTATTGACCTTGACCACAATCTTTGGTAATAGCTACTCAGTCTTTGTTTTGGGATAAAGTTACACTAAAAGCATCACTTGGGATATAAATTATTTGATATCTGTGCTTGTGCCTTCCCTTAATTCTGATACTAGAACTGAAGATTTTGGATTAATTACAGTCATTTCTTTTGATAAGCTTTGTAAAAGAGATCAAGAGGCTAAATTTCCTCTTCGGTTAGAGCTAGCATTCATGCTAATTGCCCATTAAGAAGTTATAATTTTGTGGGTTACTGTTAACAAAGTAGTTGCTAACTTCTGCCCATGATCCCAATATTGCTCCTAGGAGTAAACAGGTGCAAAGCAAGTTAGCACATTGACTTGGTGCTAAAGGCTTTTGTGTTATTGTTAATCAGGAATTAATGGGGAACTTGCAGATTCTCTCAAAATTTACTTCATTTGTATGTAACTTTAATTTCCCAGTTGAAGCTAGCATAAAAGCACCAGAAGTAACAGAGTTTGACGGTTGTGCAGTAGAAGAGATAACTTGCAGAAATAGTCAAAAAGAATGCAGCAGCAAGTCAGGAGGAGGTGAAGGAGGATGACCAGGGAGATTTGATGGCATAGGAGCAGGACCCTCAGCACTAGCTACAAGTCAATACTGTATGGCTCAGGGAGATAGGGGTTCTTTTTTTTTATTCATTCATGGGATGTGGGTGTCGCTGGCATGGCCAGCATTTATTGTCCATCCCTAATTGCCCTTGAGAAGGTGGTGGTGAGCCGCCTTCTTGAACCGCTGCAGTCCGTGTGGTGATGGTTCTCCCACAGTGCTGTTAGGAAGGGAGTTCCAGGATTTTGACCCAGCGACGATGAAGGAACGGCGATATATTTCCAAGTCGGGATGGTGTGTGACTTGGAGGGGAACGTGCAGATGGAG
This sequence comes from Heptranchias perlo, assembly GCF_035084215.1. Lineage (NCBI taxonomy): Eukaryota > Metazoa > Chordata > Chondrichthyes > Hexanchiformes > Hexanchidae > Heptranchias > Heptranchias perlo. Next base: position 50,891,498 of record NC_090329.1, read on the forward strand.
TTGTTCCCATGTGCCTGCTGCTCTTGTCCTTCTAGGTGGTAGAGGTTGCGGGTTTGGGAGGTGCTGTCGAAGAAGCCTTGGCGAGTTGCTGCAGTGCATCCTGTGGATGGTACACACTGCAGCCACAGTGCGCCGGTGGTGAAGGGAGTGAATATATAGGGTGGTGGATGGGGTATCAATCAAGCGGGCTGCTTTTTCTTGGATGGTGTTGAGCTTCTTGAGTGTTGTTGGAGCTGCACTCATCCAAGCAAGTGGAGAGTATTCCATCACACTCCTGACTTGTGCCTTGTAGATGGTGGAAAGGCTTTGGGGAGTCAGGAGGTGAGTAGCTCCAAATGCAGCTGATGACACCTCTGCAGAAAACCCATATACCTCAAGAAAGTGGAAATTTAATGAAGCATACCTCTTAAAGCATAATTTCTGATGGTTAGACAGCTCTGAGGATCAAACTTATAATATGACCTGGGGCACAATGGAAGAATAATTGGATGATGTTGCACACTGCCCACCACTTCAATTGAAAGAGGCAAATACATGTTTGTTGAAGAGGGGCAGCAACAAGCCAGGTCTCAGGAGGGAGATGAGGATAACAGTTTTATGCTTTTGCTTTAATTATGTAAAGGTCCACGTGTGAAATATGTTTGATGTAATGTGTAGCTGTGCTGTTTCATTGTGCTTTGGGCACGAGTGCACTGTGTTTTTCCCCTACACTTATCCTAAGTGATCATCTATCAGAAGGAGTAGGCATGAAGGTTTCCTTGAAGGTCTCCTGAGGATATGCTTGTGATTCTACTGGCCACTTACATGCTGCAGAGCTCGATGGCCCTGCTTGTGTGCCGGAAATAGCCTTTTCTGTCACTTGTCCAAAGGCATATGCCGCCAAGAATTGCTAGGAACTTGAGTGCCATCTGCCTGTTTCTGTGCTTCTGCACATGTTTTGTTGTTGGACGCCAAGTCCTATGCCTTACTCTCAACAGAGACTGTAGCACTCTACAATCCTGATGGTTGCGCTGATTTTGTTTCCAAGAACGTCAAGACCAGCCTTTATCATTGTCATGTATTGCGGACCTCAGTCTGTAGGATCATTCCTGAGAGATACTCCAATTGTGAGCACTACCTGTGTGCCAGAGGTTTTCCTTGCAGATGCTACTGTTGTTGCTTGCTGTTCAATGGAATTTCGCAAGGAAGGCTACCCTTGCTGTAAGATGGTGGCCAACTGGATGGTAAAATTTGCAACATATGCAGACCAGCTTGCATCTCCTTGTGCAATGAAGGTCAAACATGGGCAAGGAAACCTCCTGCTGATTACCACCTACCGCCCTACCTCAGTTGATGAATCAGTCCTCCTCCATGTTGAGCACCACTTGGAGGAAGCACTGATGTTAGCAAGAGCACAAAATGTACTCTGGGTGGGGGACTTCAATGTCCATCACCAAGAATAGCTCGGTAGCACCACTACTGACCGAGCTGACCGAGTCCTGAAGAATATAGCTGCCAGACTGGGCCTGTGGCAGGTGGTGAGCAAACCAACAAGAGGGAAAAAGCAACTTGACCTCGTCCTCACCAATCTACCTGTCGCAGATGCATCTGTCCATGACAGTATTGATAGGAAGAACCACCACACAGTCCTTGTGGGGACGAAGTCCCGTCTTCGCACTGAGGACACCATCCAACGTGTTGTGTGGCACTACCACCATGCTAAATGGGATAGATTCAGAACAGATCTAGCAGCTCAAAACTGCTGAGTGCACTGGATACAACAAAGACTATGGGTCCCAACAAAATCCCGGCTGTAGTGCTGAAGACTTGTGCTCCAGAACTAGCCGCACCTCTAATCAAGCTGTTCCAGTACAGCTACAACATTGGCATCTACCCGACAATGTGGAAAATTGCCCAAGTATGTCCTGTCCACAAAAAGCAGGACAAATCCAATCCAGCCAATTACCGCCCCATCAGTCTACTCTCGATCATCAGCAAAGTGATAGAAGGTGTCGTCGACAGTGCTATCAAGTGGCACTTACTCACCAATAACCTGCTCACCGATGCTCAGTTTGGGTTCCACCAGGACCACTCAGCTCCAGACCTCATTACAGCCTTGGTCCAAATATGGACAAAAGAGCTGAATTCCAGAGGTGAGGTGAGAGTGACTGCCCTTGACATCCAGGCAGCATTTGACCGAGTGTGGCACCAAGGAGCCCTAGTAAAATTGAAGTCAATGGGAATCAGGGGGAAAACTCTCCAGTGGCTGGAGTCATACCTAGCAGAAAGGAAGATGGTAGTGGCTGTGGAGGTCAATCATCTCAGCCCCAGGACATTGCTGCAGGAGTTCCTCAGGGCAGTGTCCTAGGCCCAACCATCTTCAGCTGCTTCATCAATGACCTTCCCTCCATCATAAGGTCAGAAATGGGGATGTTCGCTGATGATTGCACAGTGTTCAGTTCCATTCGCAACCTCTCAGATAATGAAGCAGTCCGTGCCCGCATGCAGCAAGACCTGGACAACATCCAGGCTTGGGTTGATAAGTGGCAAATAACATTTGCGCCAGACAAGTGCCAGGCAATGACCATCTCCAACAAGAGGGAGTCTAACCACCTCCCCTTGACATTCAACAGCACTACCATCACCGAATCCCCCACCATCAACATCCTTGGCGCCACCATTGACCAGAAACTTAACTGGACCAGCCACATTAATACTGTGGCTACAAGGGCAAGTCAGAGGCTGGGTATTCTGTGGCGCGTGACTCACCTCCTGACTCCCCAACTCCCCAAAGCCTTTCCACCATCTACAAGGCACAAGTCAGGAGTGTGATGGAATACTCTCCACTTGCCTGGATGAGTGCAGCTCCAACAACACTCAAGAAGCTCAACACCATCCAGGACAAAACAACCCGTTTGATTGGCACTCCATCCACCACCATGAACATTCACTCCCTTCACCACCAGTGCACCATGGCTGCAGTATGTACCACCTACAGAATGCACTGCAGCAACTCGCCAAGGCTTCTTTGACAGCACCTCCCAAACCCGCGACCTCTACCACCTAGAAGGACAAGGGCAGCAGACACATGGGAACACCATCACCTGCACATTTCCCTCTAAGTCACACACCATCCCGACTTGGAAATATATCACCGTTCCTTCATTGTCGCTGGGTCAAAATCCTGGAATACCCTACCTAACAGCAGTGTGGGAGAACCTTCACCACATGGACTGCAGCGGTTCAAGAAGGCGGCTCACCACCACCTTCTCAAGGGCAATTAGGGCCCACATCCCTTGAACTAATAAAAAAAAAGTGATCTTCTCACCAGCTGATGCTCGTGGCATATCCTCTGTTTCACTGCTGTCTCTGTGAAAGATGACTCTGCAGTGCCTGTATAAAGTTGCGGCTTAGCTCAGGAACAACCAGCCATTCTGCTCAGCTTCTTTCTCACTCAAGATCCATGACCACCCTCTGTTCTCTCATCAAACTCATAGACAATATATTCTGTGTTTCATGGTGGAGCACAAAAACTATCCAGATGAAAATCAGAATCATTGCCACCATTGCCATATATGCAATCATCAGTGTCCCTCAGTCCCTGTACAGTTTATATTGTTCGTTGTGCCCTCCATGTAGCAGATAAGGGGTTTTATTTGTGCTGTATCACTAGTCTTTAGAGACTGGTTGAAAGCATCCTCTTTTGAAAAGACCAGTACGCATTATGCAAGAGGAAATTTTGCAGCAAGAAACAAAGGTTGCAACAGAAGCCTAGATTTTCCTCTTTGGGCATTATTACTGCCAGAATGGCTCTTTATGGGTTATAGATACATTCAAGTGGATAATAATCCAAAGTCATGTCATTAGCATAACCCCAGGTGTAGATTTGGACAGCTCTAAAGACCAAACTACTGGTGGGAAAGGAAAATTGCAAATAAGTGAAATTTAAAGGTATGTGGACAATAATAGGACAGTGTCACAATAAGGGGACCAAAATTCTGGTAATCCCAAAGTGAAGGACAATGCTCAGACAAGCCACAGAGCATCCCAGCACCCAACCCTGTTTGGCTGTTGAAGTGGAGGTAGTATTGCATGAGGTGGGTGTGGAGATGGATACCATTCACAGTAGCATACCCATAGGTCAGCATTGCAGCTTGCGTGCACAGGGGTGCAACCAGGTTTCAGGCCACATCTCACCATTACTGTCACTAAATGTGCCAGCTTTCTTCAACAGATAGCCTTGTAGCCGATGGCACAGATCTGCATCTGCACCTCTGCTGAGCAAGGTGCTGAGAGCACAGTTCTCCAGCTCTTCATTGCCAGGTAGGTGTACCAGTGCTTGCAGAGATGGTTGGTAGCATCTTAGTGAGTGGCCAATCAGGCAAAATTGGCTCTTGATCACCCTGGCATGCCTTATTTCATACATGTTGTGGAGATGCCGGTGATGGACTGGGGTTGACAATTGTAAACAATTTTACAACACCAAGTTATAGTCCAGCAATTTTATTTTAAATTCACAAGCTTTCGGAGATTTTCTCCTTCCTCAGGCAAATGTTTCAAGAACTCCTTGAAGCCTACGCATTTATACATATAGAACAATACATGGTGTTTACAGACTGCCCCTGCAACTGCCCGTTGCCAAGGCAATCACCGTGTTCAGACAGAGAGGTGTCACCTGCAGAACCCCCGAATACACATTCAACAAAAAAACAAACAGGGAAAAAAAACAGAGAAAAAAAACACAGAGAGAGGCAGAAACATCCGGAAGGCAGAGAGAGCCAGCAAATGACCCATTATATTAAAAACAGATAACATTTGTTATCTGTTTTTAATATAATGGGTCATTTGCTGGCCATAGCCATAGTCATACAGAACAGAACAGACTATTGCAAAGAAGCATACCGACAACTGGACAACCAGGAACACTACAGACGGTTACCCGCAGATCCGACCAAAGAACACACCCACCAGCTCAACAAACTGATCAAGACCTTCGATCCAGACCTTCAAAGCATCCTACGCATTCTCATCCCACGTAATCCCCGCGTGGGAGACTTCTACTGCCTCCCAAAGATACACAAAGCCAACACACCCGGACGTCCCATCGTATCAGGCAACGGAACCCTGTGTGAGAACCTCTCTGGATACATCGAGGGCATCCTGAAACCCATCGTACAGGGAACCCCCAGCTTCTGTCGTGACACTACAGACTTCCTACAAAAACTCAGTACCCACGGACCAGTTGAACCAGGAACACTTCTCACCACGATGGACGTCTCGGCACTATACACCAGTATCCCCCACGATGACGGCATCGCTGCGACAGCATCAATACTCAACACCAACAACAGCCAATCTCCGGAAGCCATCCTACAACTCATCCGCTTCATCCTGGATCACAATGTCTTCACCTTCGATAACCAGTTCTTTACCCAAACACACGGAACAGCCATGGGGACCAAATTCGCACCCCAATACGCCAACATTTTCATGCACAAGTTCGAGCAGGACTTCTTCACTGCACAAGACCTCCAACCAACACTATACACCAGATACATCGACGACATTTTCTTTCTATGGACCCACGGCAAGGAATCACTAAAGAGACTACACGATAACATCAACAAGTTCCATCCCACCATCAAGCTCACCATGGACTACTCCTCAGAATCAGTTTCTTTCTTGGACACACGAATCTCCATCAAAGACGGGCACCTCAGCACCTCACTCTACCGCAAGCCCACGGACAACCTCACGATGCTCCACTTTTCCAGCTTCCACCCTAACCACGTCAAAGAGGCCATCCCCTATGGACAGGCCCTGCGAATACACAGGGTCTGCTCAGACGAGGAGGAACGCGATGGACACCTACAGACGCTGAAAGACGCCCTAGTAAGAACGGGATATGACGCTCGACTCATCGATCGACAGTTCCGACGGGCCACAGCAAAAAATCGCATAGACCTCCTCAGGAGACTAACACGGGACGCAACCAACAGAGTACCCTTTGTCGTCCAGTACTTCCCCGGAGCGGAGAAACTACGCCATGTTCTCCGCAGCCTTCAACATGTCATCAATGAGGACAAACACCTCGCTATGGCCATCCCCACACCTCCACTACTCGCCTTTAAACAGCCACCCAACCTCAAACAGACCATCGTTCGCAGCAAACTACCTAGCTTTCAAGAGAACAGCGTCCACAACGCCACACAACCCTGCCACGGTAACCTCTGCAAGACATGCCAGATCATCGACACAGATACCACCATCACACGAGAGGACACCACCCACCAGGTGCATGGTTCATACTCCTGTGACTCGGCCAACGTTGTCTACCTCATACGTTGCAGGAAAGGATGCCCCAGAGCATGGTACATTGGCGAGACCATGCAGACGCTGCGACAACGGATGAACGGACACCGCGCAACAATCGCCAAACAGGAGGGTTCCCTCCCAGTCGGGGAACACTTCAGCAGTCATGGACATTCATCCACCGACCTTCGGGTAAGCGTACTCCAAGGCGGCCTCGAGACACACGACAACGCAAAATCGTCGAGCAGAAATTGATAGCCAAGTTCCGCACCCATGAGGACGGCCTCAACCGGGATCTTGGGTTCATGTCACGCTACACGTTACCCCACCAGCGAACAAATGTTATCTGTTTTTAATATAATGGGTCATTTGCTGGCTCTCTCTGCCTTCCGGATGTTTCTGCCTCTCTCTGTGTTTTTTTTCTCTGTTTTTTTTCCCTGTTTGTTTTTTTGTTGAATGTGTATTCGGGGGTTCTGCAGGTGACACCTCTCTGTCTGAACACGGTGATTGCCTTGGCAACGGGCAGTTGCAGGGGCAGTCTGTAAACACCATGTATTGTTCTATATGTATAAATGCGTAGGCTTCAAGGAGTTCTTGAAACATTTGCCTGAGGAAGGAGAAAATCTCCGAAAGCTTGTGAATTTAAAATAAAATTGCTGGACTATAACTTGGTGTTGTAAAATTGTTTACAATTATTTCATACAATGTAACTTAAAACAGGGTACAAATACACACATGGCAGCATGATATCTTTGCTATAACGGAAACCTGGCTTAAAGAGGGGGATAATTGGCAGCTCAATATCCCTGGATATAGAGGTTTCAGGCAGGATAGAGTGGGTGATAAAAAAGGAGGGGGGGTAGCATTACTTGTTAAAGAATCAATTACAGTTGTGAGAACAGAAGATATGCTAAATGGATCATCAATCGAGGCCATTTGGGTTGAGCTAAGAAATAAAAAAGGGGCAGTCACACTACTAGGAGTGTACTATAGACCCCCGAATAGCGAAAGGGAGATAAAAGAACAAATATGTAAGCAAATTTCTGAGTGCAAAAAAAAGAGGGCAATAATAGTAGGAGACTTCAACTACCCTAACATCAACTGAGATTCAAACAGTGTGAGGGGCACAGAGGGTGCAAAATTCTTGATCGGTGTCCAGGAGAACTTTTTTAGCCAGTACGTGACAAGCCCAACAAGAGGGGATGCAATTCCAGATTTAGTCCTGGGAAATGAAGATGGGCAAGTGGGTGAATTGACAGTGGGTGACCATATTGGGGATAGTGACCACAATTCAGTTAGTTTTAGCATCATTATGGAAAAGGACGGAGTTAAATCAGGAGTAAACGTTTTAAATTGGGGGAAGGCAAATTTTACAGAACTAAGAGGTGATTTGGCAGAAGTGGACTGGACACAACTACTTGAGGAGAAATCAGTGGCAAGCCAGTGGGAGGCACTAAAAAGTGAAATTCTACGGGTACAATGCAGACACATCCCCTCAAAGAAAAAGGGTGGCACTGCCAAATTCAGAGCCCCCTGGTTGTCTAGAAGTATACGGGGAAAGATAAAGCAGAAAAAGAAAGCTTAAGACTGTCACAGAAAACTAAATACTGCAGAAAGCCTAGAGGAGTAGAGAAAGTACAGGGATGACATAAAAAGGAAATAAGGAAAGCAAAGAGAGAGCATGAAAATATATTAGCTACTAAGATTAAAGAAAACCCAAAGATGTTTTATCAGTACAATAAGAACAAGAGGATAGCTAAGGAAAAGGTGGGACCTATCAGGGATGGTAAGGGTAACTTGTGTGTAGAAGCAGGGGATGTGGGTAGGGTTTTAAATGAATATTTTGTCTCCGTATTCACAAAGGAAAGGGATGACATGGTCTTAGTAGTTAAAGAGGAGAGGTGTGAAATATTGGATAAGGTAAACATAATGAGAGAGGAAGTACTAGAGGGACTGGAATCCTTGAAAGTTGATAAGTCACCAGGGCTGGATGGATTGTTTCCTAGGCTATTGAAGGAAGCCAGGGAGGAAATAGTGGATGCTCGGAGGATCATTTTCCAATCCTCACTAGATACAGGGGAGGTACCAGAGGACTGGAAGACTGCAAACGTAGTACCATTGTTTAAAAAGGGTACGAGGGAAAGGTCGAACAATTATAGGCCGGTCAGTCTTACCTCAGTGGTGGGCAAACTATTAGAATCAATACTGAGAGATAGGATAAACTGTCACTTGGAAAGGCATGGTTTAATCAGGGATAGCCAGCATGGATTTATTCAGGGAAGGTCATGCCTTACAAATCTGATTGAATTCTTTGAGGAAGTGACAAGGAGGATTGATGAGGGGAGTGCAGTGGATGTTGTCTACATGGATTTTAGTAAGGCATTTGACAAGGTCCCACATGGCAGACTGGGATACAGGGAAATGTGGCGAATTGGATCCAAAATTGGCTCAGTAACAGGAAACAAAGGGTAAAAGTCGATGGATGTCTATGCAAATGGAAATCCGTTTCCAGTGGTGTGCAACAGGGCTCAGTGTTGGGTCCCTTGCTGTTTGTGGTATATATTAATGATTTTGACTTGAATGTAGGGGGCATGATTGGCAAATTTGCAGACGACACAAAAATTGGCCGTGCAGTTGATAGTGAAGAGGATAGCTGTAGACTCTAAGAAGTTATCAATGGGTTAGTGGAGTGGGCGGAAAAGTGGCAAATGGAGTTCAACCCGGAGAATTGTGAGGTAATGCACTTACGGAGGGCAAACAGTAAAAGGGAATACGCAGTAAACGGGAATATATTGAGAGGGGTAGAGGAAGTGAGAGACCTTGGAGTGCATGTGCACAGGTCCCTGAAGGTGGCAGTACAGGTAGATAAGGTTGTGAAGGAGGCATACGGAATGCTCTCCGTTATTAGTCGAGGTATATAATACAAAAGCAGGGATGTAATGATGGAACTGTATAAAACGCTGGTAAGGCCACAGCTGGAATATTGTGCGCAGTTCTGGTCACCACATTACAGGAAGGACGTAATTGCTCTGGAGAGAGTGCAGAGAAGATTTACAAGAATGTTGCCAGAGCTTGAAAATTGCAGCTACGAGGAGAGATTGGATAGGCTGTTATTGTTCTCTTTGGTGCAGAGGCAGCTGAGGGGAGACTTGATTGAGGTGTACAAAATTATGAGGGGCCTAGGTAGAGTAGACAGGAAGTACCTGTTTCCCCTAGTGGAGAGTTCAAGAACTAGAGGACATAGATTTAAGCTGATTGGCGGAAGGATTAGAGGGGATATGAGGAAAAACTTTTTTACCCAGAGAGTGGTGAGTGTATGGAATTCGCTGCCCGAATTGGTGGTAGAGGCAGGGACCCTCAACTCTTTTAAAAAGTACCTGGACCTGCACCTAAAGTGCTGTAAGCTCCAGGGCTACGGACAGGGTGCTGGAAGGTGGGATTAGAATGGGCACCTGGTTGTTCTTCGAGCCGGCACGGACACGATGGACCGAATGGCCCCCTTCTATGCTGTATCTTTTCTATGGTTCTATGGTTCTATGGTTCTAAAACATGGCATATTGTGAATAGGGTACTTCCAAGAAAGTAACGAGCATTAGTTAGGCATTCTCATAACTTAGTGATGCCATCAAGTCTGCTGTCCCAGCTTCCTGTGGACAAAAGAGCCTCAGCCAACACTAATCCTACCTACCTATCCTTCCCTAGATCGTTTTCTTCTTTCAGGCTCTGGATAGTGAGATTCCCAAAGAAGATAGTCTTTCTGTCCTGTAGAAGCATTCCCTCATTCCCTCACCTCCTTCCACAATAATCTGCAGCGCCTTTTCATTACAGTGAACTTTTTGGGATCTTCTTACTTTTCTAATGTATATTCAAATGTGCAAACTCCACCTATTTGGATAAGTAATGAGTGACTCCACAGCATTATTGCAGGCGTGTACTGATTTGCTTCTCAGTTGTGCATTAGTTGCATCCAACCTTTAAGATGACACTAAGTTAAGCTGTGCATTCCTTTGAATGCACTAAAAAGAGAAAAAAATCTCTCATTTAATACATTCTAAGATAAATTTTGTGTTTCCCTTTTTTTCACATAATTCCCCAAAAGTGATGATATTCATTGACATTTTACTGTACTTCACAATAGCCCTCTACTGTAAACCTTCTGACTTCCTTTGCCCTGCAATGCAGAGATCCCAGAGTGTGCTCACATATTTTTAAAACAGGTATAGCCACTGTAGGCTGTGCTGACACAGCTTACTTCAGTCATTTCATGAAAAAAAGATTTGTTTCCATAGAAATCCCAAAGTTGACATATCCCAGTGTTGGGATAGCACAACACCCAAATATGGCTAGTGTTTATTACTGTCAAGATTTATATTATTTATCGAGTGGTCACATCTTTTTCAGCTTATGAGCCACTTTTCTGAAAAAATATATGTATAGAAATTACACATTCTAACATCATGTTAATATCTAGAATGTACTTTCCAAAATAAAATATAATCATTTTTGAACAATCTAAGCGAGGAGTTGATGTTATCTTTAATGTAATTTATATACAACAAGGGAGCTTATTGTGCCTTGCAGGGTTCCAGATTCCACATACCTCCTTTAGTGAGTTTCCATCTATCACAGCATATTCTGTCCTGTAGCATTCTCTTATCTGCTCTATCATTTTGCTTTTGATGCCAATAAGAAAAGTTTATGTAAAAACCTTTGGTACAAAGTGCTTTTGAAGAATCTAGTATTAAGAGGTCAGACTGCTCTTTTCTGCAGAGAATTCTTATTAAATCAACGATTAATAGTAACTGGATTTCACACGAGTGCTCCGAACACCAACTATGTTGGTAATGCTCAAAAAATCAATGTCTACCGAGGTGGCCCATTATGAAAAAGAAAGAAAAAAAGAAAAGAATGAAAAAAAGAGAAAGACTTGCATTAATATAGCGTCTTTCACAACCTCAGGACGTCCCAAAGCACTTTACAGCCAATTAAATACTATATGAATGCAAGTCTTTCTTTCTTTATAGTCTTCTATTGCTCCTACTGAAGACCAAATTAGAATTTTAGTAGAACAGATATACTACAGAAAAAAACACCAATCTGTTATCCTTGTCTGAGGGAAAATTGCATCTTGTGGCGCTATTTTGAGTTGATCAAATTTCAATTAAGTATACAGTACAATCATCATACACTGGAACTACTTTTCAAACCTCTCCCACCAACCCTTCAGAACATCCACTTCAACTCAACTCAGCCTCAAAATAGTCCCATAGTTTTAGTTACCAGTTATATATATTACTGTTTTGAATTTAATTTTTGGGGGGCAAATTTTAAGAAATACACTAACTGAAAGAACGTAATTTATACTTGATATGAAGAGACATCAAATCAAATTAAATTACAGGGAATAATTAAACATTAAAAATAATAGATATAAAGAAGGAAATAGGCCCAGATATGATTTACTACAACCCAGAGGAAGTGGCTGATTATGTTGAATCAATTTTGTCATTTATTTTCTATCGGTCTTTGGAGACCAAAGAGGTTCCGTATGGCAGAGAGCAGCAAATGTTTACAAATTTTTGAGAAAATCATTAGTATCCAAGTACAGACCAGAAATTTAACCTGACATGTGAAAATTGTTAAAATGGCACTATTCAAAGAGCAGGGGAGTTATCCCAGTGTCCTGGCCAACATTTATTCCTCAACCAACACCTAAAACACATCATCTGGTCATTCATCTCAATGCTTTTTGTGGAACCTAGCTGTGTGCAAATTGGCTGCTGTGTTCCCTACATTACAGCAGTGAGTACACCTCAAAAGTACTTAATTGGCTGTAAAGCACTTTGGGGCGTCCTGAGATTGTGAAAGGTGCGATATAAATACAAGTCTTTCTTTCTGTCTTTCTTTTCCTTGGTGAGAAGCCACAGCCATTTTGAGGGTGGGGCTCATTTCTATTTGATTGGGGAGCTGCAAGAGCTGAATCAGCACTCACAGGCAGCTCACTGATCGGGGTGGGAGGGAAGTCCAACAGTTCTCCCACGGAACCGAGCCGGAAGTAATGGGTTAAGGGGAGGGGGGGGGCAATCGCTGGGGGGTGCAGACAGGCGGCAGTGGGTGGCAAAATTCATGCTCCTCCTGGCCCCACAAAAATCAGTGCCAGAGCTTGTCTGACCATATTTTTTGAGTGGCATGCAGCGGTCCCTTTAAGGTGTAGGACCCCATTTTGCATATTAGAAATAGGCTCCCACCTGAAACTGGCCAGTGCATAGGCCATCCCGGTGAAGGTCCTTAGCAAAAACAGTTCAGGAACAGGAGCAGAGCTTTAATTTTCAGGGCTGCAATTTTCAGGGCACTATTGCCCCCTTCCCGCCAGGAGGAGGCCCTCAAAATTGGAGCCCTAGTCTTTGATTCTTCATCTTCAATTGTCATGTCTGGATAACGTTTTTTTCCCTCAACTTCTTCTTATGTCTGGTTTTCATATATGCTTCTAATTTTTCCTTAAATTATGTGTTTATCATCTAGTTGTACATAATTTACTGTGTTCAATAAGCACCTGTGTATGAAATGTAGCAATCCTCACCTATGCTGTCTCACACAGAGATTTGTTTGTTTAGCAAACATTTTATGCGCCGATAATATAATTCTTATTGAATTGTGTCATTGTACTGAGAGAACAACATGACATTTCTGCATGTGATGTTATCATGATAAAAATTATATTTGGCTGTTCCAGTTCTCCATCATGGTGAGAAGGAAATGCCACTTTAAAACTGTATTCCTCACAAATTGTTCCTTTAAATACAATTTCCAATCTTGCTTTGCAGATTCTTTTTCTCAGATCTGTTTCTTTTTAACATACTTTAAAGTTCAAGTCCAAGCTCAGTTAATGACTTAATTTACTGGCATCATTAAGCCTTGGCCTGTAGTTTCTTTCCTGCTCTTCATGATGATGCTGTTTTCCAGTCCAGTACTCAAGCTGTACTGATCAACCGTTTTTCTTTAATAAGCTGCTTGACATTAACTTCAAATTTTGAGTTCTTAATTTTTTTTGGACTCATTTAAGTGTTGTTGTGTGCCAGAGTATGGAAATTACACTCTACAATATTAGTGTACAAATACTGAATGTGCTCATATGAAATTCCTTTGTCCCCTCTTTCAGCAGAGATATTAAACAGTCAAGCTCCCCCCATGCATTGAAAATACTCCTTTAGGTCATTAAAAAGTTCCTCAGTCTGTGTTAAATAGGTTATTCTGTTGTTAATTTTATATGAGCCCCAATTTTAACTCAGGGCTGAGTTCGTGTGGGTGCGGAGGGGGTGAATGTCAAGCTGGCCTGGCCATGCTGGAGTGAGACCTGGACCATTTTAACACCTGGGCCTCATTTCCGTCTCCCAGGTGAGTCTCCCGTTTGATTCCGGTGGGATTTAGTACCTGGCTGGTGGGCCGGAGTGGGATTTCAGGTGTCAGGGCGCCGCTGCGGGGCACCGGCAGGAACTGTCAGGTATGCACGGGTTCCAGACATGATCACGGTTGGAAGTGGGGTGGGGGGAAGCCCAGGGCAGGTGAGCCCCAAGGAGTGGTCCATGGTGGGCCCTGGAGGAGTGCTCCTTCTGGCCCGCATGGAAACTGTAAAGAATTGAAAAATCTTACCGCCTCAGCCCTATTCTGGGGCTGCTCCTTCCTGCCGCCAGCTTTCTCTTGCGAGCCCCACACAGATTGTAGGCCTCGTGACTGCCTATAGTTAAAATCCTACATCATAGGACTTTTGCATTCTCACGAGGCCCTTGCCTGCCTGCAGAGTATGGCTCACACGCTACCCGAAACCCACCAATTAAACTGGCAGCGGGCGTGAATGATGCGCCAACCTGGAGGGGAGGATGTTTCATCTATTTTAGCCCCCCACATGCCCTGTTCTAGTTGGGAACAGGGGTTTAAAATCAACCCTATACTTTTAAGTAGCGGATTTACAGTGAAATAAAAACAGAAAATGCTGGAAAACATTCAGCAGGTCAGGCAGCATCTGTGGAGAGAGAAACAGAGTTAACGGTTCAGATCGATGATCTTTCATCAGAACTGGGACAAGTTAGATATTTACTCGCTTTCACAGACACACCTCTTTCCTCAGCAACTTTAAAAACTGTTAAATCTCTAACTTCTTCCAGTTCTGATGAAAGGTCATCGACCTGAAACATTGGCCTCGATTTTACCTCCGCCCTTTCCCGACGGGTGGAAGTGGGTTTGAGGGGGGGTTAAACTATCAGGATCGGGCAACCCGACCCCAACCCATCCCTATTCCTGCCGCTTTAAATTTTAAAGTGCAGAAATCAGGCCGTGGATGAGGCTCCCGCAAAAGGCAGGCGTGAGGCTGTAGGATTCCCGGCAGCTGATCCGAGGCGGGAAGTAAGTGGCTCTTTCAGCACTCCTTATGGGCAGGAGTGCTCCCCCCAGGCTCCTCAAGGAAGCCTTCGGCCTCCCCCCCCAGTCTTCCTGATCACGAGCATCCCTCCAGCTCTCCCGATCGCCAGCTTCCCCTCAGCTCTCCTGATCACGGCCCGGAGCTGATGCTTCCTTCCCGTTGCCAGGGACCGTCCCCAAGTGTCTCTGCCTGCGGCCTCCTGATGCTGGTGCTCCCTCACACCCACCAGCCAGGCTGTCAATTCAGCCAGCCGAGATCGGCAGGGCATCCGCTTCCCCGGACTTGCTTGGTTTCCCCTGCTCTACCGCGCTCCACCGCACCATCCCCACCTCCCCATGAATATCGGGGACATTAACTCTGGCTCTCTCTGCACAGATGCTGTCTGACCTGCTGAGCGTTTCCAACATTTTCTGCTTTTATTTCAGATTTCCAGCATCCGCAGTATTTTGCTTTTGAATTTACAATGAAAGTTGTCTCTTCACTACTACAAAATGGGAGAATGGCTATAAGAAAGGCGGAATTAATTTGATAAGGAATCAGTTAAGTTGAAGGTACTTTAATGATGAGGAAGCATGTTTAAAATGCTATTTGATTAGCAGGTATAGGAGGATCAAATTCAACTCAGTTCTGCAGGCACAAAGGTCTGGAAAAACAGACTGGAGGTCAGGTTCTACATTACCTCGGATGGCCAGGGTTTTCCTGGGGGATGGGCGGAGCTTGTCTGCACCTGTAGTAGGTATAAGCACTGAAATGAGAAAGGAGCGGATTTTCCTGGCTGCCCACCTAATTTTGACTGGTGGCAAGTTGTCCCAGCTCAGGGACGCCAAGGAAATATGGCACTTAGGCTTGCCACTGAACATCTGCCAATCAGTGGGCCCGCGGGGACCTGGGGAGAGGCAGGACTGAAGTTGGAATTTTATAAGAAGTTTTACCCCTCCCTCAGGATGCCAAGGAAGGAGATATTAGGAAGGGCAACCAAAAACCTAGTCAAAGAGGTGTGTTTTAAGAAAGGTCATAAAGGATGAGAGGGCGATGAAGAGACAGGTGAATTTAGGAAAGGAATTTGAGAGCATGGGGCCTAGGCAGTTGAAGGAATATCCTTAATATGATGAAGGATCACTCAGTGGGCTGAGATAACATTCCCTTACTCCAGGGTTAGTGTGTTACTTCAGCCTATTGAGTGTCTTCCTTCAATGCTTCTTCAGCCCAATGACAGTGCTCCAGCAATTGAGAGTGTTCTCTCGGCCCATTGAATAATCCACCAATGGGCTGAGGAATCACTCTCTAAGCATTGAGAATTTAATGTACAAAGGAAACAATTCCAATGTGAAGAAGAAGCTTTCTTAATTACTAACCAATCTCAGGGGGGGGAGGGGAGGGGAGGAGAAAGAGCCGCCAATGACCTGAAGGTTTTGTGAGGCCAAGAGCAACATTCATACTCCTCCTGGCCCCATAAAAAAACTTTTAAAAACCCCAAAATATTACCTTTTCCTAAGTGGCCTGCAGCAGTCCCTTTAAGGACTGCTGGTTAGGCTGCTCAACACCTGATACAACTGGGCCTAGAGTGCACAGCGTACACTCTATCCATTTGTACATGGAAATTGCAATCAGGGTTTGGGGTGGTCCTTACAACCGTCCTCAATTTGCATATTTAAACAGCTACCCGCTGTTTTTGGAGTGGGAGTGCTGGGTGCCCATTTAAAGGCCTACTTAAAAACTCAACCAGGCAAGCCTAGGGTATCAAAGCAGTGCCCACCTGATTTTCCTCTGCCGAACACTTGTTTTGCAGGTGAGAAACAGGCGGCCAGTATTATTCATACAAATAAAATGTCAAAAAATAAGTTTAAAAAAAAACTGCCAATTAAAAAATGGTTACACAGATTAAAAATGTGCATACCTTAAAGAACAATCTCCCAGGTGGGCAGTAACTTTTCTGGGGGTCCCACACAAACAGCAGCTCTTTCCAATTTAATGGTCAGTACCAGTACCACCTAACCATTAGTTGAGAACATTTCTGGATTGAGTTGAGCTCTAGTAATGTCACAGAAGCAAGTGGTATTGCTACACAGTAATCAGGACTCATTATTTCCCTCCTATAGTGATAAAAATTAATTAAAATTTATATGAAAAATATTCATGGCCAGCTGTGAAATCTTATTTCTACTTTTACTCATAAGGCTTAAGTAACAATAAATGACTGGCCACGTACCACTGTATTTCATGCCTGTGGGCTTGTGTAATTAATCAGTCAGATCTGGTAAAGACCAAGTTTATAAATGCGGCAGAATTAGAGACCTTTGATAAATGGAATGATATTATCAATCCATAAACGTAATCTCAAAGCATTGCCTGCATAGGAGGATTAAGATAAATCTGATGTTCAACGAATGTATGAAAAAGGACCATCTGTGCATCAACTCCATTCCATTCACACATGGTGCAGCCCATGTGCACCATTAACTTATCCCTCCCCCCCCCACCCCCGCTCTGTTATGCAATCTCCTGGGAGGGGCAAAAAAAGAACAAAAAACCTGAGACCAAGCAATGAAACCTCTGGAAAATTCCTCTCAAAACGCCAGAGGCAATCAAACAAGCTCCAAGAGACCACAGCGACTCATTAGTGTCTATCAGCACTTGCCAATTTAATTTTGCACTTGAATTGTGGCTACAGTAATGTTAGTAATGTGCAAATTTTGAGTTTGTTTATAACTGGCCCCTATCCAACACCAGATTGAACTGACTAAGCCACATGATTGAAATGAGAATCATTTATTCAAATCTCTATTTTCTCTGTTGTAGCTCTTTGTGAAAAGAGAAATCAAACTGTTTGGATCAACAGGTATGAAGGGGTGAACTCTCACTGTACAATGGGATCTTGATGGAATTAAACAGGGAATTAATTTTACAAGACTCCACCTCAAGCAAATGCTGGGCAACTCAAACTAGTAATGTAGAGCTTCATCTAGAAGCCTGTCAAATTGTTAGCTTGAGCTTTATTACGCAATGGCACCATTTCCATTGTCAAAATGTTATTTTCACTGACTCCTGCCAATTATAAGTGACATTATCATGAAGCACAATGAGTAATACGCTTGGAGGTAATTTTAACTTTGTGCGATATTGTAAAATACGCGATAGCAAATCGGCAATCCGTTTTACATCACTCCCGATTTTTATTTCCATTGACTTCAATGGAAATCAAAATCAGAGGAGTTGTAAATCAGGCTGCCGATTCACTGTCGCCTGTTTTACATTATCACCCAAAGTCAAAATTACCCCACTTGACTTTTCCAGAACTAAGAGATTAATGTTCCCTTTTCAAAATGGCAACCATTCCCCTTAAAGGATAATAGCTGATTGTAATCCATTACCACTCACTTTATAGCCCAGCAATACTAACATATCAACGTGCAAGTGTTAATTTTAATGACAGCTTAAAACATTTAATTTATACCACCTGTCATCACACTCTAGCTATTCGTCTAATGCTGGAATTCTCTGCATCCTCATAGCATGCTCCACAAACTGTTTTACAATCTTAAGTGCCCTATCTGGATACATGTAACGACAGTTGACTGGGTCTATATTACAATGCTGCAACACAAACAAAGAGTTTTGGTGGCATCATAAGATGCAAGACCAGAGCTTGAGCACTTTAATACATCTCTAGAACTTTAAGTTTGTAATTCAGTGTTAAACAAATTCCCAGCCAACTGTTATGTATAAGACACAGAATGTAGTCATGGGGCAAAAATTCCGCCAGAAGTTGCAGGAGTGCATATCCCAGAATTTTTACCCCCTTAAATGCTATATAGGGCAGTAGCTATTGAGTCAACACCAAGAAAGGGAAGGAAAGTGGGAAGTAGGTACTGGAAGCAGCAAGAACACAGTCAAAGGGGAGGGTTTTAGGAATTCTTGAAAGCAGGGAGGGAGTTGGCAAAGCGGAGCATTGGGAGGGGGCAAGATGGCTGAAGGACTGGATGCTTGCCGGTGGTGGAACAAAAGGAGTAGGGAATGAGAAGTAGATCAGTGTAGGAGGATTGAAAGCATGTGCAGGGACATGTGGCTGGAAGAAATGACAGAGATAGGGATGGACAAAGCCATGGGGGGATTTGAAGATAAGGATGCAATATTATGGAACACTTGGGAAGACCTCCTCCTAAAACCCATGACCTGCACCACCTGGAAGAACAAGGACAGCAGGTGCATGGGAAACCATCACCTCTAAGTTACTCTCCAAGTCATCCCGACTTGAACATATATCGCTATTCCTTCAATGTCGTTCGATCAAAATTCTGGAAATCCCTAACAGCATTGTGGGAGTACCTTCACCATCTGGACTGCAGCAGTTCAAGAAGGCAGCTCACCACCGCCTTCTCCAGGGCAACTAGGGCTGGGCAATAAATACTGGCCTTGCTAGCGATGCCCATATCCCAAGAATATTAAAGCAAACTTGTAGTACATTGAAGAATATATTGTAGAGTGGCCAGGCATTGCTGGATTTGCTTGACAATCTTCCAACAATATAATCAAAACCTCCACCTTCCCCATCCACACACGTAGCATCACATTCCAAATCCACTGGTGATTTGTGTTTAGCATACTTGTTATGAAGACCTTAGACATCAATCTGCCAAATCAGAATTGGCTTTATATTGTGAATTCATGTCTGTGGAGCCTCTTAACCAAGTTCTTGGAACTAATTCAACTTATAACCTTTGCAAATTCAGCAAAACTCTAAGATTAAAATAGAAAACCCTCGTCACTGTGTTCTGGCTTATTAGAATTTATCACATGGCATCATACAATCTCCTAATTTTTGGTAAGTGGAAAAAAATTAATAGTCATAAAATCATTGGCAGCATATGCCTAAATTTCTGATGTGCTCTTAAAATTATCACTCCTAAAATTATCCCTACCATGGCAGAGTAGAGGCAACTTTATTCTTCATCTGGTTTGTGTTATGCCTGTATATATAGATGGTAGCCATGATGTGGAGATGCCGGTGATGGACTAGGGTTGACAATTGTAAACAATTTTACAACAGGTGAGGAAGGAGGAAGCCTCCGAAAGCTTGTGAATTTAAAATAAAATTGCTGGACTATAACTTGGTGTTGTAAAATTGTTTACAATTGTATATATAGAATTCTAAAAAAAATTCTCATTGCTTCTTTTATACCTGTACATGTCAGATCTAATATTTTTGACTGAATTTCAAGTTTTATAAGTTTCATGGATTTGTTGATGATTAACTTTGGTATAGTGAGGATTTCTGAACCTAACTAACAATTTGTATGTCACTATACCCATAGCAGCTTAAGCTGCTCTAAGGTGTTGTGTGTATTGTGTTACTGCCTCAGAATCATCCGAGATAACAAAAATTCTCTTGCATGATGCTGTACCCATGTCTTCTAAATACACTTACTTAGTTATTTAGCAAAACTTGTTTGCTGTTGTATTATGCACCGGGCAATTCAAGCACAGGTCTGAGTATTTCAGCATTTGCTATAAGCTTCAGTGATTTCTCACAAAAATGGTTGGGTACATGATGCCCCTGTGTCATCGCTCAGAGGCAGTGATAGCAGAGTGTAAAAATATACATCTGCACCATTCCACAAAACAATTTGGGGGGTGAATTTCTTCAGGGCTTCTCCCACTCCGCCACCATAACTTCAGCAGAAATTTGACAGCAACCCCATTTATGGAGTTGCCACTGAACTTCCTCTGAAGTTACGGCAGTGGAACGTAAGCAGCCCTGAGGAAATTCACTCCCATTGTAAGCTTGCACCTGAAAATGTGGGGCTGTGGTCATTCTGAAAACTGTGCCATGACTCTGCATGTGGAACCTGACATATTTGTTTAAGTGAGAAACTTAGGTGAAGGTCTAAAGCCTCTTGGTACAGGACACTACCAAGGTTGAAACAGCAGGGGAGAAAACAAGATAAATCAAAAAAGAAAAAACTCACATTTACCACACTTCTCAGAAATGTTTCAAAGCACTTCATAAATTATAGTCACTCTTATGTAGGGAAAGGCAGCAGCCATTTTACATACAACCAGGTCCTAGAAACAAAAATTAAATGAATGATGAATTAATTTGTTTTTGTGTCATTGGCTGAGGAAGAAATATTGGGCAGGAACAATGGGAAAAGTTCCTGATCTTCTTTAAATAGTGTCTTGGGATTTCTAATATCCACCTGAGTCACTGGAACAGGCAGACAGGGCTTTGGTTTCATATCTCATCCTTTGACAATGAAATGCTCCCTCGGTACGATGCTGAAGTATCAGCCTAGATTATGTGCTCAAGTCCTGGATTGAGGCTTGATCCAATAACATTCTGATTCAGAAGTGAGAATGCAACCAACTGAGCCAAGAAGTCATGGTTAGAAAATACCTTGCTGGGGTTTTAAAAGCTATTAGATTGATGGAGGAAGTGAGAAAAGGGGGAAAATGAAGTTTATGTAATATAGCTCGCCTCCTATAGAAGTTTCAAAAGCAAATTAGAATCATGAATTGGAAAAAGGGTTCCAATAGACTGGAGTTTCCTACCAAAGTGTTTCACAGAGTTTGTTTAGGGAAGTCTCTTCATTAAATTGATGTGAATTTATAGGTATGAGCAATAACATGAAATATTATCAATATATTCTTAATCAATGCTCAAAGAGGAATTGCATGTCAGATTGTCACTCACCCTCTCTGTCAGAATCATCAGAGGGCAGGTATTTACCACAAGTGAAATTTTATGCGTGAAAGAGCTCAATTTTATTTGTACATAACATGTTAGTGCCCATCCCAACATTGAGGCCACCCACTAAAGGGTAGGTTAAGATTGTCTCAACTTATTTCATGTTGGACTCTTACAACTGGGACTAAGGGCAGACTCATTCCAACAGTTTGTGTTGGTTTCAATCCCACGTCCCAGAGGTGAAAGGATGATGTACTAACTCACAGCACCACCCAAGCCCTCAGGTTTCAATTTTCTAACCTGAATGAGTAAGATGTGACATGCCCGTCACAGGATATGTTGTGAAATAATGATTGCACATTGTTATTCTAGTGCACTATTGCCTGATTTAACGTGAACTTCCTGGGTTAGGCATTTGCTTGGGGGTTTGGGATTGCAGTTGCCAAGTCTACTAACAAAGTGCTCAATTTATTAATTAAAACATAATTGGACTACAGTATCCAGCTCCCAGCAGATTGAGCGAATCAGGATTAAAACTTAGATTCACATCTCTTTTTTAGACGTATAACCTTTTACCACAGCTTACTATAGATTACATATAGATTATTTCTATAGTAAATAATAATTTTGTTTAACCCACTACCTCTATGTTAAGTAGTCTAGAGCTGAACAAAACTCAGCT